>NC_047588.1:22085744-22394301 GCF_011004845.1 Esox lucius | reverse complement strand
TTGTTCAATTACATTTTATTTTGTTTTTATTTGTGTTATCTTCACTGAACTGTCTACTACAAAGTTAGATACTTTCTTGCCTTCCGGTAAAGGAAAAAAAAGGCAGATCAACTTACATATCTGGTCTGTTGGGCAAGTCACGTTTCACGATTTGCAACTTGTCTTGTACTACTACAATTCAAATCTGCACGGATGCTGCGCGTTTTAGTGTTCAATATGTCTAAAACCTGGTCAGTTTAAATTAGTGTGTATATATATATATATATATATATATATATATATATATATACATACATATACTGCTCTGGAAATTTTTGACTTAAATCATCATCATCTCTACATGTATGGCAGCCGTTTCATTCCAGTGTCTGTTAAAATCCAACACAGGCACACCACATTTTACAAGGTCAAGCAACAGACATTGGGGACAACAAAGCTACAGACTGGCAGAGGGCGAAAACAACTGTCCACTGACCGAGATGACTGTCAACTCATTTGAATGTCACTCAACAACTGTAGGATGCCATCAAGTGACCTACAAAAAGAATGTCAAACAGCAGCTGGAGTGAAGTGCACGGCGAGGTTGATTAGAAACAGGCTCCTGGGGGCATGGCTGAAGTCGTGAAAAGCTAGAAAAAAGCCTGTCATCAATGAGAAGCAAAGAAGAGCCAAGCTGAAGTTTGGACCATAAAGATAGGACCGTAGAGGAATGGAGTAAGGTAATCTTCTCTGACAAGTCAAGTTTTCAGCTTTGCCCAACACCTAGTCGTCTAATGGTTAGATGGAGACCCGGAGAGGCCTACAAGCCACTATCTCGCACCCACTGTGTAATTTGATGGAGGATTGGTGGTAATCTGGGGATGGTTCAGCAAGGCTGGAATCGGTAAGATTTGTCTTTGTGAAGGACGCATGAATCAACCCAAGTACAAGGTTATCCTGGAAGAACACCTGCTTCCTTCTGCTCTGACCATGTTCCCCAACTTTGAGAATAGTATTTTCCAGCAGGACAATGCTCCATGCCACACAACCAGGTCAATCAAGGTGTGGATGGAGGACCACCCTATCAAGACCCTGTCATAGCCAGCCCAATCTCCCGACCTGAACCCTATTGAAAACCTCTGGAATTTGATCAAGAGGAAGACGGATGGTCACAAGCCATCAAACAAAGCCGAGCTACTTTAATTTTTATGCCAGGAGTGGCATAAACTCACCCAACAGCAATGTGACAGACTGGTGGACAGCATGCCAAGATGCATGAAAGCTCTGATTATAGATAAGGGTTATTCCACCATTTCTAAACTCTTGCTATGTTAAACCATTAGTATATTGTTGAAACATTTATTTGAATTTTTCTTTGCATTATTGGAGGTCTGAATATTTACATCAAAATATATTGAAGTAATTACAACCGAAATGTGTTAAAGCAATATAAAAAATCTAGCATGAAAAAATGTAATCATGCAAATTATTCATTCAACCATGTCTGTCTTCACACCTGGGTGGTCTGAGCGTGTGGGGCTAATTGGTCCCCCCATCTTATGTGACTGCTCATCTGAGGAAGCAAATAAGCACATTGGTGTGCGATTAGATTAGCCCTGCTGTGTTGAGACACCAGACATGTTGCCTTATCAAAACGCATCTCTTTCACTCCACTTCACTGTTGCCCTGAAAACTTTTTTTTTTTGTTGTGTCTACAAACTAGCATTTTTTGCAAGTCCTTTTTGTTCCCTTTCTCTCCATCTCCTTATACATTTGAGTGTCCATATGATGTATTGTTAGAAATTAGTCGTTTCGTACAGTGGCTGCAACAATGATCGCATTCCCGGTCGTCAAGGGAGAGAGTAATTCAATTATTTATTGCAGTATTTGATAGTCTATTGTTCATAATGTTACAGACTCTATACTCTGCCTTACAAACTCAAGCTCATCTCGCTCATCTCACTCAATCTCATCTCAAAGGGGCTTCAGGTTGTCCTCTACTTTATAGATATGGCAGGACAGAATTACTGTAAGCCCATTGGCTACTTACTGTCACGCTTTGAATGAACGTGACTTCCTGTGTACAAATAAACAGATGGTCTTTTGTTATCTATACATAACAAGCATACACTTCAACAGTACCCATAGGCAAAATGGGTGTAGTTGTAATCTATGTAGGAGTTATGTTCCCGTATGTAGTGAGGTGGTGTGTTGATGCTCCTCTTGAAGACACCATGATCCAGATGAATTCAGAAAAGGCTATTCAAGCAAGAAATCCTCCACACTAGCTCCACACAAACACAAACTACAAGCACAGATTACATATAATCTTTAAATCTTTACCAAAGTCTGATCTCTTCAATGAGATCTATGATTGAGACAATGAGTCTTTGTTTTGGTTATAGTCAAGATTCTGCCAGATGCATTAGTAGAATTAATCACGCTAATAGAAGTTTATTTTCTTGTCAGGGTAACTGGAGAGAAGAGAATTTTGAGATTCTGAACTTGAAGTAACAAAAGTACATTACATGTTGTTTGCCTATTATGGCTTCAAATACTTTTTTAGAGACTCAGTGGATTTTTCCATGTGAATTTGGGAAAACGAAATATGTGGCGTGATGGGATTTCTGAGGTGTGACGGGATTTCTGCAGTGTAAAACTTTCCCCTGTAAAAAGGCGTAGAAGTATTATGCTGGCAACAAAATTATGATCCGATTATTTAATGTCATTATCCATGATCACATAGTTACTGAAAACCAGGCGTCCTCACATCACTCACACAGCGCTTCATGCTAAGCGCTTAATTGGATGATTCTGGTCTCAGTGAAGATATGGGTGGGAATGTTTGTTGAGCCTGCTGCTAGCACACCACACATGCGTGTGTGCGCACACACACACACACACACACACACACACACACAGGTATTCACTTTCACGCATTCATCTCTCAGGACCAAACTCTCTCCATTACTCCATTACCATTATCTCCAAATACATTTTGTGTAAATCCAAATCTGAGCCGTAAACGCAGTCCGGAGAGTGTGCCATGAGTGCTTTGTTTTCACTGTTAACATTGTGCAGGGATGTATGACATGTTAGCAGAGCGACCCCCTCACACACCAGTATGGTGACTTCCCTGATTAATAGTACACGTTCTTGCGATACACTTCATTTTCTTATGAGCAAGTATGGGATTAAAGCTGCTATCCTTTCTCAACTCAATAGAGATGCACACAAAGTTTTAATTCTTTATTTTCTCAGGGGTCAACTTTATCACCAGTGCAAATACGCAAATTAGAATCCATAGTTAATCAGCTGTCTTTTTTTCTCCATTGTAATGTCATTATACGTGATCGGATTAAGTTACTGACATTCTCAAGACACTCACACAGCATAGAACCTTTCTGACATGGGTGTTAGAAAATGTTTTGACCCTCTCGAAAGTTAAACAGCCTTTGGGCAAACTCGAAGTACCTGTTGAATATTAACAAGTATTAGCAAGCATGACCAAGCATAGGGTTGCCCAGCATAGGGGCTTTGTTCCTCAATGTCCATGACATCGCAGTGACCTAAAAAAAAAGTAATTCAAATAATGTGAGAGTTCAGTAGAAGCCGTATTCATCATGAAGGTAAACTATTTATACGTAGAAAACACAGACATCTGCCAGGAAAAAAAAATTATACCTCGACCCACCTTTTGAAGCGGGTCATCACCAAAACAGTGGCATCTGTGGTTAGCTATGCTTAGGTACCACTAAATAACATATCTCAGAAGAAATATGTTAAGAGAAATTGTCAGTTCATGCCTCCTGATGAGCTAAAATGTATTTGACCAAAGGTTGTTTCTTTTTTTCAACGGACCCCGTTACTCTGCTCTGCACCAACAACGTTAACTACCTAACACCACATGACCAATGTTGTACTTTGACAGACAGCAATGTTGTCATCAGCTAGCAAGGTCTGTCAAGAATAGATAACGTTGCTACCGTTAGCTAGCTAAAATTGTGAGTTATACTGCATCATAAAATCTATTTGATAACATGAAAATGATGATAAAGGGTTTAGCTACTAATTATATGGCTTCTTTAGAGGTGGTAAGCCTTAGTAATGAACTATTAGACAAAATCTTCATCAGATCCCAGGAAGCAGAAAAGGAGAATCAACCCTCAAAGGGAACGTTCAAAATGGGATTGTGACTTTAAGTGCAATTTATCAATTCTGAGACGCATAGCAACTGTATCATATTGATTTATTCACACTGTTAATATTAAAATGTCTTCTCCCACACTTTGGGGCTCTTTCTCTTGCTCAGACACATACCTCAAACTGTGTAGCGCCTCCAACTTCTGCAAGAAAGGAAATTGCTGTAAATCTATACAATATGTTAAAAAACAATAAGGAGGTTTTCAAACTCAGTATGTAACAGATTCCTAGCATTTTCCCCACAAAGCAGTGCAATCTACAGCATTAATGCTGTTAATCAGTATTTTACTGTTGAAATGACAGACAAATCTTACAGTGCGGAACTAGGTGGGCATTAAATAGTAGCTGTGAAAAGGTGATTTGAGTAGGGTGGATTCATTTCATGACTAGAACCTCAAAAGAAAGATACCAGTCATTTGTTCAGATTTAAATTGAAATTTGTTGTCCACACCTAAAACTGCTGAATTAGGGGAATATATTTGTCAGGCTTAAACCAGATTAAATCATATCCAATTCCATTTATTATTTCATGGACTGTGATTGTCTTTGAAGTAAGACCGCTGACATTAATTTGTCCAATTTTGCGATATGGAATATTGTCGCATCCTTTTTTTTGTGAGGGAAATGGGGGTGAATCTTATAAAGCTTTGCTCAACCTATTCTATCTCTGCTAAGGACAGATACAGTGGATGTGAAAAGTCTACACACCCCTGTTAAAATGCCAGGTTTTTTGTGATGTAAAATAATTAGATAAAGTCCAATAAAGATAAATCTTGTCACAACGTTTTCCATATTTAATGTGACCTATAATGTGAACAATTCAATTGAAAACGTATATGAATGGGCTATGGGGTAGGGTGGCAAGATGGAAGCCTTTTCTTACCAAGAAAAATATCCAAGCCCGGCTGATGTTTGCAAAAACAAACATCAAGTCCCCCAATAGCTTGTGGGAAAATGTGTTATGGTCTGATGAAACCAATGTTGAACTTTCTGGCCATAATTCCAAAAGGTATGTTTGGCGCAGAAACAACACTGCACATCACCCAAAGAACCCCATACCCACAATGAAGCATGGTGGTGGCAGCATAATGCTTTGGGGCTGTTTCTCTTCAGCTGGAACCGGGGCCTTAGTCAGGGTGGAGGGAATTATGAAACGGTTCCAAATACCAGGCAATTTTGGCACAAAACCTTCAGGCGTCTGTTAGAAAGCTGAAGATGAAGTTCACATTTCAGCACGACAACGACCCAAAGCACACATCCAAATCCATAAAAGCATGGCTTCGCCTGAAGAAGATTAATGTTTTGGAATGGCCCAGCCAGACCCCAGACCTGTGGGCTGATCTGAAGAGTGTTGTGCACAGATGTCGTCCTCACAATCTGACAGATTTGGAGCGCTTTTGCAAGGGAGAGTGGGCAAATATTGCCACATCCAGATGTGCCATGCTAATAGACTCCTACCCAAAAAGACGGAGTGCTGTAATAAACAAATACTTTGTTGAAGCACCTTTTGATTTTAAGGGTGTGCACACTTATGCCCCAGGTTATTTTGAGTTTAAAATTTTTCCCTCTCAAAGATTTGTTTGTTTTTCAATTGAATTGTTGACGTTATTGATCACATTAAATGTGGAAAAAGTTCTCATTCTTTTACATCACAAAAACCTGGCATTTTTACATGGGTGTGTATACTTTTTATATCCACTCTACCTAAGCTAGTAATGAAGTCCAGAGATATGTATTTACTATTTTTTTCTAAATATAAGGATTCCTAGGGCTTCATCATCAGAAGTAGTTAAAAAACTACTTATTTTCCAAAGAATATTTCTGTTATACCAGAACCTGAAATAGTTTTAGGGCTAGTAAACCCAGATCCTGAATTGCAGGCTTTTTAGCAACTTAGGACTCTATGTATAAGAAAAGTCATAAACGCTATATCTATGTAACATATGTAACAAACTTCTGGAAAACCATTCAGACACTGAGGTATTATAAAAACATATATATTTTACTGTTATGTTTGAATTGTGCTGTTCTAAACTTACTCGACAATTAATTTGTAATAAAGAATACCATATAACAAATTATTCTTAACTTCCACTACTATGATTTAACATGTTGGAATTCACCCAGAATAGCACAGAAGACGAATAAGATGTGGTAGCAAAGAAATTGCTGCGAGTCTTATAAGAGGCAGCTTTAAAATAGCAAAAGTATAGCTTAAATTACTCAGACAACATCCCTCTACTTCTGTACATCCCCAGATTCTATGACACTTATGGCATGAGGATTAATCAAATCAGTAAAGTGGGGAGTATTAAGTTAGCATGCTCAACTATAAATCAACTCAACAAGCACAAGTAATCCAACAGTGGGTCTACTGCAAACTTTAATACACAACTTAACAATGCATTTTCTTTTACTTTCAGAACTTTAATAGCATGCACTGCTCGACGGTAAACACTCCACATGCACAAGTAGAGGTGCTACGGTGACTTAACCCTCTGAGTACTACGCTTAAAATGTTTGGGTGTCACTACTTTTATATTTGGGCTTATAAACGATATGTAATGTGAATCGATCATTGTGTATTTGGCATCAAATTATTCCAAATTACCTCAGCTAATATAAGCTTGCATGTTAATGTTCTTATAAGGTAGTGTTTTAGGGAAAAATGCACAATTAAGTAAATAATTTCATAAGCAAAATCAGATTTTTTCTATATATCATTGAATTCTGACCATAACACACCCATATGGAGTGATACTCCCAATACAAATGTTCTGTGCAAACACAATGCACATTTGTGTAAGAAAAGGCTTCACAATGAATGTGAACAGAAAAATGAAATAATTTGCCTTTTGTCCAACATGTTTTTGACACATTTTTCATTGAAATCAACCACCCCGGTATCTCAACCCAAAAACATTCCAAAAACACTTTTCAAACCCTTTTTCTTACACAAATATGCATTGTATCACAATAAAAGTGAACAGAACAATTAAATAATAATTCACCTTATGTGCATACAGGACAATATGATTATGACACCCATAATTATTTTCTATATGATTGAATTCAGACCACACACAGCCATGTGGAACAGTTCTCCCATTCCAAATACGCAAAGCAGACAATATCTATAATGATCACATTTGTATTACATTATTTCATGATAAATAGGTTATTAGATGTTACTTACCAGACTGTACTTGCGTTAGCATTAGCCTGTTGTTAGCATTAGTCCTTTGTTGTCTGGTAACTCAGCTATCCAACGTTTGATAACCATAACGGACTATGGCTACATTTAGTAAAAGTGTTTTTACGTTTTGCCATTTTATACTAATAATAATACTTATAAAACTGTTGAAAACAAATCCTTTCTTTGTCTTTTCAACAAGTTAGCGTTACGCAAGGACACAATGCTAAAAAGTTCGCTAATGCTAAGTTAGCATGCTAGCTAAGCTGACATACTGCTACAACCTCTTCTACAGTCAGAATGAGCAAATGAAGAAAACAAAACTTACGTCCCACCCAGCAACCTTATGATTGGATCAAATACGCAACAGATACCTTCCCCAGATTGGGTAAAATAAACTATTCTGCATGGCAACAGCCTTCCATTGGATGCTGTCACTCAACAGCCCATACATTGGTCAGGTGCACACGGTTTTGGTTTCATTTGGACAGGATGACAACAACAAGGAAATATGCCAAGTAAACACAAAGCGCATCTGCGTTTTCATCGGACTCTCGTTGAAACGGCAAAGAAAACAGAATCTCTCTATTACAAACCGTTTTGAAAATATGTAATACTATGTAATTGTTATGCAAATACGCCCCAGGCGTGGGCGCTACCGCCTAATCCGTCCTCAGAGGGTTAAGTTAATGCAAAACTACAATTTATTACAGAATAAATATTTTTCATTTGAACACCCAACTTATGGTGTGATGTTAAACTAATGTGGAGCTCTATGAAAAGAAGACACTTGTTTTGGAACAGGTTATGATGATGAGCACAGCTGTGTTCTCCATCTTTAATTATAAAAATGTTCTGCTCTAACGTAGACCCAACTAACCAACAATGAATTTCATTTTCAATGTTACAGTAAGTGATTTAAAGCAAGACTACCTTGTCATATTTAGAGACAACACTGTTCGCAGCAGTTTCAATAATTTATTATTGCCTATGGTTTCTAAAGGTTATGAAGTCAGTATCGTAGGGCTGAGCGTTTACACCTGCTTGTGGTCTCTGGACCGCCTTTGTGATAGCACTTAGGCTAGTGTGATTGAAAGGTCAAACCTGAGTTCTTGAAGTGCATGAATAGGGTTCTATTCTGAGTACTCTGTTGTTCACGCTGCATATAAATTACATTGAAGATGCTTGGAGAAAATGTGTCATTTAGTTTTATGCTGATGATGCAATACTCTATCCCTCTGCACTTGCTATGAATCAAGCCCTTGCCTCTTTACAGTCTGACATTTAAGCACTATTGAAATAATTTGTGTAGCTATAGCTGTAAGACCCTAAAGAGCTTAGAAGGGCTGATATGCCCAATTTTGATTACTTTTTCTCTTTCTACCTCATGTTTCAAACCCAGAGAAGAAATACAAAAACTACAACCCTGTTTCCAAAAAAGTTGGGGTGCTGCATAAAATGTAAATAAAAACAGAATGCAATGAAGAGGAAATCATTTCAACCCTATATTCAATAGACAATAGTACAAAGACAATATCAAAGGTTGAAAAGGAGACATTATATTGTTTCTTGAAAAATATTTGCCCACTTTGAATTTGATGCCAGTAACACCTTTCAAAAAACTTGGGACCAAGGCAAACATAGACTGGAAAATGTTTAATGTTAAAAAACTAAACCTGGTGGAATATCACACAACTAATTAGGTTAATTGACAACATGTCAGTAACATGATTTGGGTATTAAAAAGAGCATCCCAGAGAAGATTCATCTTTTAGAAGTGAGGATGGGGAGGGGTTCACCACTCCGTGAAAGACCGTGCGGGCAAATAGTGCAACAATTTGTTGAATGTTTCTCAAAAACTCTAAAGAGTTTGGGGATCTCATCATCTATGGTAAATAATATAATTAAAAGTTTAAGAGAATCCAGAGAAATCTATGTATGCAAGGGACAAGGCTGAAAACCAATGATGGATGGCTTTGATCTTCGGGCCCTCAGGCAGCACTGCATTAAAAACGGACACTGTAGTAGAAATCACTGCATGGGCTCAGGATCACTTCCGAAAACCATTGTCTGTGAACACAGTACATTTCTTCATTCACAACTGCTGCTTAAAAACTCTACCATGCAAAGACAAAACCATATATAAACAAGATCCAGAACCATCTTGTTCTCTTGGTCCAAGCTCATTTAAGATGGACTTGAGGCAATGTGGAAGACTGTCCTGTGGTCTGACAAATCAAAAATGTAGATTATTTTTGGGAGTCATGGATGCTGTGTCCTCCGGACTAAAGAAGGGAGGGACCATCCGGCTTTTTATCAGCTCACAGTTCATAAGCCTGCATTTGTGATGATATGGGGGTGCATTATGAAATGAAAAATACGACAAAGGAGAACCTGGAGAACTTTTGAGCAGCTGAAATCCTATTTCAACCAAATAATGGGAATACATTTCACTCTCCGAACTACAGTAATTGTTCTCAGATTACAAACGCTTACAGAGTTTTGTTAATAGAAGAGTTGATGCAACACTGTACAGCCAAAGCTTTTTGAGAGTGTTGCTGGCATCAAATTAAAAATGGGCATGTATTGATCCAGATCCAGATCAGGTACTTTTAATGGACATTAGAATATTCCTTTGCACGTACCATTCATAAGCATATTACACTCAGAGGTATCTATGCTCAATGCGTCTACCATACTCCCCCATCCCACTTTTTCAAACCTGATTCTAGTTTAATATATTTTTTTATATTACTGCCATACTTGCTATATCTAAATGTTCAATAATACTACCCAGGTTGCTGCTATATCAATAATACTACCCAGGTTGCTGCTAGTTTACAGTACTTGTTTCTTAAATTGCTGCTAGTGTACAGTGTTATGTATATTGTTGCTTTATTGTTATTTTCTGTCTAGCAGTGTTTTTGCTTATATACTCTTCTGCTTAACTCTCACTAATTGTCCGGTGCCATGTCACTAGAATTTCATTGTGCAGGGTTTGATGCTGTGTTGTTCAGTGCATTTGTCAAATAAACCTTAAAACTTTGAACTTCCAAAAACAATAAAAGTTCTCAGTTTCAGCATTTTCAAATGGATATATGATGGAAAACTAATTTTTCCATTTTATTCGGTATATACTAGCATTTTACGCAGAGTTAAATATTTTTTGGGAAACAGGGTTGTATTCTTTGCTATATTTGTTTCTTTGCTTTCCTCTTCTCTCCTTCCCCTTCATGTGTCTGTCCATGCATCCATCCACCCATGCCTGGATGCATGCATGCATGGAGTTGTAGTAAAATACTTCTCATTCATTAGAAAGTTCACCTGCCTGTAAGGCAGCTTTTGAGATTAGTGTTGCCTTGACGACAGAGGGGTGAGGTCTGGAAGGGCTGAAAGAGGTTGATTACATTTCCCACTTTCTGGCTCCCATAAAAGCAGAAATTGAATTTTGTGGGAGGGTCTGAGTCTGTCAACAGCTGATTAGCTTTCAAATTGCGAGCTCCTTAATCAGCAATGTTGCTAAATACAGGTACCCTGCCACACTCCAAATTAAGTTGTTTGGTTTGGTGGTACTACTGATGAAGATGAGTTGGTGAGAAGCTTATCTTCTGTATTTCGCTCTCCTGGAAGGTTGTAGATATTTGACTTCATTCTCAGCACACCCTTAGTTTATGTTAGCTAAAAATAGGTGAAAGTTGAAAGGTTAACCCAATACTGTTCCCAGGATGTTGAAAATAAAATGTTTCATACCTACTAGAATACCTGTAAAAAATTAAATACGATCTCTTCCTATTTCCATGTACTTTATTGGGACAACAAAACATGAACAAATGGTAAATATTTGCGGTGTTGAGGCAAGACTAATTTCTCATCACAGAGGGATGGAATTACCTTTATTTTCCTTTGTTTAGAAGACCATAGGTGTGTGGATAAATTCACTGGCACCACATGTATGCTAGGCAATTAAACCATTGGTACATTTTATTGCATGAATTGTAATTCCAAATCACAGTTAGGTTTCTACTCACAGAGATCATAAGATGGGCTACTAAAATAGGGTTCATTGTTAATTATTGTCTGCTTGTCTGGAACAAGTATTTTATAATTGTTGGGAACAAGAAAAGGAACCAGTCAATCCTAGATCTGCAAGCCCACGATTAGAAGGGATGAATGTTGTTGCCCTGGCTGGATTCGATCTGCGTTTTCCTATGTAGCAGACTTTAACCACTACGCTATTTAAACAGCAGGTGTTGTTGCACGTGATACATGTGTAGAGATGTGGTGCTTGTTTACTTCTGCATTAAACCAATTAGTAATTGTTAAACCAACTCCACAGTACTCGAACCTAGTTCCCTACATTAGCTAACATCCAAACTAACAACAGGTATTATAGGGTCACTACAGTACATTCAACGCATTGATTTTGAGATGACTGTAGATGGCTAGGTATTAGCTATAATGTTAGCTAAAGTAGTAATGAAAGCAATGACTCCATGGCTGGTTCCACTAAACTATTTGAACTACAATATGTAAATAACCATAAACAGTTTTACTTTAGGCTTACTATAATGTACAGTAGCTACTGACACTCATGGCTAGTGTACTTTTAGTCTAACTATTCAGTACCTATAATGAACTCCAATCTCTTCATGGTTGGTTTGTTTCTTTAGAAAACAATGACAGTTGAATAGCTTACCACTACGCTATGTAAATCTAGAGCAATATGTTCCTTGTTGGTGCAGTTCCTCCTTCACAATATTACCATAAACTGTTTTATTTTAGGGACAGCCTCCACCCGGTTGTCCCTGTCCTTGTCCATCTGGTCATGCTTCTGACCAGGGTTAGGTTTTGTAGACTCTGGACACAACCCAAATGTATTTACTAATTATTACAACATGCACACTTAACATTTCTACCCGGCACAGCCGGAAGAGGAGTGGTCACCCTTCTGTGTCTCGTTCCTCTCTAGGTTTCTTCTTAAATTTAGGGAGGTTTTCCTAGCTACTGTGCTTCAACATTGTTGTTGCTTACTCCTTAGGGTTTCAGGCTGGATGTTTTGTAAAAGCACTTTGTGACAACTGCTGATGTAAAAAGGGCATTTTTTAAACATTTTTAGATTTTAGGCTTACTATTACGTAGCTACTGAAGCTTGTAGCCAGCAACGTTTTAATCTATCCTGAAAAAATCCTGATGCCTAATTTGTTTTGTCCTTGGCGAGGATCGAACACCTGTCAAGTACGTGGCAGTCCACGTCTCTAAACTCTACACTACTTAACAATGGGCAGACAGGCAGGTTGGGTATAATAAATGTTTCATCATGTCTGTTTTAGTCTTGGTTTGAGATTATAGTTGAGACGCACCTGTTTTGGTTGTGTTAGTTCAGGTAGCCAAAATAAGAATATAACTTTAACACAATCTTATTTTCCAATTATGTTACAGAATTTTATTTTGTTTTCTTCATGAATTCTTTATTTAATCATAACCAGTCTTTTAGGGTTAGAGAAGCGGACAATGGAACTATAGGTCCCAAGTTCGTATCTCCTCGCAGGCAAAGCAAATGACTCATTATCAGTTACTCCGTATAGATGAAACTTTGCTGGCTAAAACCTCCATTGACTAAATTATAGTAAGACTGAAATAAGACAGTTTACGTTTATTTTGCGACGGTTTCTGGTGGATTTTCGAAGTACGCATTCATGCATGCGTTTTGGGTCAGGATAGAAAACACATTTGCTGGCTACAACATACAGTAATTACGTTATAGTGAGCCTAAAACTGTATATGGCTATATTGCAACTTTTTGGCATGGAAACGTTCATCTTCAGTCTCTCTAGCAATTGCTCAATTCTTATGATTATTCCTAAGAAGTTAGTAGATACTTTTAAGCCTATTACTGGCTAATAAGCTGTTCAAACGGCCAGTGGCTAAAGCTAACAGTTCATGGATGTAGTGGAGGTAAACTTAATAAGAAACGTTTGTCATTTAATCACAATGCTCAATAGTGTTTAGCGACTAGTGAAATGTGTAATTCCGTGGCTCTCACATGGAAGACTCAAGTTCGAATCTATTGTGAACAACAACATTTATTTTATTTCCACAATTCTCTTGTCGTTTCACTTGATGAAAAAGTTAGTTATCGTCGCCTTTATTGATAGTTATTGTATCAATGTCATTCACAAATGAAAAAAATAAGTATGTTTTTATGGCATGAAAGAAAAAAATACATTCTTATGCCATGAAATGAAATAGCTTTGGCAGACTCACTAGCATTTGCACAATTCCCATGACTAGTCCAGTAAGTTATTTGATACTGGTAAAGCTTGGTACTTGCTAATAAGCTGTTCAAATGGCCAGTGGCAAAAGCTAGCAGTTCATAGATGATATTTGTGGTGGAGGTGAACTTAGTAAGAAACTAAGTTTAACTGTATCAATATCATTCACGAATGGTCAATTAGCTGTAAAAATGGCCTGTGGCAAAAGAGGATTTGTTCAGGATAGACATAAGAGGCTATACTGACACCCCTCGAACGTAGAGCTCTGTGGTGTAGTGGTTAGTGACACGGCCTTTCACGTGAGCGACCCGGGTTCGAATATCAAGAGGGCAATACTTTCTATTGCGGGCCAGCTGAACTAGGCTTGCCTGGTTTCTTTAAAAAAATATTACAACCGTTTTTATAGTTACCAAATCTATATGTTGGTTCAATTTGGTGTTACCAATACTGGTGAATATAAAACACCATGCAGCAAGGAAAGGAGATCTCTTGACATCAGGAAGAGGCTCCTGAGAGCACATCAGTCTGGACCATCTCAAAAAGATTTGAGCTCCGTCATTTCACTGTGCGGCAAATAATTTACAAATGGAGAGCATTTAATATGACAGGAATTTGAAATGAATGCCCTTCTAAAATATCCCCATGAGCCACCAGAAAAATAATGATCCAGGTAAATGGCAACCCAAACATAACATTGGGAGATTTACGGACCTACCTTGCTCCATATCAAGATACTGTGCATGCTTCAACTATAAGAACACTGAATCATAATGGCATTCATGGCAGGGTCACTAAGAAGAAGCTTCTGCTGTTGATCAAGAGACAAACTTGAAGATTATTTGTTCAGAATGGTCAAAAATTACCTATTTGTTCACAATCAAAACTGCTTTGTTTGGCCGAAAATCCAACACTGCTTACCAAAATAACCTTATCCCAACAGTCAAGCTTGGTGGTGGGAATGTCAATGGCCTGGGGCTACTTTACAGTACCTCCTCTGGACCTGTTTGACTGCACACTGAGGTATATCTGGTGATTCTTGAACAGAATATCAGTCAATCAGTCAGGGATCTAAAGCTGGCCCGATAATGGGTCCAACAAGATAACCACCCCAAGTTTTCAAGCAAATGTACTGAAGAATGGCTAATGAGAAAGAGGTTCTGTGTTTGGGATTGGCCAAGGAGAGGTCCTGATCCTAATCCAATTGAGATGTGGCAGAACCTGAAACGGCAGTACATACCAGACATCTCTCAAAGTTCACTCATATTGCCTGAGTTTTGTAAGGAGGTGTGGACAAAAATCCCCCAGAAATGTCAGACAGATTAGTGGCTATAGGAGACATTTTCTCCAAGCTATTTTTGCTAATGGAGGTGCCACAATATTGAATGAAGGGGTTCACATATTTTCAAAAACATGAAATGAGTTTTTTTTAAGTGCGGATGTCTCTGGCTTACTGACAACAAATTGTTAAATAGCGTAGTGGTTAGAGACGCAGATTGCTGCCCAGTAGTCTGCGTCTCGTTTCACTTTATTCTTTACACAAACATTCCTTTTTACATGGGATTACTTGATCATTCGTTTTGCGTATGTCACACTTATTCATCGGTTGCACACCTGTCATTTCAATGGCACGTTGCATTTGCTAATCCAGTCTATGTGACTAGGCTTTTTGAAAACGCTTTTGCAATTATGTTAGCACAGCTGACAATGGTTGTGCTTATTAAAGAAGCACTTCTTTAGACTTGTTGAGTATCTGGGGTATCAGTGTTTGTGGGTTCGATTACAGGCTCAAAATGGTCAGAAACAAATACATTTCACAGAACAAGAATAGACTGAAGGTTAAGTTATTCCATGGGGGAAATTGCCAAGAAACTGAAGATATTGTACAATGCTGTGTACTACTCCCTTCACAGGACAGTGCAAGCTAGTTCTAACCAGAATAGAAAGGGGACTGAGAGGCCCTGTGCACAACTGAGCAAGAGGACAAATACATTAGTGTCTAGTTTGAGAAATGGACGCCTCACCGGTCCTCAACTGGCAGGATCATTAAATAGTACCCGCAAAGCTCCAGGCTCAATGTCAACAGTGAAGATGGGACTCCATGATGCCAGCCTTCATACAGTTAAGGGAAAAGTATTTTAAGTATCCCCTGCTGATTTTGTACGTTTGCACACTGACAAAGAAATGATCAGTCTATAATTTTAATGGTAGGTTTATTTGAACAGTGAGAGACAGAATAACAACAAGAATATCCAGAAAAACGCATGTTAAAAATGTTATAAATTGGTTTGCATTTTAATGAGTGAAATAAATATTCGACCCCTTTCAATCTGAGAGATTTCTGGCTCCCAAATATCTTTTATACAGGTAATCTCAGTTTGTTACCTGTATAAAAGACACCTGTCCACAGAAGCAATCAATCAGATTCCGAACAAGCTGTCCAAGGATGTCAGGGACAAGATTGTAGACCTACACAAGGCTGGAATGGGCTACAAGACCATCGCCAAGCAGCTTGATGAGAATGTGACAACAGTTGGTGCAATTATTAGCAAATGGAAGAAACTCAAAAGAACTGTCAATCTCTCTCGGTCTGGGGCTCCATGCAAGATCTCACATCAGGGAGTTGCAATGATCATGAGAACAGTGAGGAATCAGCCCGGAACTACATGGGAGGATCTTGTCAGTGATCTCAAGGCAGCTGGGACCATTGTCACCAAGAAAACATTTGGTAACACACTACACCGTGAAGGCCTGAAATTCAGCAGCGCCCGCCATGTCCCCCTGCTCAAGAAAGCACATGTACAGGCCCGTCTGAAGTTTGCCAATGAACATCTGAATGATTGAGAGGAGAACTGGGTGAAATTGTTGAGGTCAGATGTGACCAAAATCGATCTATTTTGCATCAACTCAACTCGCCATGTTTGGAGGAGGAGGAATGCTGCCTATGACCCCAAGAACACCAAACCCACCGTCAAACATGGAGGTGGAAACATTATGCTTTGGGAATATTTTTCTGCTAAGGGGACAGGACAACTTTACAGCATCAAAGGGACGATGGACGGGGTTATGTACTGTAAAATCTTTGGTGAGAACCTCCTTCCCTCAGCCAGGGCATTGAAAATTAGTCATGGATGGGTATTCCAGCATACGGCCAAGACAACAAAGGAGTGGCTCAAGAAGAAGCACATTAAGGTCCTGGAGTGGCCTAGCCAGTCTCCAGACCCTAATTCCATAGATAATCTGTAGATGGAGCTGAAGGTTCGAGTTGCCGAACGTCAGCCTTGAAACCTTAATGACTTAGAGAAGATCTGCAAAGAGGAGTGGGACAAAATCACTCCTGAGACACAATCCCTCACTGTAAATTTTTGAAAACATTTATGTTTTTATGTTTATTTTACATTCTGAGAAATAAACAGGAAAATGTAAGTCTTGTTAAAATTATGTATTGCGACAAAACCTTGCTCATAATGCTCGTATATGGCACTCAAGAACATTGTTTCAAAATGTATTTTATGTATTTACTGTTTTTAAATACATAAATACATATGTCCATAATTTATCCATTAACATTAGTACAGAAAATTGTAAAACAAATATTTCAGATGGTTAGAACCCACTCGTGTTCCACTTGTGTCCTGGAAGCTAATTTTCTAAACATCTCCACAAAGTTCTAAACATCTGCACGAAATTATGGTTTGGCTGAGTTGTTAGAGGAGCATCCTGTCAGCTGAGAAAAAAAAGTTTCCTGTTCAGAGAAAAATGTACATAAACTTCCTTTAATGAATACATATCCTGATTTAACTTTTGAATTTGCATTACACATGTCCATTATAGGTTATACTGTGATAGTAGTGCCTATGTGATGCCCTTCCATACATGCATGCTATGCTGAATTTTTTGGCATTAATATTTTGTATTTAAGTTTTGCTGAATGTCATCATTAAATTAATTAGCCATTAGCCAGGTTGATCCTATAAAATCTGTATCAACCTTAAAAATCCATATCGGTCGTTCTCTATTTGTAGCTTTTTCAGGACCAAGGGGATGATGTGTCCATCCTATTTAAGTTTAAATAAACCATGTTTTCGATCATTTCCATGTAAATTATTGTATTGCTGAAAACTGTTGTGCTGATTAAAGAAGCAGTAAAACTGGCCATCTTTAGACTAGTTGAGTATCTGGAGCATAAGCAACTGCCTGCTAGGATGAAAAAAATAAAAAATACTAATAAAAAAGAAATGATTAAGTTGGGCGATAAACACAGGTACTGGACAGAGGAAGATTGACAAAAAGTGTAGAACGTAAAAGATGAACCTAATTTTGAGGGGTGTTGATCACAAAGAAGAAGACCATGCAGACCAAATGAAAAGAAAATGGAGGAGTGCTTGAAGCCACCTGTCAAGCATGGTGCAAGCAATGTGATGGTCTGGGGGTGCTTTGGTGGTGGCCAAGTGGGAGATTTGTACAAGGTAAAGGGATCTTGGAGACAGGTTATCACTCCTTTTTTTAATCCTATGCAATACCCTGTGGACATCGCTTGATTTCCTCCTATAATAGGACAATGACCACAGCTTTGCTATATTTTAATATCCTGTTGTTTATCTCCAATTTTGTGAGTATATGTGGGTCCACAGGTATTGTGTGTGTGTACACACAATGGTTGAGTCCTCATTACGTCCCTGTTTCTGTGGCCACTGGGAGACTTCATGCACGTATGATTGTTTTTAATCCTGAGAGAGCCATATGTACAGTACATTGTACTGTAAGGTAATGTGAACTGACAAACATTTCAGTCTTAGGTGGGTATTAGATAAGGAGTGGGACATGAGTATTATTGAAATTTCTGTTTACTGAAAACTTTTGGGTTTATAGAGTATGTAATTTAGCTCCCACAATCAAGCTAGACTATAAACCTGCTGCTATTGGAGCAGAGGTTTCTCAAGCAGGCCACCTCTCATCCATCCTGTTAATATACTAGGCATGTAGGTTTTACGTAATTTCCAGGGCTCTTAATTCATCAAGCTCGGTGTGTGGTGTAATTAACTATTATGGGGAGGGGTGTTTGATTTTACAGCAGACAATAGAGATGGACAGGTTCGAGGTGATTTAAGTATTTGATTTAAGGTTAGATCTGCATGTTATACCCATTGCTCTGTGCATAATTAATAAGGCAGTAGACTAATATGTGGGCCCCCATCAGTGATAACACATTTGGCCACTGAAGCCAAGCTTAATCTTGCTGCGTAATAAGTGAAGATGTCTGCATTTGACATTTCTGGTCTCGTAGCCTTGTGTGATGCCTTAGGGAATGT
This sequence comes from Esox lucius, assembly GCF_011004845.1. Taxonomy (NCBI): domain Eukaryota; kingdom Metazoa; phylum Chordata; class Actinopteri; order Esociformes; family Esocidae; genus Esox; species Esox lucius. The sequence continues at coordinate 22,375,345 of NC_047588.1, read as the reverse complement.
TACGTTTGTGAGTGAGTTCAGTCCAGTAATATTCCCTTAGGCTACTACAGGTCGCTCCTGGGGTTCAAGCCATGACCTTTTGTTGGCTGACCGCTAGAACCTGCCGATGATAGCATCCTGTTTTGTGAGAGTTCTCTTATTCTCTTTCTGTGTGTCGCTTTGTGTTTTTATATGTCTTATATCTGCTTCTTTGTCAGGTTCTTTGCACAGAATTGCCATTCCTTGACAAAAGCATCTTCTGGAGGCAATCACTGTTCGATATAAAAGTTGATGTGCTATAAAACGGAACGCGAGGGACAGTGAATGGGTTAAGTTAGAGGAGTATGCACATTAAGAAAGATAAAATGTTGGGAAGTGGAGAGATAGAGGAGGGTGAGGCGCAGCAGGTAAAGCCGTTAGAGGAGATAAAGAAGAGATCATTCAGACAATCAGCCAAGGCCTCGGTGCAATCATCACATCTCATCAGTTTTCAAGATCAATTCTGCCTTGTATTGAGCTGTTGTGTCTCAGTCAGGGAGTTAGTCTCTGGGGGCTTTAACACTTTCAGTGGAACCCATGCACACACATTCGCACTCCCCTACACACACACACACTAGGATTGAGCGTTGTCAGCCTTTGTAAAATCTGCATGATATAGTGATATACAGTGTTATCAGCCCACAATTAGGTGGAAAACTCAAGTAAAATGGTGGATGAATCATAATGACAGATTACGTTGTTTAAAATCTGGGCAGAGGCTCAGTGCAAGCACATTGTTTCTGACAGATGAGCTTCAGAATCAAACAGGTTTACAGTTATGTGAAAACTTTTTTTTTTACACCCTCATGAAAGTAATTTTTATTAACCTATTTTGACATATGGATAAGTAATCTTCACTTCAACACCTGACAGGTAAAGTTTACTTAAATTAAGTAATGATGCTTTAGTATTATGCTTTGCAGTCATTTGCTCAAACATCAACAGAAATGCTTCACATAGTGCAAACACAGGTACACCCTTCAATAGCTGGTGTTGCCCCTTTCGCTGAAATAACTAGTGTAAAATTAGCGATTTCTTAACTATTCATCAGTCTCTTACATCAACTGAGACGATTTGTTTTTCCACTTTTTTTTTTTTTTTACAGTATTACTTCAACTATGTCATGTTCCAGGGCATTTATTCATGCGTGGCCTACATCAAGTCCCCCCACAGCATTTTGTTTGGATAGAGATCTGGGCTTTGAATCTGCCTCTCAGTAGCCCTTCATTTCTTTGTTTTGAGCCATTTTGTTGTAGCTTTGCTTGTGTGTTTTAGACCGTCCTGTTGCAAGATGCATGTTTGCTATAACTTAACCATTTTAAACATTCTCTGGTACAATATGGAATTCCTGGTTGTTTAAAGGCAAGTCGGCCAGGCCCTGAGACAGAAAATGAGTGCCAGACCATAATGCCATCACCTTAAAGTGTTTTAAGGCTGGTATGAAGTTCTTCCATTCAAATGCATTGTTTCGTTTTTGGCAAACATTTTCCGGCCTTGCGGCCAAACGACTCCACCTTTGACTCTTCTTTCCAGAGCACATTTTCCCAGGTGTTGTCTAGTAAACATGTCTTGACATGCTTTTTATAGACTCAAGGCTTCATCAAAGATGCCTTAAGAGAAATCGCTGAGTTGAATTTGCTCCTTTGCTCTGCTTGCTCTAATATGTTCATGTGTAGAATAAATTATAAAACCTTGCCTTTTGAGTGAGGAACAGAACAACACACATTCTTTACAAAGGGGCTTGGGTTCTTATACCTACATATACAGGCCTTCCTACAAGACTTCTTACAGCAAACACATACAGCCCCTTTTGGATACATCTGACTCCATTCATAAGATAATTTTGGCCAGAAAAACAGAATCTAATTCAGACTCAGACTTTTAAGCAACCAAGAAAGTTTTGTTTAAAGCTAGTCAGAAAGTCAAAATCTATAAGGACCATTATATTAACCCACTAACTGAGTGCAGTGGGAATCTGTCCAAATTCTGGAAAACTATAAAAACACTGAACAACTATGCCATCATGTATATACCACAGCAAATAGTTTGGACAACAAAAAGTCTTAGTTGAGAGCCAGAGAAGCCTGCTTATTTATTTTGATCTTAAAAGCATCTTATTTAAATTAATTTGATTAAAAACAACAATAACATGTTTACATTTTCATCTTTTATTACAATGTACAGTGACACTTAAAAATGAACTGTGACACTTCAGTACATACCTGCAATTAACTGTGGATTTAATGTACCCCTAGTACACTCATTTTGGGGGGTCATTCCTAGGGTTTGGAAAGCTGCTCATGAGCTACCACTACATAAGGGTTAGTTGTTACATATGCATGTCTACCTTGGGGAGCTCATTGCTGCCATCACTGCATCCTGGTTAGACATGCTATCTTATGTTAAGGGTTAGTTACTTTACTGTTAAGTTATTGATTACAAATGTGGACCGGTAACTTGTAACTGTAATGGATTACATTTAAAAAGTAACCTACCCAACCTTTCTTATCAACTAATAATATATATACTCAGAGAAGAAAATAAATGACAGTCCATTTCAGTGATACAAATTGTGTTCTTACTCTAACTAGTTTGTTTGTGATTTAGCAGGTACAACTACTGTGTTAAGATAGGGTTTACAGATTACACACAGGCAAGCCCCTTAGCTCCTGTCAGCTGATAATCAAACGAGTGAATTACATAGTGCAAGAAAAATGCTGAAAATGATTTTGCCAGACATCCTTAAGTTTTGTTTTTATACCAATAATGACTAAAAGAGTTTGGGTCATTTTAGTTATGCGTTGAGTAGATCAGAGACAGTGTCTAATATGTGTGCCATGGAACAGGTGATTTGTGTTGCATTATATGGTATGACCTGCCGAAGAGAGCTTTTGTTTCCTTGGTGTGCGATTCTAATTTATTTTAGTAAATTAACAAAGTTTACAAAGCATTAGAATCATATGTAGAATTCTGTTCATCCCCCTAAGGCAGTTCCAGCCACTGACTAAGCTAGGCTACGACTGGCTTGGTTAGTTGTCCATTGCATTAAGGTAGGGTTTGTTTTCTGTATAGAAATTGGTAAACGTGCATGTGCAAAAACTTAAATTTGATATATTTGTGCGCCTATATTTTAGTCACACGTGATTTGAAGTTGTCACACTGTAGAGCCCTGTCATGTGATTGCTTTTCTATCAGAGACAAGCTTCATGGACGAGGAGTGATATAGGGATTTTTTGGCAGACTTGATACATTATTGACGTAATATGCCTGCTAAATTATCTTTTTAAATGATATTGTTATCAGATTATCAGTCTACCATAGTTATCTATACACTGAGAACATTACAGTTGTGTATACCCTTTATGCAGTAATGAATAAATTATTTCCTGCCTTTCTTTCTCCCAGGCATTGTTGATTATAGTTTGTTGAAGTTTTATACATTTCTATTGTTATTCTATTAACATTTCAGTATATTTGTTTTTAAGACATGCAAAATACAAGTAATGTACAAGCACCGGAAAAAATTTAAGGACCACTGCACCACTGCACTGCACAAAAAGTCAAAAAGGAAGGTTTTGAGTGAGGAACAGAAGGGTTAAAATTAAGAGACATGTGCTTCTGTTCTTTATTCAAAACTTTCCTTTTCAACTTTTTTGGGAAGGAAAGAAAAAGGTGCAGTGGTCTCTCCATGTTTCTGGAGCTGTTTTTCTAGAGCGTGTAGTTCACTGTAAATTCAGAATTACTCAGTTAATTTGCTTGGTTCAAAATTCCATTCTTCCTTTGTGTTATTTATAAAATGTTTATTTACACCAGCTAATTTCCTGTTGGTGCCATCAAGCTATAAAATACCTCAATGTTGCTGCCTAGAACACACGTGGAACATGGATCATGTGCACTGCGCTTTGTGAGACATGCGACATAAGGCTCCACCCTTTGGTGAAATGCTGTGATTTTTAGAGGATCTGTCCTCATAATATCCTTAGGAAACATCCTTTTGAATTCATGTCCTGGGGATTCCTAGTTGTGTCCTGGGGATAATTTTTTATTCAGATTCTTATATACATCTTCAGAAAAAATAAAGCAACCACTGCACCTTTATCTTTTCTTCCCAAAAAAGCTGAAAAGGAAAGTTTTGAGGAACAGAACCGGAGATTGTATGGTTACAAAAAGCCATTTTCTCTGCCTCTCTGTCACTCAAAGAGCCTATGTCAGTCTTGGATTAAAACAAGATGCAACACAGCTTTTGATCGTGGGGCATCTTCACCTATAGCATACCTACAGCGATTGGTAGTGACAATATGCACTGCTCATTGCATGCTTTTTACATGCTAAAATTGGAAACAGTTAATTCAACAAAGAAACTGTTCATTTATGTATTAGTAATGATGAACCGACTGGTTCTTTGCGATCATAACCTTCAATTTCTTTCTCTGTTACATCTTGTTTTGTTTAGACGGTAGTCAAAAGAATGGAAGTGGAGGAGAGGGGATCAGCAAACCCAAGTATGGCTGTCAGGTGATCATTCAGTCAGAGAAGGAGAAAGAGATGATGAGGATGCACCGGAGAGAGGAGAAGAAGGAAAGGAAGAAGGGGGAGAGACGCTGGGATGACCCAGAGGCCTCCTCAGACCTTTATTTTGACCCCAAGGAGATGAGGGCCCAGAGGTGAGCTCTCTCGCTCTCGCTGTCTCGCTCATTCCCTGTATCTCTCCTTTTTTTTTCTCTTTCTTTACATCTGTCCCTCTTTCACTCGTTTCCATCTCACTACTCCACTTTTCTGTCTATCTCTGTCATTTCTTATCTAGGTTTGAAAATGCTCTATTCTCAATTTTGTAGATTAGAGCATTGGGTCCTTGAGTACACATGTTCTGTGCTCTTTTCCCACTGTTTCTTTTATCAACAGATTATATGCCTATTATGTATTTTAACAATTTATGTAATCTGGGAAGTTCAGTCGGTTCAGCTGGGATGGAATTTGTAGACAGCATGAAGACGTTATAGTGTGACCTAATTATGACTGACTAAAGCGGGTAAGCCCAATCAGCCAATCGCAGACATATTTGTTAATATCTTCAAACTTGTTTTCTAATGCCTACTCAAGATTTCAAAGATCAAATTATACTCAAGAAAATACATTAACTGTACATATGTTTATATTTAATATTTTTATTAATATTTTTATTTGAGTTTTTTTGTAATTAAATACAGTGATTTGTTGTACTTTAGTTTTAATTTAAAAATACAATTACTAAGACTACATGGGGGCTTTAATTTTCAGCTGATTAAAAAAGCAGTGCAGCGATCTGTTTAATTGAAAACGTAGCCTGGCACAATCTGGCAGTGTGTGGGAAGAGATTAGTAAAAAAGGTAAGCCATGTTACTTTAAAATAGAATATTATTGCTGCAGCAACTCATGTTTAGACAGCTCTCCAGTCTAACATACATTTTCCTCTTAGCTCTTCTGTTATATCCAGGATGAGCTAGACAACAAAAGTTTATTTGATTGCACTAGTAGTGCAATGGAAACCTAACCCACAGAATAGTTTGTATTTCAGTTTGAAGGTAATGGTTTGGTACATTTTCAGGACAGCACAAACATTTATTGACATACTTAATGTCTGTAAAAGTACTGAAACCCTTTTATTTCATCCACAGAGTACAGGCACAAATCTGCGTCTGTTTACACTCCCCCCATTGCTTATGTCAAAATGTTAGCCTAATTAGACGGATAATTTTACAGCCCTATTTGATATTGAGTATTTTCGATATCTAAGCCAATGCAAAGAGATACAAGCTTCCACCCAAACTATCCCACATTTATCCAAAACAACTGCAGAAATTGTTATGACTATGACACTGACACAACAAATTGTGAAATAGGTCTAGATTTCTCAAGTCACTGTAAGCATTTCATATAATTTTAGTACAAATTGATTGATACCCTTATTTTGAATACTTTACCCAGCTGAGCGTTGTCTTTTCAATTCCTAGTGGACATAGCTGTTAGAGGCATATCCTACCCATGAAGACTGGAAGCTGAGATTTCTGCCAAAGGCTTTTCTATGAAATATCGAATAAAGCGTCTGAACACTTGAATGAAATATTTTATTTCGTTTTTTAATTTTCAATAAATTAGCACAAATTTCTAAAATTGTTTTCTCTTTGTCATTATGGGTGTGTAGATTGATTTGGAAAGATACATGTAATCAATTGTATTCCACTACAAAATGTGAAGAAAATTTAAGGGTCTGAATTCTTTAGGACGCAACCATATTTAATACTATTTCACAAAAATGCGCTGCTCCATTCTGTTCATAGACTCATATAGTGATCCAATTTACAACCAATCATGCCCTCATTAGCCTATTGTGTATGTTTTATAAGTTTGCATGTTGCATGTTATTTTCATTAATTTAACAGTAGCTTAACACATTTTAAAGGAAATGGCATTTTGTTTTAGGCCTACCGGGTGATGTCTGGATTTACCCATCGTCCCAACCACCTACCCATAATTTAGTAACCTGGGCACAGACCAGTTTTGGCACTGATGACAGTTATGGATGTGTTAAGGCATTGTGTTCATTATATTTATTAGCCAACATGCGCATGAGGATTTATTTCAGCACTGCGCTGATGTTAGTTCGTTCAGTCCGGCTCCTCGTTCCTTCCAAAGATTTAAAGGATCTACCTTCACTTATAAGTTTACAAATTAAGCACTGCAGGATACCATCATTATGTCTGTACTGTAGTTCATATTATGACAAGGACAGCTCAAATAAGCAGATAAATGAAAGTGCATCATTACTTTAAGACCTCAATGTATAGTAATGGAGGCACTATTCTCCAGAATTTGGTCAGATTCCCATTACATTATAGTTCAATTTTTGCATTTCTGATTTCTTTGTTGCTTATAGGTTTGCCGGTCTTAATTATATGCTGTTTTTCTGGGCTTGGTCAAAGTCATCTTATGATTAGTATCAGGTATGGTAGAAGTGAACCTGTGGTTGGATCTGTTTTTGGTTATAACTGATTCTGACTTCCTTTCTCCAAGAGTCATGTAATAGCTTAATGATGCTGAATACGGCTTGATAGACTACTCTGTCAAGATGATGTGGGTATGTGAGATTTGGCTGTTCATGTTGTGTAGACTGGGGTGCAGTCAACCTTATCTTGATTGTTATGGGTTGTTTTTGCCTACCCTCGAACTATACTAAAAAGCATTTTGTGGCCAGTAGGTCACATCAACATTTTGATCTTAGTGTTTGTTTTCTTGTATGAATTAATTTGCTGAGTGGGCAAAGGTGCAGCGTAATTATTGAGACATTCAAATGTTTTTTCATTCATGATTCACGTTATTAAAACTTGTTTTATAATGACATCTTTGCCCCTCAGTGGTGAGACACTAAGTCTGCTCTTGGTTTAACCTGTTGAGTATAAGGTTTTGGGGTGTATAACGCAAAGTCATCAATCAGAAAAGAAATGCTTTCCTTAGATGAAAACCTCAACCAATGGCTGGCCCTTACAGAGATTAAGTAATACAGAGGTTAAGGACTTTGAAATCTCTGTACTGCATAACCTTTAGAAAGGCCAGGCATTGATGTTTTTAAGTAAGGATGCCATTCAGAAACTTCCTAACGATCCTACCTTGACAATGATTTGGAAAAGCACTAGTTATCAAACATGCTCTCAAGACTTGCTAGTCCTGGAGACACCATGCTCTGTGTCAGAATTGGTTGAAACTGCTTTTGAATACTATGCTTCAAACACATGGAATGACATTCAGAATGACCATACGCTGGGCATTTTATGGTACTTTAAATGTCTGATAGATATATATATGGAGAGAGAGATTTCACATTTTGTATGTTTTACTTTAAATTAAGGCTGTTTTTATATTGATGATTGTATTCATTTTGATGAAGTTTAGGTGTCCCTTTCTGGCTAATTAGCCTACACCAATGTTTTGGGGGATATTCAACTTGCAAAACATTTTGAGGGGCTGTTTAGTGTCCATTTTGTCAGGTTGTTTTTGTCCAAGAGCTAGCTTTAGATTTTTCAGTTCATGAGATATGCATTGTATTATATGTAGGAAAGACATGCCCAGACAATGTGATATTGTCATGATACTGCTCACTTTGAATGCAAACGGAATGACAGAATTCAGAAAATATTAATTCACCTTAATATAAAATATAAAATTAATTGAATAATCAGACATGAGCAAAATGCATTTGTGATTTATGTTTTCTGTAAATTCTTTGGAAAGGTGATACAGGAGTGCCCCTGTCTATTTGTGCTTGTCTGTTTGCCACTTAATGTGACTATTAGCAAATATTCTAATATGTTTGCCGTCTTCTGGTAGATAAAATGTGTTTCCTAAAAACCTTTTCTCCTATCTATGCCTTCCTTGCTGAATGATTTCATGATCAACATGTCTGTCTGTCTGTCTGGTGGATAACAATTTGAAACAAGAAAAAGGGCTTTCCAAGTTTTGAGAAGGTGTCCATTTGTTTAGTATCTAAATGGTTCATGGTCATGGTTGTTTCTCCAGAGAGCAGGCACTGCTGACTGCCCGACGATCTCCAGTGCTGAGCCGTGAGCGGGTATACGAACGCATCCGCTACCCCAATGTCTACGACTGCTACTCTGAGGCCACCAAGACTTCCGCCTTTGTAGGAGGAGCCAAGGTAAGTGTGGATTGGCAGTTCTGCCCAGTCTCAAATCTACACCTTGTGAATTACCTTGTGAATCTTGGGTCTATCAAAATTAACAGTGCTAACAAGACCATTCATTTTTATCTGCTGCCTTCATTGAAAAGGAACCCATACACACACACACACACACACACACACAGTTCTTACCATCTGTCATTAACAGCAGTATGTTCCTTTATTGCACACCTGCACCCCATCACATGCAATTGTTTGTCACGTGTAGACTGAGAGTGAAATACTAACATATTTTCCAATAATGCAGATTCAAATAAAATAGAGAAATCAATCAATTCTAACCAAAGTGATTAATTGTATACAACAATGAACAAAGTTGCCACCTGGGGGTGGCCCATCATGAGGTCCAGCGCACAGTTCTTGAACAGGTGTTCAGACCCTGGGTCCTGGGCTTAGTGATGAGCTTGGTGGGCACTGTGTTGTAGAATGCTGAAAAGAATTTCCATGAACACAAATTTTTTATTTGTATATCAAGGTGGGATATATCCAAGTAGGATGTTACAGTGTGGAGTGCACTAGGTTTTATCTAATTTGTGGGTCTGTTAGTGCAGTATGCAACTTGGACTAGGTCCAGAGTGTCTGTTGATGTGAGCAATGACAAACATTTCAAAAAATGTCATAGTGTTTTTGGTGTGTTGCCTTGACATTTTTGTGCACAGGGACTGGTTCAGGTAGTGGTTCAAAATGTCCATGAAGGCACCTGCCAGCTGGTGTGTGTATTTTCTGAGTATGCATCTTATTGTTCCTGGCCCGCGGCATTACGAATGTTGACCTGTTTAAAGGTCTTAATGACATTGAATGTGGAGAGCAGAATAACAGTCATCTGGAAAAGTAGGTGTCCTCATGGATGGTTCATTATTAGCAACTTGCCTCAAAGTAAGCTTAAAAAGCAGTTCACATATCTAGTAAGCTTGCGTTGCTGGGCAGCTCATGGCAGGTTTTCCTTTTATAGTCCGTTTGCAATCCCTTCCACATTACCCACAAGCCACTGCTTTCAAAACTTTTTTTTTATGATGTCGTCATTTTTAATTCATTATCCTTTTTCATAATTTAATCTTGGGTGAGTTTCTTTGGTCTCATTTCAGTAGCAGGTGTGTTAGAGGAAATAATGTTCAATGGAAAGTTTATTTTGCTAAATTAAAACATTGTTTGGGGAGGAAAGTTACTTGTAATATGCATTGTGTTATACAGTCCTGTGTTAATGTTTGAGATATGTATGTTTTTCTTTTCAGCTGATGTTACCAGAAGGGATAAAGAGAGAGAATAATAAGATGTATGAAGAGGTGGAGATTCCACCTAGTGAACCCATGCCCATCAGCTTTGAAGAGAAACCCATCTACATCTCTGAACTGGATGAGGTAAGACATCCAACATTGTGTGTGTGCGTGTGTTTCCGTGCACGTGCGTTCATCTTTGTGTTTGTGTGGGCTTGGGTCTCTGCACTTATCTGCCTGTCAGTATCTGTATGTCTATGGTCTGGGTCTGTTACTGTGACTGTGATTACCTGCCAAGGTATGTTCAGTTTCACTCACTAGTGTCCATGTTCTAGTGACTGGGAATGGTCTCGCGCAATAATGGGCAGTGAGGGATTTTGAGTCTTAATGGAAGAGTTGTCTCTCTCTGCCAGTTGTTTAGAGCCACAATGGCCTCTCATCTCTTGCTGACAAACTGATTGACAGACTCCCAAAGCCAGTCTCAGCCAATAGCAGAGGTCAGTAAGTCAGGTAAGCCGATGATCTCTTAGCATTTTGGGGGTTGAGTATTTGGCTGATTTGGCTTAAGTTCAGAGCCTAAACCAAAGGTCACCCCCTGGCCAAAAGAGGCAGTGATTAAACGGTGTTGTACAAGAGTCCGACTAAGCCACGCTAGGTTTAAACCAATAGCGTATCTGAATAACACTTCTAACCTAAGCTATAGGTTTACTACATTTCAGTTTGAGTGAAATAACATAAGGGTCACCTGTCAGTTTCTATTATTCAGTAAATTACCAAACATTGAACAGAAAATAAAGAAACATAGTAGTTTGCTGGTCTAAATCTAGAGTAGCTTGAGTGCTAGTAACTAAAATGTGGTTTTAATCCCTGTACAAAACAAGGTGACACATCTGTTGTTTTAACCTTAAGCACTCTACCCTGATTGACCCTAAACGTTTTTGGTGGCTTCATGTCAACAGGGCATTGTACAAGACAATGCGCCACCACACAAGTCTAGACACGCCAAATTGTGGTTAATGGAACACTCATCTGAGTTTGGAGTATTGCCATTTCCACCTAAGTCACCATATCTCAAAGTTATCGAACACATGCAACACGCTGTGGACCACAGAAATCCTACACCTCAGAATACAACAGAATTATGGACTGCTCTGCAGGAAGTATTGTGTTCATTGCCTACAGAATACTTCTGCAAGCTCGTGGAGCCCATGCCCCGTCGTATTTCTGTAGTTCTGCACTCCCATGGGAGGCCTACCAAGTATTTGACTGGTGTAGCAATTTTTCTGGCTCTTCAGTGTACTATGGCATTTAGTCTCAGTAAAATGTGTTGAGACTGATGTTAAAGGTAATATAAATGAAACCCCATTTCTAAATAGCTTGGGATGCTGTGTAAAATGGAAATAAAAACATAATGCAATGATGTGCAAATCATTTAAACTCAATATTTAATAGGGAATTTTACAAAGACAACATATCAAAAGTTGAAACTAAGAAATGTTATTGTTCCTTGAAAAATAATAGCCAGATTCTGAGCTCATGTTCTTAATCGTACTCATAGAAATATGCCGATACCACATCATGGAAACATTAAGTGAAACTCGATGGTTTGTGTCGACTCTGGACGCATAAGTATAGAATTTAGAACTCAGATTGGTGGAGCGAGAGAACCGAGATGTCAGCAATGACACAAGTAGAGTGCAAGCTTTAATACATTTGTCAAGAGAAGGAAAAGAAAAACACAAATTTAACTCAAGCATTTTCATCAAACATCTTTGGACAAAACACAACACTGAGTTAAATGAGTATGCTAATGCTAGCAGGGCAGAACCACAAAAACAGCTAACTTCAACGCTGTAGAAGTGAAATAAAATGCCCAGAGACAGCCCGTAGGCAGAATACAAGGAAAGAGCAAAGCATGAAAAGATTCAATGAATCGCGCACAGTGTACTATTGCACGAGCATCAGAGCAGAGCAACAATGTCGCGCACATTCAGAGTATCAAACTAGCTAGTGAGGTCAGCGAAAAGTAACTGGCTGTGTCTGTATATGCGCACGTTTGTGTTGAACTGTCACATTCATAGAAAGGTAGCCATCGTATGAGCGACAACCCAAGGTAAGAAGCTAACTGTCACAGCTCGATAGCTACAACGGATTAGCGTTATGCCGGCAGCATTAGAGATTCAGCAGCCGCAATATGACCTCCAGTTTTTGTATTTTCCCTTTAAAATAAAAATCTGCGATGGGTGGTGTGTATTTATATTTTCAAAGGAAAATCTATGTGGGGTAAAATATAAATTAAACAAATTGCTATTTAAATAATACATTATATAAGGTAAAGATTATTATAAGGTAGAGCACCTTGAGAAATGGTTACAGCTCAATTAAGTTAACGTACAGTAGAGAACCTTTCTACTTTAATGTAAAGTAAATCATGTTTTTGATGTTATTGTTCTTAATTTGCTTTTGCTCATTAAGTTTGGAGAGGGATTGTGTTATAAATCTGGGTGGCGGTTCATGAACAGTTTTAAAGAATGATTAATTGAGGGGGAGTAATTAGGTTGGTAGGGACTTATGTTAAACAAGTAATGTCAAATAATGTTGACAAGGATTAGAGACTGATGTAAAGGGATGAAGCTATTGCAATACAGCAAAAACATGCTTGTAGCATCACCTAGAAAAATTACGTTTTGTGTGAATTGGAGGTTTGGATATAAAGGTTGGCTACAGTATGTTGCTGAGGCTGTGGTGACGAGTTGTTCTGTGCGTGGCCAGTATGCTGAAGATAAAAGCCGAAACAACAAATTTTTCATCGGAAATGAAAAGTTGGTATTCAACAAAATACCTTATTATCTCAATGAAATGTACTGAAATTAATGCATACATGACCTGAAAAGGAATTTTTTTTTTTCGCACACTGTATGCCAGTATTGGGACCGATTGGGGGAGACTAACTTTTCATAAAATTGCGTCTCCACATTAGATCATTTTGTCATGCATTAACATCACACCATGTTTGAATATTTCACTAGACACCACTAAGCATTTTGTCAAACTGACTAACATTTCTTATGAGGTTCACTTCCACCGCAAATAGCATCAATTAACTTTATGGATTTTGCAACTGGCAGTTTTAATAGTTTATTTGCCTGAAATAGGCCTACTTGCAACTTCCTTCTTGGAAAAGTCATAAGAACTGAGCAATTGCTAGCAAGATTGAAGACAAACTTTACACTGAGCTATTTCATTTCATGGCACAACAATGTTTTCTTTTCCTTCATTCATGAATGTTCCTGTGGTCGGACAAATCAAAATGTTAGTATATTTTCAGGAATCATGGATGCCATATCCCCATGGCTGGAGAGGGACCATCCGGCTTGTTATCAGCACACAGTGCAAAAGCCACCATCTGTGATGGTATAGGGGTGCATTAGTGCACATGGCATGGTTGACTTGCACATCGGTGAAGGCCACATAAATGCTGAAAACTATATACAGGTTTTGGAGAAAGATAAGCTGCCAACCAGATTATGTATTTTTCAGGGAACGCGTTGTTTATTTCAGCAGGACAATGCCAAACCACGTTCTACATGTATCACAACAGCATGGCTCTGTAGTAAAAGAGTCTGGGTGCTAAACTGGCCTGCCTGCTGTCCAGACCTGTCCCGCATTGAAAACAAGAAAGAGCGGCATTGTTTTCAAAGAGAATTTTCCCTAGCTCTAAATGAGCCTGAGGAATCTGTAGGACTAACCAATCTTTGGAGCAAGACTAATAGCCGCCAACGTTCCAATTTATTTTAGAGGTTAGATAGCTCGGATGTTTATGCGTTATGGCCTTATAGATAAACGTTAATCAATGTCTGGTCCTACTGGAAACCAAAGAGTACACTAAAGTATACAACAGACATTGGTGTGTGTTAAAATTTGAACCAGTAATAAACCGCAAGGCAGCAAGTACTGACATAAAAGTAGGTTCTGCAATGTCAACTCTATGATGGTAAGACAAGGCATTTTTGTAAGATCTGAGCTTCTTCGCCAAGTTAGTTATATGGCTTTAAAAAGAAAGATGTTCATCCAACCAAATCCCAAATTATTTGTAAGAGGGAACACATTATATGGCAGAACCATCCAGGGTTCTGATTTTAAGATCATCCAAATGTTTATTTCTGGACTTAGATGAGAAGAGTATATTCAGTATATTTACTCAAATTCAGTGCCAGCTTAAGATCAATAAGGGATTTTTGTAGGAGTGAAAAATCTGACTGGAGATCAGCAAGTGCTTGAGCATGGGATTGGGCGGTAGCATGAATAATTGTCATCAGCATAAAAATGATATTTACAGTTCCTCACAGTATTACAAATATCATTTATACATAGAGTGAACAACAAGGGACCCAAAATATGTTTTGAACAACTAGGACATTTGACTTCAAAACATCCATTACAATGGCCTGTGTCCAATCACTCATATTTCTCAAACCACAGGCAGGTGTCACCTGCCAGACATACCTTCTTGTAAGGAATTTCATTTTGTAATTTGGTGATCTGTAAAGTAGGTCTTTCAGTTCAGCGTGTAAACAGGAAACAAAACAATCAACACTGACTTAAATATTAGTAGTCTCCAGTAACAAAAAATGCATTTCCATGTTGAATTACTTTTAGATAATGGTTTTTCAGCACACAAACCTGAGGTAATTCAAATAAAACTGAATAGCTAACAGAAGACGTTACATCCAGGCATTTTGAAAAGACCGCATGACGTTGAGTACATTTTCCCCAGTAACAAGACCTCATGGCCTACCAAAAACCGTGCACTGATTTCACAAAAATATGTAGTACTAAACAGAACATCATATATTTTGTGAGTCTTCAGTTGTCTCTCTTCTTGAATATCTCAAGGTGCATTTAATTTATTTTGGGTAGGTTAGGTTCAAGCAATAGATAGGGACCGTAAGCCAGCTACCTTGATTAAGATTTTCTCTGCAGTTCTCTCACCACATCTTGTGTGCATTCAGAGCTAGGTCCTCATGATTTTTCCCACTGCCCTCAAAATGCATTAGTTAACCTCACTTAGTGGACATTGATCCTTTGGGTGAATTTCACAGAGAAAAATAAAATTGTTAATATCAGTTAACAATTTTGGGTTCCCAGAATAATTTACACATACTAGAGGGATTAGGGGAGATGAGCAAATGAAACTGGAAAACATATTTACCTTTTAGTCTTTGCTAATGTCTTCTACCTTTTACCAAGTCATATAATCACGCAATGGATTACCCAAGACCGTTTTTGCCTAAGTGGTGGTGGCCTGGTCATGAGAGGGTATAGATGGTTGCATTCAGTACATGCAGCAAAATTATGCCAAATGTAATTATTGACTTTACTATGAATCTTGAGTTAAATTCTCAATGAAAGTACCTCCTTCTGCAGAATATTTGGAACATTCTTACAGATTATTTACGATTTAATGTGCTCAGTATCGATCAAGGAGGACAAGAAACCAGGCAAGCCTAGTTCAGCCGGCCCGCAATAGAAAGTGTTGATCCTGACTGCCCTCTCAAAATTCTTACCTCGGTCGCCCACGTGAAAGGCTGTGTCTTTAACCACAACACCATAGAGCTCACCATTTGCCAGGTGTCAGTATAGCATATTGACATTATATAATGTTGTCATGCAAGTTTGAATATTTTGTTAGAAACCATTAACCATTGTGTTAACTGAGTAACATTTCTTATTAAGTTTACCTCCACCACAAATAGCATCTATTAACTGTATGGCTTTTACCACTGGCCATTTTAACAGCTTATTTGCCATTATTGAATGATATAAGGCGATATAGTTAACAATCTAGTCTATCAATCTAGTATGTCATTTTATGTTTAATGTCTGTTCCAATGTTGTTCTTGTCTGTTCTTTTTTTACATACTAGATTGTTAACTATATGGCCTTCTAAATGTCAATGATGGCTTTTATTGTGATAATGAAAATCTGAATGCTGCCAGCATAATATCCTGCTGCTTAAATAACACTAATGAAGCCTCGTTTGGCCTTCACTACAGTAAAATGTTTCATTTTAGGCATCCCATAGCTACAGAAAGTTTTTGCCAGCTAAGTTTTTGTCTATTCTGAACAAATCCTTGTTTACCACTGGCCGTTTTAACAGCTAATTAGCCATTCGTGACTGACATTGAGTATCTATCAATATAGGTGACGATATATTTATAACTGACTTTTTTTGTCAAGTGAAAAGACGAGAGCATTGTGTAGGCAGCGAAGTGTTTGTCTTTCCTGAACAAATCCTTATTTCCACCAGAACTGTTTTATTTTTGTCGCTACATAAAGTTATAGCCAGCAACGCCTTTTCTCTGTCCTGAACCTCCGGCATCGTGTGTGTTGACTGCTACAGGAGTCGAACGCAGGACCTGTTGTTCCGTAGCCCACGTCTCTAACCACTACGCTATTTAACAAGGGGTAGTCAATCAGTCAGTCCAGGATGGACGGACTCTGTAAGAGACATTCACTCTTCTAGGCCGGCTCCGCTTACGCTGCCCGGCAAAAACTGATCTGCAATGTACTTCACTCTCCGTGTAATGTAGACTGAAATCTCTCTCTCAACTGAGCCAAGTTTGGCCACGGTAGTGGAGATTCAAGAAGCCAATCTTTCGAATGTCAACAAAAAAGAAGACTGGTTATTTATCAAATGGGTTAAGTTAATAGAAAGGTTAGTAGTAGACCAAATGTTAAAAACATGTGTTACTCCTTGTGACAACCCAGGTGTGCAAATGCTTGGCTTAAAACTGACATTTCGGTAATGTCAGTCAATAAGATGTCACCTTACACGGTATGCATATGTGATGCTTTAGGGTGACCTTTGCACTTCAGCCTAACAGTGTATGCTTCTTGTGGGTAGATTTCTGATCAATTCTTCTGCTTGAGGAATTCAACCTTCCCTGCACATTCCAGCTCAAAACCCAGAAAGTGGTAATTGTACCACTCATTCTGACACTTCACAATGAACGCAAGGTCCCCATTAACAGTATTCCTAAGTCAGGTAGTCCTCAAATAGACCCTTGGGGTCAAGATATCATTCCAACATAGTAATTGGTACCGTTACAGGAAACTGTGTTTGCCAGCTGAACATGTCCCATCTCGACTCTGAACTGCTTCTTTCATGTCATAATTTAACGCTTACAAAGCCCCTGTGGAAAGCTTTATACAGTGGCTCTTAAAAGTTTTCACTCCCTTCTACTTCTCTTCATTTTGTTACAGTGAAAACATGTTTTTGGTTATATTTACAAATATTAATTGAGATTTTCTCTGTTTAAATAGATTTTTTGATTATTTATTGTCATGCTTTTTTAACAAATGAAAGTATTCAAAATATTTAATCAAAATCAGAAACATTACTTTTTTTATGTGGAAATCATCAATAAGTTAAGGTGATTTTTACTAAGCTAGTGAGTAAAATAGTGTGGCTATTATTCTTTCTCAACTATTTCTCAACTAGTAACTATTCAGTTATTTCCAAAAATAGTACTTTTTGAATTAGGCCGGGATTCAGTATTAGAATCTGATCAGTAACCAGCAGGTTGTACGGTTCAATTCCTTGCTAGTTGAAACATTTGAAAAACCTGTCATTCTGTGCCTGAGCAAAGCATCTAATTTGCTTCAAGGTTGTTGTCGTAAATGAGAATGTGTTCTCAATCAATCCGGTAAAATACAGTTTCAAACAACAATAGTTGTGTCCTTCGCTTTTGCCCAGGATTCAGCCTTAGCACATAGGATCAACAAGTGGCTAGCTAAGGGACCAACCAACCCGTATCTTATCCTCTGCTTTTATTATTCAGTCAGAATGTATATAGTACATTTCTTACAACCTGTGCATTTCAAGGTGCTTAACAAATAACATTAAAGCTCCTCATGACACAACAAACATGAAACAGTGCATTCAAAGTGTTCAGGCCCCTTCACTTTTTAGATTTTTTTTAACACACTAATCTAGACACAGTACCCCATAATGACAACACTGCCTAGAAGGCCAGCATCCCGGAGTCGCCCATTCACTGTTGACGTTGAGATTGGTGTTTTGCTGGTACTATTTAATGAAGCTGTCAGTTGAGGACCTGTGAGACGTAATTTCTCAAACTATACACTAATGTGCATGTTCTCTTGCTCAGGTGTTCAATGCGGCCTCCCATTACTCATTCTATTCTGGTTAGGGCCAGTTTGCGCTGTTCTGTGAAGGGAGTAGTACACAATGTTCTACATGATCTTCAGTTTCTTGGCAATTTCTTGCATGGAATAGTCTTTTCTCAGAACAATAATTTACTGACGAGTTTCACAAGAAGGCTGTGTCCTGTCCCCCTTACTCTTCTCCCTGTACACTAACAGCTGCACCTCCAGTCCCCGCCCTGTCAAGCTCCTGAAGTTTGCGGATGACACCACCCTCATCTGACTTATTTCTGATGGAGTTGAGTCTGCCTACAGTGGGAGATTTGACCATCTGGTGTCCTGGTGCAGTCAGAACAACTTGGAGCTCAGTGTCCTAAAAACAGTGGAGATGATGGTGGAATTCGAGATGCCCTGCAGCCCTTCCCCCATCGCTGTGGGTAGCTCCCCAGTCAACTCTGTAGTCCTTTTGCTTTATGGGCACCATCATCGCCCAGGACCTCAAGTGGGAGATGAAAATCACTTCTCTTACAAAGAAAGCGTAGCAGAGGATGTACTTCCTACGACAGCTTTAAAAGTTCAACTTGCCAACGGCTATGATGGTGCATTTCCACACTGCCATCATAGAGTCCATCCTGACCTCCATCACCGTCTGGTACGGTGCAGCCACTGCTAAAGACAAGGGCAGGCTGCAACACATCATCCGCTCTGCAGAGGGGGGTGATTGGCTGCGAACTGCTATTTCTGCATGACCTACACACCTCCAGGACACGGAGGGGAGCGGCAGAGATTGGGGCTGATCCTTCTCACCCCGGAAATGGACTATTCAGTACTCTCCCCTCTGGTAGAAGGCTGATTTCTCTCAGGACCAAAACTCTGTGCCACAAGAACAGTTTCTTTCCTACTGCAGTAGGCCTCATGAACATGCCTCTGGAACCAAATTGATTATAGCCTGCTCTGAACATAAACACACAACCCTCAATAGACAAATCTATAACCCCCTCCCACATACACACACAACCCTCAACTGGACAATTTATTATCCCTCCCCGCATTCATAAACAACCCTCAGCTGGACAAAATCTTGCAGCTTACATACACTTTTTTGTTACATTTAGTAATTTATTAATACATAGTCTACAATTTTTATGCTCAGTTCACTGTTCTTATTTGTTTTACTTCCCTTAGTCCTTGTGTATTAATTGTTGCACCAAACGTCCAGAACAAATTCCTTTTTTGTTGTGAATCTTGGCAATAAAACACTTTCTTATTCTGATTCTTTACTCAATAGTTTGTGGAAGCACTTTTGGCAGCAATTGCTGCCTCAAGTCTTTTTGGGTATGATCATACAAGCGTGGCACACTTGTTTTTGGGGAGTTTCTTCATCACCTTGAGTTCTTCGTCACCTTCCTCACGCTGCACAGATGCGCTGTCCTCACTTTGTTTCTGCAATGCACATCTTTGGAGATTAGTTTAAATAACTTATCTGCAAAATAAAAATAAGAAACTCTAGAAGCTAAATGGATGGATCCTTGAGACTCAGGTTCCCAGTGTTCACCAAAAAGAGCTTTTTAAGCAGCTGTTCCTTCACAAACAACACATTACAAATGTGCATCCCACTTCAGGCATTCAGAATATGTTCAAAGATGATTGTATATTTAGTCGTTTTTCAGAAGAAAAAGGGTCTGATGCCACAGACCCCTCCACCCACCCCAACCCTCTTTATGAGTGGTGGTTGCCGACATTTTCGTTCTCATAACAAAGTGATAAATATTTTCAGAAGTTCTCTTCCCCTAAGTGTGATGAGTTGGGATGGACAGATTTATTGCTCTCTCTCACAGGGTTAATTTACTTTTACTTTTACATAGCAAACAATGAATTAAAGTGTTGCAGCCCAGGAGAATGTCCTGGTTGTGTCCTATAGAGTGTTAATCAATAAAGCTCCTTTCCATTGTTCTGTTTGTTCCATATTAATTACTCAATATCAATTTGCACCTAAAATTAAAAATAATTTGAAATTATGCAAAAAATATATTCTGTTAGAATTTGATGGGAAAATGTAATGGGTTTTATTGTTGTTTTCTCCAATGAGAAAACAACAATAAACACCTTTTTTTTTCTTCGATTTTCGGCTTTTCCCAGCTCCAATTTTCTCTTTTTTACTAAAGACTAACTTTGAGTGAGCATGCTAGATTCCTGGTTTTCTCTGCTGTTTGAACCTGAATGTGACCAATCCAAAATGATATGGAGCTTCTTTAGCTGATCCGTGTGAATTAGCCCCTAGCAAAGGAGCAGCTCTATTCATTAACTAAAGCCAGAGCTACTCTGAAATAAGTGCCACTCTCTTATAAAGTGCCAAGCACACAATGCTGAGGCTAATAAGTCTTTACGTGCTATTAAAGCAGCAATTTAAAAGGCGGGCGTAACCAAAAGCCTGTCACTTTCCCTTCTTTCTTTCCCCACCGTCTCACAGAGTAGTGTAGATTGTCATTTATTGAAAGCTGTGATGGGCGGTAGGGCTCTCCCGGGCCTGGCAAGCTTTTAATAGCTCTGTGAAACATTAAAAGTGGGGAATTTATTAGGGGGCCTTTTAACTAATGAATCAGGGTTTGCACGTTCTGCTGGTAAAAGCTTTCCTAATTTCTTCAAATAAATGTGTGCCTTTTTTGTAATTGTTGGTATGCTGCACACTCATGCACAAGGAAGAGTGGGAGGACAGGTTCTGTTTTAGTGACGTGGATCCTATATTTTGGATGGTGGCAGGAGGACACAAGCCAGAGAGTGCTGGGAGTGTCATCCATCATTTATCTGTCCTGATTGTATTTCCTAATCCTCCTCTGTATTTGCTCGAGGGAGGGTTTGAGTAAGGCAGGGGAATGTGGGGAGGGAGGTGGGGGTGTGGTTGACTGGGAAGGTGGTTTAAAGACATCTCCCTCCACACCCTCTCTATTTCTGTATATGCTGTGAGGAAATTAATGGGCCTCCTGCTTTCTGCATCTCACACTGTCAAACTCTGCGGTACTCTATGCGTGTGTGTGTGCGCGTGTGCGCGTGTGCGCGTGTGCGCATGTGTGCGTGTGTGCGTGCGTGCGTACGTGCGTGCGTGTGTGCGTGTGTGTGTGTGCATGTTTGGCCGGGTCATTCGGTACTCTGTGTGTGGGCTTGAAGCAGGCTGATAAGCTGTTTACTAAAACTAGCAATTAAAAGTTGAACAAGCTGTATATTCAAATGGAATGAAATGGAACTGAAAGTAATTAGAAGTATAGCCTGCAAAGATTATGTATTTTAGCTGCCCATTATCAATGCACATTTTAATTAGTTTAGCAAGCCGTTCACACTGACTCATACAGTAAGCACAGAGAGAGACTCAAGCAGAACACATACCCTTGCTGGCAGGTAGTCTGTTTGAAGTGACCACAAACAGAGGTGAGATAGCGTTTGAGGTGAGATAGCATTCTCCTTCTCTGTTAAATCTTGGACAAGGTGAATAGACAGAGACTGCCAAGTGGATATTTAGATTTTGCAATAAAATACAAGCTGGGGTCTGTGAGGGTCCAATCAGTGTGCATAGAGTGGTTGGTGGATTGGTGCTATATTGCCATTATATTTTCATTCAGCCTGGTTGGTACTTATGGCCGTAGGCTGTACTAACACTGATAAGGAGCCTGTCAGCTTCCATATCAGTCCCTGTACTGGGACTGAAACAAACAAGCATACACTCTCAAACACAGACAGCCACTGAATTACACCTAAGCTTTTCAATGTATTGTCCTGTAGCTGATGTTTAGGCTACAGTGTGGTTGGAGTGGTGCTCAGTGGGGGCCTGCACACAGTAGCTCCCCTGATGGATGGTTGGCCACCTTGATAGATGCAACAATTCACCCAAATTATTATGTCTATTACATTATTTCCAAATTCAATGAATGGCAGACCGAATGCATATGCTAGGCTACTTGAAGAATAGACACATGCATAAATTAGGCATGTTGGCTAGAGATATGTTTTATCTTACAAACATTAATCAGGGCAGATCTGTAATAAATGCCCAACATTGACATTGTTTGTTAATTCCTCTATTTGAATCGTTTTCAGGGGAAACACCAAGTGTATAGGGGTGACTTTGATATTGCGGGGGGGACGACGACGACATGTGATTACAGTGTGAATGTCAGGGTATTCATTTGTAGTTCTATGTGTTTTTCCACTTCTTATTTCAATTCTTTGTCCATAACTACTTTAGATAGAGCATCCTGGTGTCATTGGAATACGTCGACTATTTTACGTAAATCCATGGCACCTGATTTCAGATTTCAGTTATGTCAAGTCATCCAGGAACTACCTACACACTCTGGCCACATAAGGTCAGGCATTGTCCTGCACCAAGAGGAACCCAGGGCCCACTGCACCAGCGTGAGGTCTGACAATGGGTCTGAGGATTTCATCCTGGTACCTGACAGCAGTCGCAGCCCAGCATTGCCAAACCTGCCAGTGTGAACGTACTCTCATCTGTGACGAGAACGGGGCGCCAATGGCGGACCAGCCAATTCTGGTATTCTCTGGTGAATGCCAATCACGCTGCACCGTGCTGGGCTAGTGAGCACAGGTCCCACTAGAGGATGTTGGGCCCTCATGCCACCCTCATGGAGTCTGTTTCTGACAGTTTGGTCAGAAACATGCACACCAGTAGCCCGCTGGAGGTCATTTTGTAGGGCTTTGGCACTGCTCCTCCTTTTCCTCCTTGCACAATGGAGCGGATACGGGTCCTGCTGCTGGGTTGATGTCCTTCTTCGGCCCTGTCCATCTCTCCTCATGTAACGGCCCATCTCCTGGTATCTACACCATGCTCTTGAGACTGTACTGGGCGACAGAGCAAACCTTCTTGCGACAGCACATACAGTATGGATGTGCCATCCTGGAAGAGCTGGACTACCTGTGCAACCTGAATGGGCTGCAGGTACCGCCTCATGCTACCAGTAGTGACAAGGATACTTGAACAACGGAAAACTAGAGCAAAATCAACGGGGAAGGATGAGGAGGTTTTGGGGATTGTCTTGCTGTTGCCTCTCCACTGTACCTGTTGTCACTTTCATTTGATTGTGTTCCACTATTTTTTTTTTGCCTTGTATTTCCCTTGGCAGTTGACGTTTTGACATTTATACTGGTTGTTCTTGCTATGTTGTTGCCAACAACAATTGTGATGCGAGTAGGTTATACTACAGTAAAACGTATAGCTACCATAGGCTAATCCCTTTAGCTAGCCTACACACACTAATCGTAATGAAAGAGTCAATGAGAATATCGGATTCGGTCGTGACTGGGACAAGTTCCAACAAGTAATTTTTTCAAAATAAAAGTACTGCACAACAAACAAACATTACTAAGGGGGACAATTTAATATTGAATTTGACATTGTCTTAAAATATTCAAGGGACTTTCAGTTGGGAGGTTTTCCATTGGGGAAGAAAAGTGAATGGATTGAATTTTGTGTTGGAGGAGTTGCTGCTACCAAATGTTGAGCACCGATTATGGCATTCCTGTTTTAATATACAGACAATTGTTACAGTTTGTTGTTAATAGCAGCACCATGTCATTGAAAAACATTTCTCATAGTGGAATAGGACAATAGGACAGCTTTTCAAATGTTCTAATAGTGCAGGTTTTGAACACTTTGCGAATGAGAGAGACAGTGTTAAAGCTTTCTATATCTTTGCCTACTTCTCAGCTTTCTATATCTTTGCCTACTTCTCAGCTTTTCAAATCTGAAACAATTACAAAAATAACTTTTACGAATCTCGGGATTGCAACCACAATAACCATAGCACTTTTCTTTTCTTGCAACATGATTTTTTGCAACTTTTACATGCACTTTGATATCAACCTTCAAAGACTTCATACTTTAAAAAACGTATGATTGTTTAAAGTTTGCTGTATCAATGTACCTGGCAAAACTTAATTGGAAAGAGTTAAAGGCAGCACCAGTTACTTTACTTTGTATGTTCAAATCTAGTTGTTGTTTTATTGTTAATTAATAGTATAGGTAGGTGGCCACAACCTTGCTTTGCGAAGATGAATCACATTCATAACAGGTTCTGCTAGGCCTATATCCTACCTGTCCTAAAAGGTGTTGAGTGACCTGGAAGGACTGGATATTAAGCATGGGAGCCAGCAAAACTGCAGCTGAAGACATTGTGACCCAGAGGTAGAGAGTTCATCGTCAGCCCGAATCGGCAAATTTTGTTATCAAATGCACCGAATAACACAGCACCATCCTGCACAATGAAATTATGAAATGGCACACAAGATCTCTCCATAAGAGAGATAGCAGGAACTTAGTGAGCGGCCAAATCAACAGTTTGGTGCATTCTGAGAAAAAAATAACGCCCTTGTGAGCTCTGCAGCACAAGAAGCCCTAGATGTCAACGGAAGACAGCAGTGGTAGATGATCGTAGGATCCTTTCCATGATAGAGAGAAACCCTGCACAACATCCAGCTGAGTTAAGAACACTCTCCAGGAGGTGGGCATATCATTATCCAAGTTTACCATACGGAGAAGACTTCATAAGAGCAAATACAGAGTTCACCACAAGGTGAAAACCATTCATAAGCCTCAGGAATAGTAAGACCGGATTAGATTTTACCAAAAAACATCTAAAAAAGCCAGCCCATTTCTGGAACAGTGTTCTTTGGACAGATTAAACTAAGATCAACCAGAAAGATGGGAAGAAAAACACCACCGTATGGAGAAGTCTTGGAATGGTTCATGATCTGAAGCATTCCACATCATCTGTATAACACAGGAGATGCAGTGTGATGGCATGCATGGCTTCCAGTGGCACTGGGTCACTAGTGTTTATTAATGATGTGACAGAAGCAGCCGGATTAATTCTGAATTGTTTAGGGATACAGTGGATATAAAAAGTCTACACCCTCCTGTTAAAATGCCAGGTTCTTGTGATGGTAAAAGAATGAGACAAAGAGAAATCAACTTTTTCCACCATTAGTGTGACCTAAAACATGAACAATTCAATTGAAAAACAAACTAAATCTTTGAGGAAAACAAACAACCCACAATAATCTGGTTGCATAAGTGTGCAAACCCTTAAACTAATACTTTGTTGAAGTACCTTTAGATTTTTTTAGGTAGGAATCTATTAGCATGGCACATCTTGATGTGGCAAAATTTGCCCCCTCTTCTTTGCAAAAGCGCTCCAAATTTGACAGATTGTGAGGACATCTCCTGTGCACAGCCCTCTTCAGATCAATCCACATATGTTCAATTGGATTCGGGTCTGGGCTCCGGCTGGGCCATTCCAAAACAATCTTCTTCTGATGAAGCCATGCTTTTGTGGATTTGGATGTGTGCTACATCCAAATCCATTCCATCCTTCCAGCACGACAATTGGGTCATTGTCGTGCTGGAAGGTGAACTTTGTCTTCATCTTCAGCTTTCTAACGCCTGAAGGTTTTGTGCCAAAATTGCCTGGTATTTGGAACTGTTCATAATTCCCTCCACCCTGACTAAGGCCCCGGGTTTTTTCAGAAGAAAAACAGCCCCAAAGCATGATGCAACCACCAACTTGCTTCACTGTGGTTATGGTGTTCTTTGGGTGATGTGAAGTGTTGTTCAACCTTGGTTTCATCAGACAATAATACATTTTCCCACATGCTTTTGGGGGACTTGATGTTTGTTTTTGCAAATTTCAGCTGGGCTTGGATGTTTTTCTTTGTAAGAAAATTCTTCCGTCTTGCCACCTTACCCCATTGCTCATTCATATGAAGAATACGGGAGATTGTTGTCACATGTTGCACGCAGCCAGTACTTGCCAGAAATTCCTGCAGTTAATTTAATGTCTTTTCATCAATTTTGGATGGACGTCCATCTTGGTATTGTCTCATTTTCTCCACTTGATGATGACTGTCTTCACCATGTTCCATGGTATATATAATGCTTTGGAAATTATTTTGTACCCTTCTCCTGACTGATATCTTTCAACAATGAGATCCCTCTGATACTTTGGAAGCTCTCTGTGGACCATGGCTTATGCTCTGAGATGCAACTAAGAAAATGTCAGGAAAATCCTACTAGAATAGCTGAACTTTGTTTGATTAATCAGTCACTTTAAATGATGGCAGGCGTGTAATGACTTCTATTTAACATGAGTTTGGTTCATTCTGAACACAGCCACATCCCCAGTTATAAGAGGGTGTGCACACTTATGCAACCAGGTTATTGTAAGGTTTTCATTTTTCCCACTTGAAGATTTCAGTTTGTTTTTCAATTGAATTGTTCACATTCTAGGTCACATTAAAAGTGGAAAAAGTTCTGACGTGATGTATCTTTGTCTCATTCTTTTACATCACAAAAACCTGGCATTTTCACAGGGGTGTGTAGATTTTTATATCCACTATATATTGTCTGCTCAGATTCAGCCAAATGAACATTTGAGCCCCTGAAATTAGAGGAGTGTACCAGAGAATTAGAGGATTCTCGTACCAGAAAATTGGTAATGCTAGACTGTTTGTTTGTTAGTGATGTGCTGATACAACGGTTTAATGTAGAATTGCAATTCTTTTTTCACAATATTGTGTTTATACTCGTTAATATTTCATTTTAAATTTAGTGTTTCTTTTCCTAATCAAAGCCACTTGCTAGTAACTAATGAGTCAATATGAATTCCATGTACAGTATAGTTTGTTGCACTGGGGGTTAAAGAGGGGGTAGAAAATATAGTTTTGCTGGATGTAGCACACAGTGCCCCATGATTTCACATTATATTTGTACATTTACAAACTCTCCCGAGTATTTCATACAGTACATTCACTGCAACACTGAATAGATTTTTTCCACACAAAGTATCCTTTTTACATTACAGTGGGGGGGATGGTAAACACGGTGTGGTTGGGATTGCTACACAATCCCCCTCCAAAGTTAATGAGTATGAGCAAATATTTTACATCAAAATAGCAATATTCTTTCATACTGGATACATTCTCTATATTAAGCTCTAACCATTTCTCAGTTTTTTTTGGAACATCGTTATTTGAACCCAAATTACAATTGCGCGTCTCAGTGGTGGGCGTGCCTAACTAGATTTGTGACCCATGAAGCGCTAGTTTAATTTTCTCCGGTTTTTGGTTGGTTAAAATTGAGTATATTTACGATATTAGCCTATCCATATAAATGTAATTTAGTTATCTACTATCAATGCATCTTTCTCAGATCAATGATGTTATATCTTTTTCTGACAGGAATCATTTAGAATATTAGGCAACTATTTGTTAGATAGCTTTAACATGGCGCTGCCTTCAAGATAATACATTATATGGAATTAATCACAATATTTGAGGAGAAAAGGGTGAAAAGGGTGTCGGGAAAGCACTTTGCCTAAGAAAGATGATTTTCACTTGATGCAGCCACCTCAACTCCTTACAGGTAGGACATGGGATTCTGCTTGCCTTGCATCTCAGAAAATTGCATTTGTTAGTTATCATTGGCTACTGACAACATAGAATTTATGTTACATTTGCGCGGGTGTTAATGATTGTGATCATGCATTCGCGTGCCTGGGGTTTCTGCAACGTTTTTACATTATTGGTGGTAGTGGAGCAAAACATTGCACTACTGCAGATTTAGTATACATGTGAAAAGCTATGGATATCTAGATTTTTCTTTACAAAAATGTCAATACCCTTTTCGAGAAATTTACGTTCATTTTTCCACAATGTTTTGAAGCAATAAAAATCATGAATTAAATGCAAATATAGGTTAATAGGTTAACACATTCTTAGATATGTTTAGATAAAATGTCAGATTCTGGAAGATCAAGGGTTATTGGATTAATTGGAATGATTCAATAGCATGTAGCGTAGAGATGTAGAACAATTATATTGAAGTTGAAAGCAATGGTTTAGAAACCCTTTCCAACATAACCCATAAGGTAAAATGCATATTAATTTTTTTGGCCAGCTAAACTAACATTGTTTGATCCCGCAAAAGGTGTTCTATTGGTTGTAGGCTATTCCTATTTGTCTTCTAATGCCTCTTAATATTTAAGTAATCCAAAAGTAATTCATAGTTATCAGATTACGTTACTGAGTTTGAGTAAACAAAAAGTTACGTTACTGATTACAAATGTGGACAGGTAACTTGTAACTGTAACGGATTACACAAAAAAGTAACATACCCAACCCTGGTTACATGGATATAGTGGAGGTGGTAACAGCTCCACCACAGCTCAATCAATGATGTGTGGTCACTTAACTACAGAATTCCAAACTCATTTACATTTTTGCATTTTCAAACTAGAATCAAAATTGTTACACTCCTATTATCCATGTATCCATATATGTGAGAAAAGGGAACTTGACATCAGTGTCACATGACAGTAAGTTACCATATAGCAGAGCATCTCTTTGGCAGAAAATCTCTAGCCTACAGTGATGTTGCCTTTCAAGTAAGTTACTTTTGCTTGAACCCCATAGACTGCTCTTGGCAGGGACAGCTGCATCTCCTATTGGAAAATCTACCGTGCATAAATATGAATAATAATGATGCCAGCCAAAGATGTTTTAAGGAATAAATTATTAATTTGATAAAGCACTGAAGATTTTCCAAAATATCATTAAATGTTGGCAACTTCATATTTACAACATGTATGCAATAGCTCAAGGTGAATATTGGGGCAGGCATACATTTGCATAAATTAGCATGTTTAAGAATTGCTGGGGACACTGGCTCCTCGTTACCCACAGACATAGTCAATAAATCAAAAATGAAAGAGGGGCCTGCTGCTTAAAGTGAGTGTGGTCACCATGACAACACAGGAAAAAGTGTCTGAGTGTGCGCACTTGCATGCGTGTAGGAGCCCTGCTAAATGGGTTGAAACTACTCCTGTCCTAATTCAGAAATGAATATTTATAAGTTGGTTGGTTCTCTCAGGACATGGCCTTGGGGGAAATAATTGGTTGGAAAGGAGAACCCTCTACTCACCAGCCTGCTTAGGGAGTGAGAAAATGGTCTCTTGCTGTCATTCCGACTATCAAGGATGGATGTCTGCAAAACACCAAACTAAAATCCATTCTCTCATTTGCTTACTTCCCTTACTTACTTTAATAACATGTTGATGGTGTTTATACTATCGCCTTTTTTCCATTCTATCACTATATTCCTTTCACTTAGTTCCTCTCAGCAGCTAGGTTTCCATACATATACATAATTATTCTAGAGTCTGCATCACGAAAAGATGCTAATTTACCCACCAATGGTGTGTTTCCACTTACTGTGGATTAAAGGCAGTGTGGGACAAGTTAGTACTTGTGTTGTCAAGATACTAACAATGTGACTTCAATACTGATACCAGGTTTAGTATTGAGAGTCTGTAATGATACTTAAAAGATGGAACCTCACTTGATACCCATAACTTTAGCATGATCAAAACAATAAAACAATATCAAGAGATGTAGTGTAAATAAAAATTCATTCAAAATAATTAAACAATTACAATAAAAATGTAGACTTATATTTTCATGTGAGTCTTTAACACATTCACTTTTGAATAGCATTCTCTGTGGAAGCCTACGGACCCATATTATTAATTGGAGGAAGAAGCATTTCTAATGATGAAATTATGCATTGGCATATTGTTGATCT
Organism: Esox lucius; assembly: GCF_011004845.1. NCBI lineage: Eukaryota > Metazoa > Chordata > Actinopteri > Esociformes > Esocidae > Esox > Esox lucius. Next base: position 22,345,569 of record NC_047588.1, on the reverse strand, counting down.
TTTTTCAGTTTTTTACTTGATTACGTTCATTATAGATTGGTGCAATTATGTTGGTCTTTAACGTAATCTGTGGCAATGAAAATTGCCTCATTACGTATAATGTTTACATTTACTGGTTAAGGTAATTTTCGGGTTTAGTTTAGGCATCCCCTTACCGTCGTTTGGGTTAGGAATAATGTTTGGGTTTAGTTAAGGTTGGGCAATAGGCGTCATAGTACTAATGTTAGGATTAGGGTTAAGGTTACAAAAACAGGAAAACACCTGTCTAAACCAGACAATTCTCCAACAAAAATGTCTCACCTCATGGTGGAATCAAACTGACCATCACCATCCAACTGAAAGTCTGTTGCTTAAACGCCCACCCACCATCCCTGACGAACTACCAATGAGTACCTTTATAACTGCCCCTGCGGTCGGTTTCCCATGGTAAAGTTGGCATACCGTAGCAGGATTGGTAATATATGTACCATTTTTAAAGAAAACATGAGTGTGCTGGCAAAACAATTTTTTTATTTCACAAGGTTCCCCATACCTTTAGAGCTCACACACCCCCAAAACATCAGTGAGCCACCACCATGCTTCACAGTGAGGTTGGTTTTCTGTTCACTATAGGCCTTATTGACCCCTCTCCAAACATAGCGCTTATGGTTATGACCATAAATCTCTATTTTGGTCCAAATTACAGTGTGCCAGAAGCTGTGTGGCATGTCAAGGTGTTGTCGGGCATATTGTAACTGGGCTTTTTTGTGGCATTGGCACAGTAAAGGCTTCTTTCTGGAAACTTGTCCATGCAGCAAATATTTTTATATTGTACACCTTAACAACCACACCGTCTTTTTCCAGAGCAGCTTGTATTTCTCCTGGTTATCTGTGGGTTTTTCTTTGTATCCCAAACCATTCTTCTGGCAGTTTTTCATGAAATCTTTCCTTGGTCTCTCAAGCTTCCACTGATGTCATAGGTACTTCATAGAGTCATGGGGCACAAACGTCTTGGTAGCAGACCATGCTGATATAGCTATTCGTCTGCCTGTTCCTCTGTTCTGGATACGCTGCTTTTGTTGCTTTGAGAGAAGCATCATACCACTTTCCTAGGCATTCCAAAAAACTTAGATTGTCTGTGGTGTTTAGATGTTATATACTTGCATGTATCACATTTTAAGCCTGGTATTAAAAAAAAGAACATTGATCCAACCTAAAAAATGTGTGGTAACGATTCACTCTTGTATTTTTTCACTAAACCCAATGTAAATCAATCAGTTCGGTTAAACCTGTATTTTTGAAATTTATTAGTGTTGATTACGTAAAGTTTTATTTGCATATATATCCCCACATGCTTTTTTAAATATACAGCTCTGGAAACAATTAAGAGACCACTGCACCTTATTCTTTCCAAAAAGTTGGTAAGGAAGGTTTTGAGTGAAGAACAGAATGGTTAAAATTAAGAGACCACTGCAAATTGAAAGCTTCTGTTCCTCACTCAAAACTTTCCTTTTCAACTTTTTTGAAAAGGAAAGAAAAAGGTGCAGTGGTCTCTTAATTTTTTCCGGAGCAGTATGTGAGTGATACTCATCCATGAGTGTGTTTGTTAGTGACAGAGACATGGTTATTGTATTCAACAACTCACAAACCTGAAGCTTCCACCATGCATGTGCTAAATTAATTCACACTGTACACATAATGTTAATGCATGGAACTCACATTAAGTATGCTTTTTGGGCTTTATATTACCAGTTGGACTCCAGCTGTGTGAATAGCCAACTATTGACATTTTATCACCCACAACACACATTCAGAAAGACTCCGCATTGAATTGCTTACTGAACAAGACTAGGTAAATCCAACCACTTAAATGTTGGATTAGGTTAGGAACATAGATTATTAATGACTTTTTGTAATAAATAAAATATAATAATCCATTTTATAATAAGTAATCAGTGTGTGCATGGTGAACAGAATATATTAAAACCAACTTCTTGCAATAAAGCTTCTTGGGAAATGTTGCAAAATCCCCTTTGGGTCAACCTAAAAAACAAACATTAAATTAATTGAAATATGTGGGCTTGTACTCTCCAGACAACTTAACTTGATCCAAATAAAAAATATTTGGTTATACAACGAAAATTGATCACAGAAGCAGTTAGCTTTCTAGCTCAATTGTTTAAAAGTAAACCAGGTAAAAAAATATTCTAATTGAATTTCTCTACCGTGTCATTTAAGCGTGAAAAGGATGCCATAATCCCACCTATATGAATCAAAGTAATAGACCTCACATACCACAAAGTTAGAACGTCGTCCATTGATAAACTTGGTCACTGGACAATGTGACTGGCAGCGTTTTATTTGAATTTGAAAATCAACCCAATTGCCTGAATTCCATGGGCATTACCAGACCTGGGCTGTCCAGGCTCTTGATCCAGATTTTTTGATTGCCCACAATGTTTCGCGTGCGTTTATTTAACCCAGGCAGGTGGTATGAAATGTGTGCTCAAAGTGAGCTTCTGCTGTTTGGAAATCGAAACCTCCCAACTCCTTCAAGCAGCTTGCGCTGAGCATTTTTTGGTTGTTTTCTCCTGAAAATACTATCTTGAGGCCGTTTTTATTCGGTTTTGGGGAGAGAAACCCCTCTCTGTGAGCACACTGTAAATTGGGATAGTCAAGGCAAGTTTTGCTAGTTTTGACCTGTTATGGAGCACTACGAATCCCTCTGAAAGTTTCGGAAACATCACAATTTGGTGTTTTGTTTCCAGACAAATTGGCGGGCAGCCAATGATTTCACCTGCTTTATTTGCTAAAAGCGGCCTATAGCAAGCTAATGGAAACCCAGGGTGTTAAGTGGCTTTTTAGAACTGGTTCCCAGGTAAGGCGGTCATATTACGTCAGATGGAACTATAATTCCCATCTCTTGCTTTATGTCTGTGTCTATCACTCACACTCTGTTGCTATGGCAAAGGCAGGCAGTGTACAGGTTGACAAAATGCTTTTCCCACCATTCAGGATTTTATCTTGTACTGCTAGTCAGTCTCTCCCTTCCCAGTTAGCCACACGCTGGGCTACATCCCCTCACTGCCCAACTATTATGGAGGAGGTGTTCTGTCAATCCTTGGTGCATTTTGTAGGTGTATAATGCGTATTTGTGCCTGTGTGTGTGTCTTTGTGTGTGTGTGTGTGTGTGTGTGTATGTGTGTACATATTTAAAACCTTTCAAATGTTCTTGAACACACTGTGACTTAGTCTTTCTTGGTTTGTCAGGGACCCCCTGTTTCAGGGACCCTGTGTCATCACGCTTCCATTGTCTGTCTGCATAATGTCTGTCATAAATAACTTGTTTTAAACTTTGTCATTACCTTCCTCCTCCTCACTAGGTTGGTAGGTTGGTGTTTAAGGGCATGGAGCGCCTGAACCGGATCCAGTCCATTGTGTTTGAGACAGCCTACAACACCAATGAGAACTTGCTAATTTGTGCCCCTACCGGTGCCGGAAAGACGAACATCGCCATGCTCACTGTTCTCCATGAAATCAGACAACACCTCCATCCCGGAGGTGTCATCAAGAAGGATGAGTTTAAGGTAACTACAACATGTGAAAGCCTGTGAATGAGACATGCAAAAACACAAGGAGCACAAGTAAACTCATATATATTTGTTGTTCTAATAAAGCCTCCACCCCACGTCCTACACATACATACACACACACACACACACGCTGAATGAGTTTTCAGTCAACTTACCCGGTAAAGTAAATAAATAATAAATTAACAAATAGATCTCATTGGCCATCCAGGAATTTTAAAGGAATTTTGGACAAAAAGTATTTAATCCCCTTCTGATTTTGTAAGTTTTCCCACTGACAAAGAAATGATCAGTCTATAATTTTAATGGTAGGTTTATTTGAACAGTGTGGGACAAAATAACAACAATTATGAATTGATTTGCATTTTAATGAGTGAAATAAGTATTCGACCCCTCTGTAAAACATGACTTAGTACTTGGTGCCAAAACCCTTTTTGGCAATCACAGAGGTCAGACGTTTCTTGTAGTTGGCCACCAGGTTTGCGCACATCTCAGATATTGCAGAAGTCATTAAGGTTTCGAGGCTGACGTTTGGCAACTCAAACCTTCAGCTCCCTCCCCTGATTTTCTATGGGATTAATGTCTGGAGGCTGGCTAGGCCACTCCAGGACCTTAATGTGCTTCTTCTTGAGCCACGGCGTTGTGTGTTACCAGTTGTTGTCTTGGTGACTATGGTCCCAGCTGCCTTGAGATCATTGACAAGATCCTCCCGTGTAGTTCTGGGCTGATTCCTCCGCTCTCATGATCATTGCAACTCCACGAGGTGAGATCTTGCATGGAGCTCCAGACCGAGGGAGATTGACAGTTCTTTTGTGTTTCTTCCATTTGCGAATAATTTCAACTGTTGTCAACTTCACACCAAGCTGCTTGGCGATGGTCTTGTAGCCCATTCCAGCCTTGTGTAGGTCTACAATCTTGTCCCTGACATCCTTGGACAGCTCTTTGGTCTTGGCCATGGTGGAATCTGATTGATTGATTGCTTCTGTGGACAGGTATCTTTTATAGAGGTAACAAGCTGAGATTAGGAGCACTCCCTTTAAGAGTGTGCTCCGAATCTCAGCTCATTACCTGTATAGAAGACACCTGGGAGTCACAAATCTTTCTGATTGAGAGGGGATCAAATACAAATTTCACTCATTAAAATGCAAATCAATTTATAAAAATTTTGACATTTGTTTTTCTGGATTATTTTGTTGTTGTTCTGTCTTTCACTGTTCAAATCAACCTACCATAAACATTTTCTTTGTCATTTCTCTGTCAGTGGGCAAACATACAAAGTCAGCAGGGGATCCATTTTTTTTCCCCCTCACTGTATGGTTTTCTTTGTTCTCTCAGGTTCCCTTTATTTCATAATGGGTTTTAAAGTAACATCTTACAATTAGAGAAAAAAGTGTCCTACAAATATTTCGCTGCTCTATATGTGGTAGTTAGACTATTAAAAGGCAAGAGAGTAATGCATATAGTAGTTAATCTTAGATGATAATGAGCCTTTCACACTGTCTGGCTTGTTATTTTAATATCAATATTTCTCTTTTTTTTCTTGTTGTTTAAATGTACGTTATTTTACGAGGTACAGTAAGGCCTACATATTTGTCTTATTCATATTTCTCCATGAATTGGAAGTTGTGCTGGTTGCCAGGGAACAAATTATACTGCGCTTTTCTGTTGGTCATAACCGTGTACTTCCAATCCATCTTTTTCCTTTTTCTCTCCTTCTACCCCACCCTTCACAACAATCTCTCTGTACATATATCTCCTTTCCCTATTTCTTGCTGAACTCTTTCTCTCTCCTTCCCTTTCCCTCAATCTCTCCTTCTTTCTCACTCTATAGATAGTGTATGTAGCTCCTATGAAGGCCCTGGCTGCCGAGATGACTAATTACTTCAGTAAGCGTTTGGAGCCACTGGGCATTGCTGTCAAAGAGCTCACTGGAGACATGCAACTAACTAAAGGGGAGATCCTCCGTACACAGGTAGGATACACACACAAACCCCCACAGTACTGAGCTGGCTCAGATTTCTTTTCCATTCCAGTGACTATAGTGGATGAATGTGTGATCAAGCTAGCCCTGTTCACATTGGCTTGACTTGAAAGGTTCAGTACTTTGAAAAGAGCTTATGGCTGTAATAGTAGCATTGTCTAACTCAGCAGATCAAAGAGGGAGACAACATCAACAACCATCTGCCTGGGACAGAGATCTACAGGGCCATAACAGTGTGTTAGAGTGTCACTTATCTTAGCACTATGAGCTAACAACACACCACATCACTTCACTTTAAAGTACAATCATACAGTGTGTCCATGAATTATACACATACTTCCAACTAGATTATCTATAATGTTCCTTTCCCGACTTTGTCGGTCTCCTTTGTTAGGTTTCAGAACAAAAGTCATTGACACATGCATCTGCAATGCTTACAAATGTATGCTTGCAAGCACATATATGCACACATACACACACACAAACATGTTGCACACACATAGACAATTACAACCTCCAATGTTTCTTTTTCCAGCTTCAAGTAGCTGTCTTGTGCAGTTCCTTTATATATCTGAGGTTGTTGTTGTTGTTTTCTAATTTATGCTCTGATAGGACCTTTACATTGACTGTTTCTTCATTGCTACATGATTACAGATCTGAACTGATGCTGTAGAGAGGTCAGCACCACCAGTTTCTCAAACTAGATCCCAGTCATGAAGGGTTACTCACAGGTTACAGTTCAAATTGTATTTCTATGTGCGTGACATGGTTTTAGGAGAGTGGTGCCTTCCTTTTTTCATTCTTTCTTTTCATAGATGAGTTATTTAAATGTGAAGAAATACATTCATTTTATCTTGTTTTTACAAACTCTATTATAGCTATAATATCTATTATAGTGTGGCTGCTGATTCAGCACTGTCAGATAAAGCCATATTGATCTATAACATTGTCTATAACAGGTTAATACAGTGATAATATTTATTTATTTATGATTATAATTTATTTATAATGACGGGCAGTTATGAAAAAACATTTCCGAAGCGCTCTGACTTGTAAGCTTATTTTCCTGCATTCTAGAGCAATAAGTGTTAAATGCCTTTTAACAATGCAGACGTTAAGAAAGCTAATGCGACCCCCAACTATAACCCCCTCTCCATCCTTCTCCTTCTCACTTAATGTTAGGTTGCTGGTTCCTTGTTCTCCGAAGCACTTTCTCTGCTCTTAGTTGTAGTTGCCATGGTGACTGCCATCAGTTGTACCTTGAAATGCCAAATCCACAGAACACACTGCCAGACAAATTTCCTGTTTATTGTTCACTGTATTTGTGCCGAGGGACGGAGGTGTGAGGGTAGGAGTTAAAAAGAAATATATAATTTTTATTATAATTTTCAGTGCACTGGGTAAAGCATTCCAAATTTTGCAGCAATACTTCAGCCAATTATTTTTTAAATAAATGTGGAAAGTATTCAGACCCCTTCGCTTGTTCCAGATTCCCTATTCTAAAGCACATTACTCATCAATCTACACACACTACCCCATAATGACCAAGCAACAACAGGTTTGTAGGAATCCCTTTACTCAGTACTTTGTCGAAGCGTCTTCGTCAGCAATTCCAGACGTGAGTCTTCTTGGGTATGATGCTACAAGCTTGGCACACCTGTATTTGGGGAGTTTCTCCCATTTTTCTCTGGAGATATTCTTGCCGGTTGGATGAGGAACATCGTTGCCAACCATTTTCAGATCTCTCCAGAGAAGTTTGATCGGGTTCATGTGTGGAATTGAGAGCATTGAGCTCAATCTTGAGACCAGAAAATCTTGTTTCTCATGGTCTATGAGTGATTCTGCCTTTTGGCAAACACCATGCAGACTGTCATGTGCCTGAGGAGTGGCTTCCATCTGGTCACTCTACCATAAAGGCCTGATTGGCGGAGTACTGACGAAATGGTTGTCCTTCTGGAAGGTTCTACCATCTCCATGCAGGAACTCTGAAGCTCTGTCAGAGTGATCAACGAGTTCTGGCTCACTCACCTGACACAGTCCCTTCTCCCTGAATTGCTCAGTTTTGCCAGACGGACAGTTCTAGGTGGCGTTTTGGGAGTTCCAGGCTTCTTAAGAATGTGGGAGGCCACAATGTTGTTGTGGTCCTTCTATGCTGCAGAAGTGTTTTGGTACCCTTCCTCAGATCTGCGCCTCAACACAGTCCTGTCTTTGAGCTGTACACCAAATTCCTTCAAACCCCATGGCTTGGTTTTCTCTGGCATTTATTGTGGGACCTTATATAGGCAAGTGTGTGCCTTTCCACGTCATGTCCAATCAATTAAATGTACCACAAGTGGACTCAAATAAAGTAGCAGAAACATCTCAAGGGGGATCAGTGGGAACAGGCTGCATCCAAGCTCAATTGTGTCATAGCACAGGGTTTAAGTATTTAACAGTGTGGTATTTCAGTTGTTTGTTTTTGGTATAAATTTGCTAAAATGTCTAAAACACTTTTTGGGAGATTGTTTCTTTGCATTTGTTACATATTTGTTTTCCTTAGCCTATTTGAATGAAAGTGTGAGAAACAAAAATGTGTGCAATGTGTGTAACAAAAAGGAAGATTGTGTAGGATATAGGTTTAACTCCTTGACCTCACTGATGGAGAGAACAGGGCGGAGAGAGGGTGACAGAGAGAGGGAAGGGACAGGGAGGAAACAGGGCCAGAGAGGGGCAGCTGGGTGTTAGGGTAGAGAAGGGGGGTATGAGAGAGCCAGAGAAAGGTGGGGCCAGGGAGAGTGAGTGGAGGGGGGGGGGGGCAGCAGCGAGAGAGAGGGGTTGCTGGAGTGGGGGAGGGCAGTGAGAGTGGGTTGAAGCAGGTGTTTGTGTCTTTCTGTCTGTGTTTGTGCGAGTGGGCGGACACAGTCTTCCCATTGAATTTCATTAAATGAACCTCTGTTTCTCTAAGTACAGCATAGTAACTAAAATAACACATCCAATAAATGTTGCAATGTTCTTTAAAGTTTGCTCTTATAAACTATTAGCAGAATACATTTCCTTGCTAAATATGTTTCGTGTTGAGGTATGTGGCTTGTGTTAGGCAGCAGCTGGTTAAATGCCAGACCAAGGAGAACATGGTGTTTTAAATGGACACTTTGTTTAAATGGACATCAAGTAAAGTACTATAGATGTTTTATTGAACCTTGTAAATTCAGTTATTCAAGCAATTTAAGATAAAGTACTTTGTCTACTCATCCAGCTGTCTTTTTCTCTCTCTTACTAACACCCTTTATTGAAAATATTAAGTTGATGTGCACACACTCCAAAAACAATTCTCCCTAACTTAACTTTCATTACTGTTTTAACATGGAGAAACCACTTGGTCTTTTACGTTTTTTAAGCCAGTGAAACAACTGTACCTTTATGCCTAACTATCCACTCTCCCACACACACACTCTCGCACACATGCTCGGTCTTTGGTACAGATAGTTACCATGGTAACAGCAGACAGGGAGAGGCTGATGGCTGCCAGACATGCCAGTATGCAGGTGGGTGAGCGCTTAGCGGGCGCACTAGCACTCCAGAGGAACAAAAATGTACCTAATGATAGTGGTTCCCTCGCAGTCTGCTTAACAGACGCAGACCACCACAGTCTGCCAGAGACTGAAACCCATCTAGGCAGACAGACCAGTTTTAATTAGGCCTAGTAGATAACTGGTGCTGTGGGAAGACCTTGTTGTGGCCTCGGGTTCCACACGGATGCACACATCACTTTTACCATGCTTAGTAGAGCACCATTCATTATCAAATGAATTTAATAAAGCCCTTTAGCAGTTTTGACAAAGTGCTTATACACATACAGTCTAAAACCCAAATGAGAAAGCAACAACTAAAAACTGAAGCACAATGTGTACGAAAAACCACTTAGTATGGTTGGAACCTAGGAATAAACCAAGAGAGGAGCCGGTCTCTTTTCTAGGTGTGCTGTGTGGAGATTGTAGAGTATTTTAAAGCCAAATTGTTTGTCAATATACCAACAGGTAAATACAGGTAGAAACAGGTGGGCTGTGGCCAGTATTTTTAGGCAGAATCCAGATCTATAGCACAACCATGTAGACTTGGGATAGGGACAGTTAGGAGCCGTCTGGCAGAAATTGGATCTGCTATGCAACCCGGTGGATATGGATAACTAGGAGTCATCAGAACAGGTAGTCCAAGGCATGGTCCAATTGATAATATACATTTCTGCAAATGTATTAAAATTTTAACATGTACATGAGTATTTAGACCTTTTTTCAATAATTTGAAGATGCACCTTTAGCAGCTTCAAGTCTTGGCCAGTTTCTGTCATTACTGCCATCTTGTAGATCATCTGAAGTTTTGTCAATATTGGATGAGGAGTGATGGCGAACTGCAATCGTCCGGTCTGCCTATAGATGTTCAACCGGGTTCAATTCCCTGCGTTGGCTGGGCCACTCAAGGGCCAGCCGAAAGACATTCACAGACGTGAAATCCTGAAGCCAATTTTGTGTTGTTTTGGCTTTGTGCTTCATGATGCTGATGTGCTGAAAGAAGAATCTTTACCCCAGTCTGAAGTTCTGTGCTCTCTAGTTTAGGTTTTCTTCAAGGACCTCTCTGTATTTTGATCTTTTCATCCACGAAGCAGCCCACCAGTCCTGGGAACTTTCATTGCTTTAGCAATTGTTTTTACAGCCTTATCCGGATAATTGCCTCTTGGAGCTCTATAGACAGTTCCTTGAAGTGCATGGCTTGGTTTTTGCACTGACATATATTTTGTGGACCTTAAGTAGACAGGTGTGTACCTGTCTAAATCTCAAGGATCTTTAAAGGACAAAGGATTTCAATAACATTGATTTGAGGAAACTAAAACGTTTCAGCGTGATAGTTGTTGTCCTAAGGAAAATGGAGCTCTACTTTTATCCAATATTGACTCTTTGCTGAATACCATTCAATGATGGTACACTGATATCTCAGCTCATACAAATAAATGCAAGGTATCAATTTTATTCCACATATGTTTTTCCACAACCATTCTCGAGGCATAGATTCCAAAAGATTCTGTCTATGTTAACAATTAATATTATTGCACTAGTTATACAATCTATCTGAAATTATACATAGAAGTAATATTGCATGTGTAAAGGCTACGTTCTGATCCTGTTTTTCAAAACTTGCCATTTTGAAAGTTACACCCTCCTCCTTCCAAGACTTTTCCTAAATAGGCGTATATTACGTTGTTCCGTTGTCAGAATTCTAAAATCACAAACGTAAAACTATTTAGATACTATTTCCCTGTTGTCGTTTTTATAGCCCATTTTCCAACGTAATCTGCCAAAAGCACATGCCACAAAAGCTGCCGCTAATGGTCACTACTGAATTCATTTTGTCAATGGGTGAATGCACGATACTCCCAGATAAATCAGAGCCTTGGTTAAATTTGAATGAATTTACAAATGAAATACAAGATTTCCATGACCATTCAACAACTTAATTAGGCTTTTATTGAAACTTAATACAAGCGATAAAGGCTACTCGACAATTCAACATATGTATCACACGTTACTGTTTTTCAGTTTAGATTCAGCTTCTTGTATACGCTAAATCATGAAATTGAAATAAAAAATGTGTACAAAATTTTTGGTGTTTCAAAATTTTTCATGAAACACCAACAAAATTCAAAGAACTACTTTATAGACATACCGAATACACATCATGATACATACCAGAATACACATCATGATAATGTAAGCCCATTGGCTAATTACTGTCGAGCTTTAAATGAACGTAACTTCCTGTGTACTGATAAATGGATGTTCTGTTGTAATCTAAACACACTTCAGAAGGCAGAAGTTTAATGTTTGAGCGAGATGCATAAATGCATGGGTTTTCGTAGCCCACATCGTCCAAAAATGACTTTTTTCTATATTTTATCAAATAGCGATTTATGTTATTGCCGGACCGCGTAAGCGGAGCCGGCCTAGAAGTGTGAATGTCTCTTACTGACTGACTGACTGACTGACTGAGTACCCCTTGTTAAATAGCGTTGTGGTTAGAGAAGTGGACTTGTGAACTACAGCTCCCGAGTTTGTATCTCCTTGCATGTGAAGCAAAGTACGCATTATGAATAATTCCGTATAGACGAAAACTTCGCTGGCTAAAACCGGCCATATCTACACTATAGTTAGCCTGAAATAAAACAGTTTACGGTTATATTGAGACTGTTTCTGGCATGGAACATTTCATCTTCAGTCTCGCTAGGAAGTGCTCAATTCTTATGATTAATCCTAAGAAGTTAGAAGATACTAGTAAGCCTTTTACTGTCTAATAAGCTTTTAAAACGGCAAGTGGCAAAAGCCATACAGTTCATAGACGCTATGGTGGAGGTAAACTTAATAAGAAACGTTAGTCATTTTAACACGATCCTCAATGGAGTCTAGCGACTGCTGAAACGTGTAATGCCGTGGCTCAGTAGTTAAAGACAGTGCCTCATGTGGAAGACCTAAGTTTGAATCTATTGAGCGCAACAACATTTATTAATTATTTCTGGTAGATTCCACGATTCTCTCGTCTTTTCACTTGATGAAAAGTCATAGTCACCTTTATTGATAGTTAATGTATAAATGTCATTCACGAATGAAAGAACAAAGTATTTTGTTTTGCCATGAAATGGAATAGCTTTGGCAGAATCGCTAGCAATTGCTCAATTCTTATGACTATTCCAGTAAGTTAGTAGATACCGGTAAAGCTAATTACTGGCTAATACGCTGTTAAAACGGCCAGTGGCTGAAGAGGATTTGTTCAGAATAGACACACAAGGCTATACTGACACCCAGCAAATGTAGAGCTCTGTGATGTCGTGGTTAATGACACAGCCTTTCACATGGGCGACCCGGGTTCGAATCTTGAGAGGGCAGTACTTTTTATTGCGGGCCGGCTGAACTAGGCTTGCATGGTTTCTTGTTCATGTAGGCTACTCTAAGTCATCCTTTGATCGTCCTTTTACTCTGCTAATCAAATTTTACAAATACAATTAATTGAATAATACACTAATGTTTTCACTTGAAGAGAAGGATGAACGGTGAAACAAGGGTTTACTGAGCTGAAAAGCGCAATGTGTAATACAAACAGTGAAGGCCACTGAAGGCTGAAACAGCTAGAACCGTTACAAAGGAACAAGCACACTAGACACTAGGAAAATCAATGAACACACACGGACAACTAGCAGACAATACTCCCCAAAGACACCACAATACAAGGGCGGTTATAGACTGTAGTAGTGATGATCCGGTGTGTTTAATGTTGGGAAGTCCGGGGTGATAAGATGAGGTGTACAGGTGTGCATAATAGTGGAGAGTCTTTCTGTAATTAATCTAGAGTATATGAAGGTGTTACTTTTTCATTTGAATTACGGGAAAAAAGTAACTTTTCTACAATATTTTATTTTTTGAGATAAACCGCACTTGCCCGGAGAATTGACCTTTCACGAAACCCCTTCCCCAAAAACGGTCCTTGTCCAATCCTCCCTTTGCAAACGGTCACTACTTGAAGAAGGTCCGTCAAGCTTTCGTTGTTAAGGCTCAAAATGGTTAAACGGTATGCCTTCGCTACGACACCTGCTGCAAATCCGACATCAAGTCCCTGAAAAGTTGAGAGTGGGGAGTCATTTAGAGTAACTTCTCTTGGGTTGTGAAATGCTTAAGTCAACGTTTATACATACTTATTCATTAGACAATGTAATCTAAAGCTGGCGTTATTGTTATTTGTGCTAACATGACCATTAATATGACTTGTTACCTCTATGTTAGCTACAGTTTGGTCCAGAAATATTTTGACACTGGCATAATTTTCATGATTTTGGCTATGTACGTCACCACAATGGAGTTGAAATGAAACAACCGAGATGCAGACTATTGAAGTGCAGACTATCAGCTTTAATTCAACAGGTTAAACAAAAATATCGTATGAAACTTTTTGGAATTGCAACCATCTTCATACACTGTCCCCTTAATTCAGGGTCTCAAATTAACACAATAATAAATAAAATGTTCATTTTTAATACTTCGTCGAGAAGGCTTGAAATCTGGAATGCATGGACATCACCCAAATGCTGGGTTTCTTCCTTTGTGATGCTTTGCCATTCCTTCACTGCAGCTGTCTTCAGTTGTTGTTTTTGGGTCTTTCTGACTTATGTTTTGTCTTCAGCCAGTGAAATACATGCTTGATCTGGTTGAGATCAGGGTATTTTCTGCTATTACAGAATATTCCACTTCTTTGCCTTAAAAATCTTGAGTTGCTTTCGCAGTATGTTTTGGCTCATTGTCCATCTGTAAGCTCTTTTGCGTGAACTAACAAAGCAATGACACACAGCTGGCCAAGAAAAAATGTAGCATACAATTGTCGATTTCCTTTGGTCTTCGAAAATGCTGCGACTTTGTATAAAAAGGGCTGTAATTCCTACAATTTGTTCACTATTCATGGATAGAAATTATAGCTGAAAGTCTGTACTTTAACCTTTTTTGCTTTTCATGTAATTTCCTGTGTGCTGGAGTATAGAGCCTTGTGTTACTGTCCAAAATACTTAAAAACTGCTCTGTAAATGTATACAGGTCTTCGTTCACTCAATAGTTTTTTTCAAGATTCTGTTTCATCGATGCTGCATATTCACAAATATTCTATTTCATTCTATGGGAGTTTTTTTCATAAAGGAAACCGAACAGTGTGAGTCCCCCCAACCATGAGTTTAATATACTCAGCAGCCAGTCATAGAAATAACAAGATCAATATCACCGTTATTAAGAACAATACAAGGAAATCGATGGGTGTTTCCTGTTAAGTCAAATGGTGTCTTTCCAGATCTTTTGTTGTGTAATTAAAGAAAGCACTTTAGCCTGCTAGCCATTGGTTTGAAAGCTAGAGCTTTCATTTAGATTAACCAGCAGCCTAATTAAGACAGCGGCTTCTTTTCTCTCTGCTAGCTCCGCTCCAGTCTCTAATGGCTCGCCAGATTGATTTAAATGCAAAGTAGAGAGTATTTAATGAACTGCTTATACAAAAAGTGTTTAATAGGAATTTCCACACTCCCAAACAAGACACATAGGCACACACATAAACAGACAGGTTGCAAACCATTTTCACACCAATTCTTCTTTTTTTCTTTCGCCTAATTGCGTTAGAATGATGGCGCAGAGCGGCCCTTAAAGGAATAAAAGGGTCCAGGTTTTAAATGAGAACAGGTGAGATGGTGATTAGGAAATGTGAGGGATGGATGTTTGGAGGATAGAATGATGAACAGATTACACTGTGAATGGGTAAAGTGCTCTGTTTGCAAATATACTGCTAGGGCCCAAGTCGAGGTGTTCAGTGACCTGTCCAGGTATTTCATGACCTTGGAGTGTATGGGGGTGAGAAGCTACTTTGATACACTTAAAAGTCTGCCTTTCAGTCACTAACCTCATTGATTGTGCCCATGCTGTGTTCCAGATGCTGGTTACCACTCCTGAGAAGTGGGACGTGGTAACCAGGAAGAGTGTTGGGGATGTGGCACTGTCCCAAATCGTAAAGCTCCTCATCTTGGACGAGGTGCACCTGCTGCATGAGGACAGAGGACCTGTCCTGGAGAGCCTGGTAGCCAGGACACTCAGACAGGTTGGTACCCATTCTCTCCTCATTACCCTGCTAATTAAGACACTCTAAGAAAGGTCGGTAATCTCAATAATATTGAATGAGTATTAATGTCCTTGACCATACTTGACCATAGGAGTGAGACTGGGGTGCGGGACACAAGGAGAGGTATTCCAATTCTCTCATATCCATTGTACTAATGGATGTGTAGCCACGTTTTTAGGCTGTTGTTGTTGTTCAACTTGTGTCCAATGAGGTATACAACGATCAGCCATAGCATTGGACAGAATGTCAAAGATTTCAGTTAGTTTTTTCCAATTGAATTGTTCACGTTATAGGTCACATTAAAGGTGGAAAAAGTTCTGACATGATTTATCTTGTCTCATTCTTTTACATCTCAAGAACCTGGCATTTTAACAGGGGTGTGTAGACTTTTTATATCCACTGTGTGTGTGTGTATACATATATACAGAGAACAAGTATTTGATACACTGCCGATTTTACAGGTTTTCCTACTTACAAAGCATGTAGAGGTCTGTCATTTTATCATAGGTACACTTCAACTGTGAGAGATGGAATCTAAAACAAAAATCCAGAAAATCACGTTGTATGATTTTTAAGTAATTAATTTGCATTTTATTGCATGACATAATTATTTGATACATCAGAAAAGCAGAACTTAATATTTGGTACAGAATCTTTTGTTTGCAATTATAGAGATCATACGTTTCCTGTAGTTCTTGACCAGGATTGCCCACACTGCTGCAGGGATTTTGGCCCACTCCTCCATACAGACCATCTCCAGATCCTTCAGGTTTCGGGGCTGTCACTGGGCAATACAGACTTTCAGCTCCCTCTAAATATTTTCCTTTGGGTTCAGGTCTAGAGACTGGCTAAGCCACTCCAGGACCTTGAGATGCTGCTTACAGAGCCACTCCCTGGCTGTGTGTTCCGGGTCATTGTCATGCTGGAAGACCCAGCCACGACCCATCTTCAATGCTCTTACTGAGGGAAGGAGGTTGTTGGCCAAGATCTCGCGATACATGGCCCCATCCATCCTCCCGTCAATAGGGTGCAGTCGTCCTGTACCCTTTGCAGAAAAGCATCCCCAAAGAATAATGTTTCCACCTCCATGCTTCACAGTTGGGATGGTGTTCTTGGGGTTGTACTAATCCTCCTCCTTCCTCCTCCAAACACGGCGAGTGGCGTTTAGACCATCAAGCTCTATTTTTGTCTCATCAGACCACATGACCTTCTCCCATTCCTCCTCTGGATCATCCAGATGGTCATTGGCAAACTTCAGACGGGCCTGGACATACGCTGGCTTGATCAAGGGCACCTAGCGTGCGCTGCAGGATTTTAATCCATGACGGCGTAGTGTGTTACTAATGGTTTTCTTTCAGACTGTTGTCCCAGCTCTCTTCAGGTCATTGACCAGGTCCTGCCATGTTGTTCTGGACGGTTCCCTCACCTTCCTCATGATCATTGATGCCCCAGGAGGTGAGATCTTACATGGAGCCCCAGGCCGAGGGAGATTGACCGTCATATTCTTCCATGCTCTAATAATTGCGCCAACAGTTGTTGCCTTCTCACCAAGCTGCTTGCCTATTGTCCTGTAGCCCATCCCAGCCTTGTGCAGATCTACAATTTTATCCCTGATGTCCTTACACAGCTCTTTGGTCTTGGCCATTGTAGAGAGGTTAGAGTCTGTTTGATTCAGTGTGTGGAAAGGTGTCTTTTATACAGGTAACGAGTTCAAACAGGTGCAGTTAATACAGGTAATGAGTGGAGAACAGGGGGGCTTCTTAAAGAAAAACTAATAGGTCTGTGAGAGCCGGAATTCTTACTGGTTGGATTGGTGATCAAATACTTATGTCATGCAATAAAATGCCAATGAATTATTTAAAAATCATACAATGTGATTTTCTAGATTAAATTTGTTTTATTCCGTCTCTCACAGTTGAAGTGTACCTATGATAAAAATTACAGACCTCTACATCAGAGGTCTCAAACCGGTTCCACGGAGGGCCATGTGTCTGCAGGTTTTTGGGTTTTCCTTTAAATTGGTTCCCAGTTCAGACCTAAACAACCAGGTGGGGGTATAAACGAATCAATTAGTGACCTAATTAGTCAGTTAAGTACAAGGTGAGAGCGAAAACCTGCAGACACTCGGCCCTCCGTGGAACCGGTTTGAGACCTCTGCTCTACATGCTTTGTAAGTAGGAAAACCTGCAAAATCGGCAATGCATTAAATACTTGTTCTCCCCACTGTATTGTTATTTTTTTGATTAAAAACCCCAATGCTGAGAGTTTATTGGTCAGACTGTGAATCTAAAGGAAAAGCCCAAAGAGCATTCTACAGACCTTAGATAATACCATAGAATAGTAAAAGGGTAAAATATATATATATATATATATATATATCCCAGTGACCTCAGGTGAGTCAATAAATGCAGACACCAACCATTCACTGCACGTAAAATGTAGTGTCTCAAAATCCAGCACCGGAAGTAGGGAGAGAAGCTACAGAAGGTCCAACAACCAGGAGCTACCGAATTCAGTGGCTTATAGTAGTAATAAAGTCATGTTGCACCATATCAAGTCAACCATATCAAGAGCTTTGCATAACAGAGCTCTGTATGAAAGAGTGGCAAGAAAGTGTAATCAAAGGACTCAAAGGACTGTGTTTTGCACACCTATCACAGCCAAATATTTAATATTTCAAACAACTTCGTAGTTAGATCATGGTATTTTTTACCCACTTATAGAACACATGGTTTTGACCAAATGCATAGGAATGTCTGTATTTGTTTTTCTGGGGGTGGATTAGCCCTTTCAGATGGAAGGGAAGCATCCAGCGCCGGTTATAGCAGTGCACAAAAGTAGGATTTCCTGTCCCAAAGAAATTTGTGTGAGGCTCTGGAGAAAACTCAAATATAGGCATAGATTTGGAGCGATGGAGGAATGCGCACACTTATATGGATCTGATTAGCCAGTTGACCTTCTACTCAGGAAGGTTAGCTTTACATCTGTATATGAAGTAGCTGTCTAGCTACCTAGTAAGCAATGCATTAATGTCTCTGCCCAGCGCAACTATACCTAGGCCAAAAAACGTTTGTTCACCCGGTTACAGTTATACCATGTGCTGGATAGGCTATAAAAATGGGAAACCCAAATTACTTGTTGTATAACTTAAGCTAGATTGCCAAGCTAGCAAACTGTTATTTAGTTAGCTGCTAAGGCTGGCTTAAATTCTAGGCACACAGTCACAAACACACTCCTTTAAATTAACATTCAAAGGATTTTGGCTCTCTTCCATCCATATCTACCCTTTGTTAAGGTGTGGAACTGTGTGTTGTTTAATGTAGTCAGTGAATAGGCTTTGGTCTGTCCTGTCTGTCTGTCTTGCCTGTCTGTCTCCTGTTTGTCTGTGCTCTGCTGAGTTGAGCTGAGCTGCTGTGTCTATTTTTTTGTGTGTCTGAGTGGGATGCCTGATTTACTCTGATGATGATTGACAGTGCCCTGTGCAGGAATCAGCCCAGCCATTTGGGATATTAGAGTGATTATGCAAATGCAAACAGTCAGGGAGATGGGAGCCATCATTCCGAAGTGTCCCGCATCCGTGTTCAATTGTGACAAGCCTGCGTCAGGTGTCAATCCCAGCCAAGTAGGAAATTAATCAATGAAAAGAGAGATGCATGGTGGGAATTTTCATTGTTTCCTAGGTGATAAGATTGCAATTCCTTTTTTATGGGCAGACAAACACACATACACATACGACTTAGCAGTATGGATATTAAAGTCCTTGATGATGACAGATATAAAACTTAAAATGGGAGAGTACTGTCTTTAACAAAACAGGGATAGAGAATGATCAGAGGTGGTGAGAGAATAATGGAGACAGAAGGATACTGAAAGAATACAGTGCTGTTATTTATTTATTTACTGTACTGTGTTGTGGGGTTCCTCTGGTTGGATGAGGTTAACCCTCAGGTAATTGAACTGCAGTCTGTATATAGGACCACTGTAGATTTGTTTCACAGCCTATTTATCTGCAGCTATCACTGAAGAAAGGCTGAATGAGCAACTTTGCCATGCCTCCTGAGAGGGAAGGACCTAGGCTAGGCTCCATCAAACCAGCTTCCCTATCTTGAGGAGACCCTATAGAAATTCCAAGTCATTCAACAAATAAGTGTTATAATACATTATGACTGTATTACACAGGCTGGTGTTTCAGACTGTTTTATTTTTGCACTTTAAATCAAAGATGGATCCCTCTTTAAGCTGCATAGCAGACACATAGTATTTCCTGTGTTTCTCTAGCAAGCATTTGTAATTAAGGTGTCTGTGTTGTGCTAGAGCCAAATGTCAACGGCACATTGGAAGGTATTCCTGTTGTTAAGACACTGAATTATTGATTGGCGCACAGTAAGCAAGATTATTGCCTCTGGAAATTCAAAAAAAGTCTCCTCATCAAAAAAGTATGTGGAGGTAGAGAGAGGAACAGTTCCCAGAAGGAGAAGGACTGGGTCTTTAGTTCTTTAGTTTCCAAGAGGAACAAAAACAAGTCATAGCCCAGACAGCACAGCAGTCACTGAGTTTTTTTGTGTAACTTTCCAGAAGAGTCCCATCCAAAATTCTGTTGGCTTGTAGGCTGTGACTCCGTCTGTGTTTGCTCTGGTAGTCTTCAAGTCACTGTCATAGCAGCCATATCTAATTTTCATATGTATCTATTTTTTGTTAACCATCAAAGCAAACTTTGATCCATATTCCACAAAAGTAAATGGAACAAACAGACTTCGGAATGATGTGTGCTTCAGTGAGAATGAAGGAAATGCACTGAGTGATGGTGTTTGTCTGAACCTATATTAGGAATTGACAAGCTTTGATAGGCCAATAAACCATTGGACAAACTCAGACACCAGTATAAAAATCCATGTTGTTTTATTCCTGCTCAAGTTAACCAACAAATCTAGACACATACAAAACACGAGCACATTACTGTTCACAGTTTATCACTTGTAATAATGTACATTTAATAGTAGCTTTCTTGGTCCTAACAAGTGAACACACCTATTTTCTGTTACTACCCACAATAAACCAGGACCCAAACGCATCCCCAGCTACTCCCAACCCTACCTGCACAGATAGACATGTGCACATACACACGCAGACACTCACCCAAACAATTCTTCTGTGCAATTACCGCCACACTTGACAAGCTAACCTAATTGATAGTGCTTTCTGCTGAAGGAATCACGGCTGGTGCTCCTGACAAACAAGGTGCTTAAGTTCACTTCTTTGAAAGTAGGAATATGGAAATCCTTTCTTCCAAATTAAGAGAAGACGCTTCTGGTGGTAAATTATTTTTTGTTATCTTTATGGATTATATAGGATGATCACTGAAGCATTCATCACCTGTGATGTTATGCTTGACAAAGCTCTGGTTTATTTTATTTTCTCTTATCTGGATAGGCTGACTGCAGTCTATGCATTACTCAGGAGATAAATGTCTGTCATTACCCGCATTTATAAACCCCTACATCGCTAGGAGCATTAATATGGATTACTTTTTGCATAAGTATTATGTTGCCTAATTGTTGATTACAGTATAATTATTGCCAATAATATGATGTGTTGCTATTGGTGAAACATTAAAGCAGAGTCTATCTTGGATAAAGCCACAGGAAAGAAATACTCCTTTGAGCCCATTTCCAGTGATGATGGAAAGGTGTGTGTGAGAAGACAACTATCTGCTTAAGCAGGCTCCCTGTCTCAGACACTTAATGAACATACTGCACATCTACAGGGTGAAACACTTTGTTACGGAGGGCTGATAGGGTGAGTGTGAGTTGATCGCTTTGTAATGGAGGACTGACAACATGCCTGGTGCTTTTCATCCACTTTGTAACGGAGTCACTTTGTAAGAGACCGCTGACAGTTTGTGTGTGGACCACATTGTAACATTGCCATTTTGGAACAGGAGGGCTGACCTTGTGCTATTTGTAAGAACCACCTTGTAACAGAGCAATTTTGTAATGGAGTGCTGGAAGTGTTTGTGTGTGTGTGTGTGTGTGTGTGACCATATTGTCTGCCAGGGTTTGGCTATGGCCTATTCTCATAGCTAGCAAGATGTCTTACTCTAGGTTAATCCCTCCTCGAGCAAAAAGTCTACAATCATTCTGATCTCTTTTATATCCTTCCCTCTTTCCTTTTCTCATTCTTTGGTACTTTACCCAATTACACTTTGTTTCTTTTTCACCTTGAAGAGCATGAAGGTAGTGCACTACTCCTGTCAACAAAGACAGGACAGCACTTTCCTCACAGTTCTTCCTGTTGCCTTGCCCTAGGAGGCTGTTGTACGTCATCATCCAGGTTTCCAAAGGACCCTCTGTTCTCCTCTTTACTCAATTAAGTCTTTGCTGTGTAACAATGTGGCATGATTTTATTACATGTGGAATCCACTCAAAATATAATTACCCACTGGGTACAGATGTCTTATAAATGTTGAATTTAGATTACTTATCAACTGACATGAATTCAGTGTGAAATCTACAAAATTTGTCAGACATTGTATTTTATGGAGGACCGAATTACCTCTATAAAAGGAAACATGAATATAAAATGTTGTCTTGGTCCCATTTGTCATGAGCTGAATGAAACATTCCCTGTAATGTTATATGTATGCACACGAAAAGCTTTCTCTCAAACGTTTGCTCAGAATTTTGTGAACACTGCTTTGCCAAGATAATCCTTCCACCAGGCTGCTGTGTGATATCAAGAAGCTGATTTAACAGCATGATCATTACAAAAAAGCACCATGTGTTCAAGACAATAAAATAATTTTATAATACAGTACAATGCTACCGATGTGTGAGGCTTTGAGAGAATTTGCAATTGGTATGCCAACTGAAGGAATATCCACCAAAGCTGTTGCCAGATAATTTCATATTAATTGATTTATCATTTGCCACCCACCAAATTGTTTTAGAGCATTGTTACCTGCCTCACATTGGTCGCATTGTGTTGTGTGATTAACTGCAACAAAAAAAGAAACTGTCCATAAAATAAGTTCCATAAAAAGTTCCATAATTCATAGGAAATATAGATAGCACATACCTGAAGAATTGGTAATCAGAGAAATAAATTATAATTTTTAGAAGCCACAAAAACAAATGTGTTATTCTTGAAGAAAAAAAAAAAGGTCATACCCATGAGGTATTCTGTGCCTGTCTACAGTAAATACAAGTCAATTCAAAAACGTATTTTTTGCTTGTTTGGGGCCGCTGCCAGTATTGCACCAATAAGTAACTACAATAGATCTCTGTGGTAAATATCAGATTTATGTTTACCTTGCTTATATAACATATCAACAAAAAATAAAGATAACACTCATTCACCAGTGGAAATTGCTTTTCGGTACCAAGCTTATTCTATACCATAGCAGTTACCAGGCAAACACATAAACTAACTAGCTTTCTCGGCTTTCCACTAAATCGGGTTTTGTGAAGGATGATATTATAATTATTGTACAAAATGTTCTTGAATAACAGCAATGAAACTGCATTTGCATTTGTTAATCAATACCAACCGCAGAGCCCTAGTTAATTCCACAGACGAGCTTATCAGTAACCAAGGCTAAAATAATTTGCCTTTATAAAGTCAGTAACTAATATATATAGAAAGGGTCGGCTATACATTTTACAATAGATTACTGGCCACAGATCTCAGTGGCTAGCTTCTTAACCTACCACAATTAAGTAGCAATCCCACTGTTAACAAGAAGCAAGGCACAATTCAATTGAATTTACTTAATGTTTTGCCGCTTTGGTCCTGTTAAACAAAATGTGATTAGTAAATATTTTATTCAATGCATATTTGAAAGTGTTTCACCGGGAAGAAAAATCACCATTGTATCCAACTAACACTGTCTCTTAAATCTGTTGTACAGTAGCCTACTCAAGTTAAAATTTGTATGGTTCAATATGACAATGCAAGATCACCTCAAAAAATTAATCATTCAAATCATGACTGCAAACCATTGTGTTGCTTTTTGCAAAGTTAGCTAGCTATCAGTATCCAGTCTACAACAAGATAATGTTTGAAAGACCCCGCTAAGTGTGGGGAGAGACTTTGGCAGAGCATGAATAATGGCTTTTATATTGGTAGTATTTTAAAAAGGAGGAAAAATGTTGACCCTCTTGTACATTTATCAACATATCCGCTAATAGGTACATTGCAGAATGTCATCTGATGGCTCAATCCAGGACAACCGCAACTACATACAAAATTGGCTTGTAGCGCGGGTACACTTTTTCCAAAATACTGCTGTGGTGCATAATTAATTCTGAAACACCTCAAATTAATATTTAAGGAAAAATCTCAAAATAATAGTGTATTTTGGTGGAATTTACCTTTAAGTCATTCATTATTCATCCACCATCTTTGAGTTCACAAAGAATTATGTGATCATGGTTTACATTCATCTTGTTTTTTTGCAGGTGGAGTCAACCCAGAGCATGATCCGGATCTTGGGTCTTTCAGCCACCCTGCCCAACTACCTGGATGTCGCCTCTTTCCTCCACGTTAACCCCTATATCGGACTCTTCTACTTTGATAGCCGCTTCAGGCCTGTTCCCCTTGGACAGAGCTTTGTCGGCATTAAGACCACCAACAAGGTGATAACAAACACGACTTAACACACACTTCACTAACACAAACATAGAAAATGGTAAAACAAAGTTCAGACTATGGTTAAATTCTAATTGTGTTGATAAATTAGTATTTAAAATCTCTTGAAGCAAATCTGACAACTATGTGTTAATCTATGTTTACATCACATGAAATGGCTAAACTTTTTATGAGTGACACCAAGGAATCTACAGGCCTCACTTTACACAATCAGAGTCGAAATGCATGTCAGAATGAGACTGGACAAAATGTAACTATAGGGGAGGTCAGGAAGGAAGAAACCACCATTGCAACTCATAATGTGACTCAGTAGTGTGTATGGCCCCTATGTGCCTGTATGCACTCCCGACAATGTCTGGGCATGATCCTGATGAGATGATGGATGGTGTCCTGGGGGATCTCCTCCCAGGCCTGCATCAGGGCATCAGTGAACTCCTGGAAAGTCTGTTGTGCTTCTTGGCGGCGTCTGAGGCACCGATACATAACGTCCCGGAGGTTCTCAATTGGATTCAGGTCTGATGAATGTGAGGGCCAGTCAATGGCATCAATGCCTTCGTCATCCTTGAACTGCCTACTCACTCTGGCCTCATGAAGCTGGGCATTGACCTGCACCAGGAGGAACCCAGGGCCAACTGCACCAGTGTCTAACGATGGGTCTGAGCATTTCATACCGGTACCTAACAGCAGCCAGGGGACTGTTGGCAATCTGGAGGTCTGTGCGACCCTCCGAGGATATGCCTCCCCAGACCATCACTGACCCGCCGCCAAACAGGTCATGCTGGATGATGTTGCATGCATCATAATGTTCACCACAGTATCTCCAGACTCTTTCACATCTGTCACATGTGTTCAGTGTGTACCTGCTGCCATCTGTGAAGAGAACGGGGCGCCAGTGGTGGAACTGCCAATATTGATGTTTTCTGGCGAATGCCAATCAATCAGCATGGTGCTGGGCTGTGAGCACAGGTCCCCACTAGAGGATGTTGGGCCCTCATACTACCCTCCACACCAGGAGCCCGCTTTGGGTCATTTTGTAGGGGTCTTAGCGGTGCTCCTTCTGCTCCTTGCGCAAAGAAGCAGATACCGGTACTGCTGCAGGGTTGATGCCCTTCTAAGGCCCTGTCCAGCTCTCCTCGTCTCCAGGCTCGTCTCCTGTTATCTCCTCCATGCTCTAGAAACCTTCTTGCGAAGGATGTCATCACGGAGGAGCTGGACTACCTATGCAACCTTAATGGGCTGTAGGTACCGCCTCATGCTACCAGTAGTGACACAGACACTAGCAAATTGCTAAACTAGAGAAGAATCAGTCAAGAAGGATAAGGAGAGAGCAATTGTCTGTGACCACCACCTGCAAAACCATTCCCTTTTTAGGGGTTGCCTCTCCAGTGCTCCTGTTGTAACTTTCATTTGCACCAAAACAGGTGACATTGATTCAGTCGCTTATGCTTCCTAACTGGGCAAATTGATGTTCCTGAAGTTTAATTGACTTGGTGTTATAATGTGATGATTATGTGCCTTTAACGCTGCACAATTCAAACCGAGCCAAACATGGCAGACAGTAACGTTAGTCGAGCTCCACAAATAGTATCGTTTAGAATACAAGGACTTTGAACTGGACCGTGTGAATAAAAAAAGATTTGCCAGATGCAAAATATGCAACAACGTCAAATTTAATTTGTTATTTTAAGAACCACAAGGAAAGGTAAGAAAGTAATCTCTTTATATTCTGTTTCACTAAGATCTATAACGATTAAGTTACTAATGTAATGAATTAATCTTTTGTTTGTCATAATTTGGCCTTGGTTGCAGATTATGTTTGTTTTTTTTCTTGTTAGAAATGTGACCATTATCATTACTGAATACGTCTGGTAAATGGATGTAAGGGAATTTGACTATAACAGTGGCATAGACTGAATTTTAATGTTGATGGGCATCTTAAAATGAGCGGGCATGTATATTATTACACGTAGGCTATAATGTCTGTATTAAATGTGCGCATTTTCAAGTGTTTGTGGACTGCGTGTGGAAACTAAAAAGCATTGTGCTTACACCATAACAGTTAACTTTACTGCATGAAAGGCTAACATGGAGGCGCCGATGTGATTACTAGCACCTAAACATTTCGAAGAGTTTTTTTTTTTTTTACTCATACAGACAAGAATAATTATAGCGTAATTACATATTAGGCAGTTTTTCAGTCACAATAATTAGTTTATAAGGTTGTTATTATTAGCCCTTATTACATGGATTTGCTGAATTCCAGTGCAGAATGCGTGTTATTTCTTGATAACAGACCGTTGCCATGAAAAACATCGCGTTGCTATGGACGCAGCAGGATTCTAACCCGAGACGGAATGGACTATTTTCTTTAGAGGAATTTCATTTCATTTATTTTATTTATAAAGCACAAATAAACACTACTTCCGTAGACCAATGTGCTGTACAGAGACAACTGCAGATAACAATAAAGAAAATAACACATGATGAATTTAAACAATACATACACAGCACCAGGACAATTTCCTCAACTATTATTTGCATATGCCAGCTCAAATAAAAATGTCTTTAGCCTCACTTTAAAAATGCCAAGGGTTAGTGCCGCTCTGATTTCAACAGGGAGGCTATTCCACAGTTTAGGAGCAGCAATGGAGAAAGCTCGGTCTCCTCTGGTCTTAAGTTTTGTTCTAGGGACCACCAGAAGGCCTTGGTTTGCAGACCTAAGAGCTCTTGGTGGTTGATGAACAGTCAGTAAGTCCTTGAGGTAGGATGGAGCCATCCCATGTAGTGATTTAAAAACTGGTAATAAAACTTTAAAAGTAATTCTATGGCAGACTGGTAGCCAGTGAAGTGCCTTGAGGACAGGAGTTATGTGATCTCTTTTCCGCGTTCCCGTCAGAGCTCTTGCAACGGCATTCTGGACTATTTGAAGACGGTTCATGGATGATTCATTGATCCCCAGATAAAGTGAATTACAATAGTCTAGCCTTGTGGTGATA
The DNA here is from genome assembly GCF_011004845.1 of Esox lucius. Taxonomy (NCBI): domain Eukaryota; kingdom Metazoa; phylum Chordata; class Actinopteri; order Esociformes; family Esocidae; genus Esox; species Esox lucius. The sequence goes on along the minus strand of NC_047588.1, from coordinate 22,318,714 downwards.
AAAGCATGTATAATTTTTTCAAAGTTAGAATTAGATAGTATAGATTTAATTTTTACCAGGGTTCGTAGCTGGTAGAAGCATGATTTCACAACTTGATTGATCTGTCTATCAAGCTTTAGGGCACTATCTAGTACCACTCCCAGGTTTCTTACATATGGCTTCACATATGGTGTCAGTGTACCAAGATTTATATTTGTTGTGTTATGTAGACTGGAAGATGTAAACACCATAACCTCAGTCTTTTTCTCATTCAGACTAAGAACATTTTGCGACATCCATGCTTTCACCTCCTCAAGGCAAGCAGCGATCTGTGTTTGATTATTATTAAGAGGAAAATATATTTGTGTGTCGTCTGCGTAACAATGATAATTCAAGTCATATTTTTTAAAAATAGTACTCAGAGGAAGCATGTGTAGAGAAAATAACATCGGAGCCAGTGTGGAACCTTGCGGAATTCCACACATAAATTTTGCTGAGGAAGATCGGTGGTTACTAATGTTAACTGAAAAACTCCTATTGGTAAGATAAGACTGAAACCAATTTAAAACTGTGCCTTTAATGCCCACTATGTGTTCTAAACGAGATAATAAAACGTTGTGGTCTACCGTATCAAAGGCAGCACTTAAATCCAGGAGTATCAGTGCTACTGAGTTTCCAGAGTCAGTGGCTATAAAAATGTCATTTAGCACTTTTACAAGCGCCGTTTCAGTAGAGTGAAATTGTTTAAAACCGGATTGAAATATATCAAAAATTTTGTTTTCGTTTAAAAAAGTTTGGAGCTGACTTAGAACTACTTTATCTAAAATTTTTGTTACAAATGGTAGATGTGAAATAGGTCTGAAATTTGATAGGTCAAATGGGTCTAAATTTGGCCTCTTTAGTATGGGTTGCACTGACGCATGTTGTAAGCACTCAGGGATGACTCCCAACTCAAGGCATTTATTTACCAAATGTAGAAGTGTTGTACCCACTACATTAAACACTTTTTTTAATAATCGTGCCGGGATAGTGTCTAATGGTGATCCTGTAGGATCCCTGCCGGGGTGCCAGTGATCACATGCATGTTATTTCTAATTTCAGCTATCTTGGCTATGAAAAATTTGCAAAACCGCTCACACATAGCCACTGACTCACTCGGGTAGATGGACACAACTGGATTTGTGACATTATTAATAATCTTAAAAAGAACTCTAGGATTGTTGTAGTTCTTATCTATGAGAGTAGATAAGTATTTTGATTTGGCCATTCTCAACTCATTTTGATACTTAAAAAGAGAATCTTTAAGCATCTCGTAAGAGAGCTGTAATTTGTCTCTTTTCCATTTCCTCTCGGCCCTTCTGCATATCTGTCTCAGGGTTCGGGTGGTATTATTTACCCATGGTTCAGAGGATGTTTTTTGATTTTTTGTTTTTAACGGTGCTATATCATCTAAAATTATACTACAAATGGAATTAAAATTATATAATAGTTCGTCCGGGTTCAGATCTGGTGAAGCAAATTCAGGGTAGTTTGAGAGCTCCTCAAAAGCTTCAGCAAAAGTAGTAGAAGTAGCGTCAGTGATTCTATGTGTCTTCAAGACAGTTTTATGTAGATTTATAGGGTTATGTGCTAGCGGCATATTGAATGTGATAGGGTTATGATCAGAGAAACTATGTTCGCATATCTCAATTTCACTCAAGCAGTATCCCATGAGAAAAAATAAGGTCAAGGGTGTGCCCCTTTATATGTGTTGGTCTACTCACCAGCTGCACTAGGTCAAAATCTTCAGTTAAATTAATAAATTCTTTAGCAATTGAATTTTGGGGACAACATATATGAATATTAAAATCCCCCATAATTAAAATTTTCTCAAAGTTTGACATAATACCTCCTACGAGGTCAGCAAACTCATTTAAAAAGTCTTTATGTGGCTTTGGGGGCCTATAGACCACAGCAACAGCAATAGGAGAACTAGAGTCTAGGACAAGCAGCTGTACTTCAAAGCTGTTGTAGGCCGATTTTTTTATAGTCCGACATTTAAAACAGTCTTTAAAAATTGTAGCCAACCCGCCCCCCCTCAACAATCGTTTTTAAATCAATAAATTCATTTTGAAATCAATATTTTGTGTCAAATTATAGATTTATTTGGTAGGTAGCCATGTAATAAGCGGGATAAGGTATAGCAAGGCGGTTGTTATAGCGAATACAACCCCTTCAGGCTGATTCAAGATCCCTCCGCTTCGTCCCCCCAAAAAATTGTACCGTGGAGGAGAACAATATTTGATTTTGAAATCGAGCTTCGCGTCAGAAACAGAGGACAGTGTGTGTGTGTGTGTGTGTTCATCTCTTTAGTACTGTGACTTGACTTGACTTGAAACTTATAAGGACTCGACTTGACTTGCTTAGGGTGAACCCTTGACTTGACTTGCTTGATTTATCTGAACTGTGACTTGAGACTTGACTCGAGACTTGATGGTTAAGACTTGAGACTTGCTTGGACTTGACCATGTGTGACTTGTCCCCATCTCTGCAATTAAGCAATAGAGTAGCAATTTGTCACTGTTAACATACCAACAGTCATCGATTATAGCCCAAGCATATGTAGAAGATGCGCATCTTTGGTACCTATAGAAGTGTGCCTTATGCCTGGAGAAGAATTATCCACAAACAAACATTACACACAGCAACCTCACAAACTCCCCGATAGTGTCTGACCACATGTCTACCTGTACAGGATAATTCCCAACCTGTACAATCCAACGAAACATGCTGTGTTATTCATTTATGGGAAAAATAGGAACTCCAAACATGTTCACACAAACAAAATTGTATTACATTCCCAGTTGATCAGACTTCTCTCCTGTATGGGCAGCTATCATGCCATGAGCAGATGGAGACTTTGTTCAAGAATGCCTCAACAGGTGTTATCCTGCTATTAGAGAAGCAATGTTCCTGACGTAGACTGGCTGCTGTCAGATGCAATCTTCACCACAGTCTTCCTCCCAAGACAGCTTTAATTCACTGAAACAGCGCAAGTTTTTCATTAACACATTACAGTATGATCTTTTAGATCAACAGTTTGAACTCTGCTAATATGTTTTGATCTGGTGTTTTTCTCTCTCTCAGATTCAGCAGCTTCATGACATGGACGAGGTTTGCTACGAGAAAGTTCTGGAGCAGGTCAGAAATGGACATCAGGTAAGCGCTTATTATCTGTCAGTTTGTTCTCAATTTCAAAACAAATGCTTTTTATAAATGTTTCAGTCTTTAAGACTGATGAACCTTGCTGTCTGCGGTGCTAAAGCTGTGTAATTAGTTATTATCTAATTTCATGGTCGGGCAGAACTTTTTTACCCCGTTTTCTGTCTTATATGTTAGCAAACTAAGAGACTAGAGCTTTGCATTGGCATTGAAATAAACTCGATAGCCCCATTAGAACCCCCGGGAGAGACCTGCAAAGACGAGCCATTCGCATAGCCTACTCATTTGGAGAAATGGACCTCGACTTTTTTTGATAACTTATACATGTCACCTAAAAACAATTAATGTCACCTAAAGATTGGCTTTGTAATTTACATTTTGTACATTTTTAGGGCCTAATAAACAAATGAATGTACTATAGCCTGTGTTTTTAGAAATAATTGTTCTCTGTATTCTTTTTTTAATAGTTTTTTTCATGTGATAAGACCTTCAACACATACTCACTGCTGTTCTTCAAATTCATTAACCATTTTAAACTAACAAATTCTGTAATGTATACTATTCTATATAGTTTGATGACAACCCTGTAGATGAACTAATGATTTGACTGGATGGTGATGCTACGGCGGAGAATGTGTTTGCTAATAGGGACGATTCGTATGCTAATGGCATGAAACAGCGTTCAAATCTGGTGGTTACTGGGGGTCTGAGAGGCCTGGCGGTTCTACTGTTAAATACTTTAATACTGTGTTGTGTGACCAATGTAACTTTCTTACAAAAAGGTGGTAATTTCATTGGTAGACCTTCCAGCATTACCTAATTTTTTGATGTCTCATAGCAGCATAGATAATATCAATGGTTAAATAAAAAGTAAACAAGACAGGAAGTAGATAAAATTATTTACAGAGGTGTTTTTTATAGTGTCTCACAAACATGTTCACACACAACAGCTGGCCAGAAGAAAGACAGCTTTTCTTCATTGGATTTTTATTTCTTCATTACAACTAATACTAGATTGAGGTAGAAGTGTTTTTATGTAGAACATTTAAATACATACAATACTTCAAACTTATAGCATATTGTTTTGTTTGGTAGAACCTGGGGTTTTAAAATTAGTAACATAATATAATGCAGTAGTTCAAGGGGATAATGTAATTAAATGATGTATTTACATAGGTTTCTTTACTTCATAAGCAGTTTATTGACAGCAGGTGTCCTAGCTGTTAGAGCGTCTGACCAGTACAGAATAGTTTGCTAAATTGAATTCCTGAGCAGGCAAGGTACAGGAAGAATCTGTTCTATCCCTGAGAAACACTCTGCTGTCTCACTCCCCGAGCTTTTCAAGGTCTTAGGGGAAATTGAAATGTGTGGATTCAGCCATCTCCCCATATGCTTGCTGTGTTTAGCTCCAATTTCAGTTTGCTGGTTCTGTATTACTCCCCTAAACACACATACTGTACAAACATTTACTACTCTCACACAGTTCAGTTTTTTTATTCCTTTGCATTATAAATAGTCTTGAACTATAGCTCGTTCTTAAGCGGTAGCAGGTCGTTCTTAAGCGGTAGCAGCTCGGTCTGACCCCTCATTCACACATAAATGGCATAGCGTTGTTTAAAGCAGAAGCTCTCCACTGCTAGCCATTCAAAAAAGGTTGCCGAGGCAGGACGGCAGATGGGGACATCTTTTTAGCAGTGTTTTATTTTTAGGAAAATGTATTTAGAGGAAATTTATAACGTTGGGTTGATAGCAACAGTGCAAGCTTTTGCTATCAACCCAAACGAAATACTAGCTACCTGCTGGATGTATTATTTAAAACATATGGCAAACTCCAATTTTCGTTAATGAGCTGTTTCTGTGGGGGCTGTCACATTTTGTTTTAATTGCCAGTAGGCTATAGCAGAGAAATCTGCTCAAATCCCCTGCATTTTCTTTTAGTGAGTTTCATTTTAATGAACAGAGATTACTTTACTACTGTTTTGTTTATGTTGGGCCCGTCTGCCTTTTTTTCCCCCTTGAATGCAATAGGTAACTTTTCCCAGCTTAAAGTAAGGAACTGATTGGTCAAAACAGCAAAGGTGGGATGATTTCAGCTGCCTCCCGTGGTCACCAGTGGAATGGCAAGCAATTTCGCCGCTTATGTGTGAATGAAGGGTTAAGCGGTAGCACCTCAGTCTTAAGCAGAGTTGGTGTTAGTTATCTTATTTGGTCAAAAATCCTAAATCAGTTAGTCGCTAAGTCTAAAACAATTTGGTCGTTTAAACTGTCACTCAGTTTTTAACCCTAGATCAGTGGGTCTGATTTAGGACAATCTCTAAATGTACCTCTTTTGTGAACCCTGAAGGTGAGCAAGTTTGTTGGTCTTCTACAACAACAGAAAATACCTACAAATGACGCTTTGATGCTTAGGAAGCATATTAACAATGTTTACTGCTGTGAGTTTGCTTACTTTGAGAAAAATCATTTCAATACAAACTGCACCACACTGTGGTGTTTGCCAATTAAAACATGTAGCTGCAAAAGAGAATTAATTTGGTGCGATCGCAAGCCACAAAGCTGATGTCCTTGTTTTGTTGCCCATTTCAGGTTGGTGCAAGTTCACCATTGCAAACATGGTTTTCTGGTCTTTACACCATAGAGAAAAGGGTTGGCAACTGGCACAGCAGATGACAGAAAATAAATCAGGCTGTATTATTTCAGTATGTTCAAGCCATGCTTTTCACGATCAAACTGGACTGACAAATTGGCGCAAGCGGGTGGTGATCCTCTTTCTGTGGCCATGCTTTTCACGTTCAAACTGGACAGACAAATTGCCGCAAATGGGTGGTGATCCTCTTTCTGTGGCCATGCTTTTCATGTTCAAACTGGACAAACAAATTGGCGCACACGGGTGGTGATCCTCTTTCTGTGGCCATGCTTATCATGTTCAAACTGGGCAGACAAATTGGGGCAAACTGGTGGTGATCCTCTTTCTGTTGCTACTGCCGTCACAGTTGATTCTGGTTATCCAGGTTATCAGGACAGCCTGACGCCCGATGCCCATGGTTTGCTTGACCGCGATTACTTCTCTGAAGAGGGAAGAAGTGACATTGTTGCACTGCTTCAAGATTTTTTTGGGTTCATTCACAAATATGCCAACTCAGACAAACGTAGTGGAGCATGATTTTGACATTTGAGAATACAAGCTTTGCAGATAAGGTTTTCATGCTTGCCTTTGGCATGTGGAAAGACTGTAATTGTGTATAAATATGTAGCCTCGCTGACACCTGATTCAACGTCCTTCTAACTTTTTGGAAAGGGTCTGGAAAGGGTGTTTTGATCTTGCCCACAAGATAATGACGGCGATGTGCACTGCTGATTGGTTAGCGCTGTTTCAGATTGAATGAATGAAAAACAAAGTTATGTTTACTTCTAAAATCTTTGGGGTTGCGAATTGCTAAGGAAGCTTGCTGTGTTGCGCAATTAAACAGCTAGTAAATAAGAACCAATCACAACGTTTGAACATTCTGAGCAAATATTGCGGTTATAGGCTCCTGTCCAGACCAGTGAGTCACAGCTCTCCTTGCCCTGTGACCCTATGTTTTAACTTCACACAAAAATTTAAATAGCCATGCTCGCCTTGCCTGGTGTTGCTCGCTTGTAGGCGTGCCAGGATGATTTTGTGCATTTTTTGAATGAGGAATGTTATTTGTATCAGTCGGGCTAATAAATATATGCCACGTTGTGGGCAAATCCAGGCTTGGGAATAGATTTCAGTGTAGATGTGAACGTCTCTGTTTTCACAAAGATGTTGGCTAGAGACCATAATCTATACAATAATTTAGCTAATGACAACACATGTTAGTGTTTCCTTTTCTGTTTCTGCATCAACTCATGTAAGCAAAGACGTGTATATAAGTGCAAGAGGGCAGTTTTAGAAAGTTGGGTGCCAAACAAGAAAACTATTTAAATATGGTGTTCAGACACTATAGGGTTATCATTGACTAGCAGTAATATCTGTGTCAAATGAAGGCTTTGTTTACCAAGTCAACAACCCACCTATATGATAAAGAAAAAATGTGCAATGCAGAATGTATGTAGAATATATGATGAATTAATGTCGAATACATTTAACTTTTATTCAAAATACTTTTCAGGTATCAAAATGTATTTCACCTTTTATTCTGAAATGTATTTAAAAATGTATAAATACATGTTACTTTATTCAAAATACGTTTCAGTTTTGACCAAATGTATTTAACCGTCAAAAACGCTCTCATTACAATATGTATTTTGTATAGAAAATCCTGTGAAAGTAAAAAGATTAAATGTAATTACAGAAGTATTGATTATTTCACATTTAGGTGTTGAAACACATAGATACCGATGACCAAAATACATGACATCTTATGGTCACAAATATATTCTAACGTACTATAGCAAACTTGGTAAGACCACTACTTGCCCCTCCAAATGAAATAATCTTGTTTGGAGTAATGGTTAGTGCGCCAAATTGTGGAACATAAGGTTGCAGGTTTAAAACACAGCCTGGCCAATGTTACAGTATGTTTAGACATGCATTTTAACAATAAACCAGGCAAGCCTAGTTCAGCTGGCCCACAGTTGAAATGGTAGCCACCTTGAGATTCGATCCCGGGTCTCCCAAATGAAAGGCTGTGTTGTTAACCACTACACCACAGAGTTGAATTTAACAGTTAATTGGCCATTCGTGAATGACATTGATACAGTTAAACGTTTCTTACTGAGTTTACCTCCACCACAAATAGTGGCTATGTATTGCTTTTGCCACTGGCCGTTTTAACAGTGTATTAGCCAGTAATAAGCTTTACCGGTATCTACTAACTTACTGGAATAGTCATAAGAATTGAGCAGTTGCTAGCGAGCCTGCCAAAGCAATTATATTTCATGGCATAATAATGTATATTTTTATTTCTTTGCAAAACAACATACTTTTTTCCTTTATTCGTGAATTACATTTATCGAATAACTATCAATAAAGGTGATAACTAACTTTTTCGTCATCGTGGAATCTACCAGAAATAATGAATATATGTCATTGCTCTGAATAGATTCTAACTTAGGTCTTCCACATGAGAGGCACTGTCTTTAACCACTGCACAACGGCATTACACATTTCAGCAGTCGCTAGACTGCCTTGAGGTTTGAGTATAACTGACTAACATTTCTTGTTAAGTTTACCTCCACCACTAAAAGCGTGTATTAACTGTATTGCTTTTTCCACTGGCCATTTTAACTGCTTATTAGCCAGTAATAGGCTTACTAGTATCTACTAACTTCCTGGGAATAATCATAAGAATTGAGCAATTGCTAGCGAGACTGAAGATGAACTATTCCATGACAGAAACAGTCGCAGTATAACTATACAGTTTCAGATTTCGGTTTTAGCCAGCTAAGTTTTCACTAATACAGAATAATTCACAATACGAACTCGGGACCTATAGTTCACAAGTCCGCTCCTCTAATCACTATGACTCAGTAAGAGACATTCGCTCTTCTTTGCCGGCTCTGCTTATGTGGTCCGGCAAAAAATTATTAAATACATTTTTAATAAATATATTTAAGCGGACAATTTCAAACATTTTGACCTATATTTTCCAAATGTATTTAGGAATATATTTTAAGAATGTATTCAAAAATATATTTAAAATACATTTTGACAAAAAATCTATTATTGTAAACATTCATTTAGCTTTAATCATTGCCTAATAATATTGTAAATTCCATTGTTCTATGCAGTAGCGGTTACTGTTTCTTCTTTATTCCTTTATCTGTTCATTGTATCGTCCTGAGGTTCATTGTATTTGTGAAATTTGGCCTTATATACATAATTCTATAGATAACGCATTGTAGAAACCTGTTAAATAACTCCTAGAAATAAGTAGTTACAATCCTAGAGACTTTTACTCCTTAAACATAATGTGAGAGGTTTGCAATTAAAGGAAAAACAAATATGCTGTGATATGTATCGTTACCATAAAAACATTTAAATATTCCCCATGATATGATATTCAGGCCATATCGCACTGCCTTGTCAGTACAAATTGTAATCAGGGTTTTATAAAGTTACTTCATTTTTTATGAACTATAAATGTGGCAAAACACAAATAGTTTGGTATGCACATGAAGTAGACAGCTATGTTTATAGTAGAAAAAGCGATACAAGTTAGTCAGGAAAAATTTGAAAGTTTAAAAAAGATAATTTATTCCAGGGAAATACATTGAGACCTTGTTCTCATTTACAAGTATCCCACATGAATGCAATTTTAAGTGGAGAATTTGACTAAAAGGAAAAAAATAAATAATCTTTAACAATAAAATATTTAACACAATACGATGATGGCCAATTTGAGACCAAAAACATTCATCAACAATAGAAACCTTAGTTTATTAGGCTGTAAAAATCACTCAACGGCTGGCCTGGTTTCATCTTTCCCCAGCAGCGTTTGACATTAACTTTTTGGCTCACCAGCCATTGTGGCTAGTGGTCTTCCAAAGATACCACTCATCATTTTCACTAGCCACCGTTTTGTTGTCCGGGAAATCGTTTTATTTGTTCATCAGTGCTACATCGTAGCCAGTCTAGTTCACACTGTTGGTCACTGGCGTGCAAGGCAGTAGGCCTAACACAATCAATAACACTCCTTTTCCCTCAGACAAACAACTCCACATCCATGTTCATTCCATCTTATGTGCCACGCACATGCAAGAGCAGGAAATACAATGAACGCCTAAAGTTCATCAATAGACATCTCCCACATACACTCTTCTTTTTTATGTGCACGAGTGACGGTACAATCTCTGATATGCCGCATGTCACACAAACAAAGAAAACTGTTGAGTGCACTGCCAATGGGTCTTTTGGTGTGGGTTGTTGGGCCTGTGATCTCTGAGGTTATTCTGCAAGTGTTGTCTTCCTGGTGTGCTCTCATTGCTCATTTCTACCCAAATTATGCTGTCCATCCCAGAATCCGGTCTCGCAGTCTGCTCGGTTCTGTCGTTTCCACGACAAGATTCAGGCATTAGAGGTGGCAGCTCAATATCAGAATCAGAAGATGAAGACCCGACATCAGACGTGTTTTTTTGGAATCCATTTCTGATCCTCCATTTGATCCAAATTTTGCAGAATCCGCAATGCTGTCAGCGCATCCATTTGTTGGGTTTGGTTTGCCATTGTGAACTAAAAGTAAATTGTATTCAGTGTCTGAGTTGCTCACCAAGTTGATATTTTATACAATTTCCACCATTCTTCATCATTCAGTCACATGCATAGGTGTGTCTGAGTTTATTATACTCATTCAACCAAGGCTGATTTGATCTTTTATCTGGGGTTATTGCCCATTCATGTATTGACATTGTTCATTTAGTGGGGAGTGATTAGCATCTGGGTACCGATTAGCGCCTGTCTGGGTAGCAACGTTATGTGCTGTGTGATTTTGGTGGATTAGGTTGGAATACGGGTTAAAAAAAAACAGGTAAATAGTCAATAACAAAATTTAAGTTAGTGTGTTTAGAATTCTGTCAACGGAACTGAAAAACACCTAATTTAATAAGACATGGAATCTCCTTCCATGTCTTACTAAATTAGGTGTTTTTAGGGGTATCACTTTCAAAATCACAGATTTATTTTAATTAAAATTGAAACGCCAATTGGTGTAGGCATTTGCGGTCCTAGTGTTAAGGAATATATTTGTCTTAAACAGTAGCTCAGTCCTAAAGAGTAGCTCAGTTTTAAAATAGTTGATCTGTTTTGAACAGTAGATTAGTCATGAACAGTAGCTCAATCTTGAACAGCTGATGAGTGTAGATTATATCAGTGGGTACAATGTAGCCAAATCTATCCTGTACAGACCTGGTTTCTGGGCTCCATATTAAATTGTCAAAAGTGGTTGTGACATATATTAATTTCATATGGGATGGTGATGGATGGAATTTTCTTTATGAAACACCCCTGGGCCCCCTGTCCTGGGGTTTCAGGCCGGCAGACGGAACTTTAATAAGCTCTGAAACCAGCAGTTACCGTGGACACCACTACCCTCCTCACAGCTTGGTGCTGATAAAACAGCTTCAATAAATAACAGTTTGCTGTAGTGGTCTCTATGGGCCCAAAACAAGGGATGGAAGAGAAGCCAGGCTGCTGAATCTGTATATCCTCTTGGTAAGTATAGGTAACCAAAGAAAAATAAGTAGGCATAGCGGGCAAATTTGTGTAATAGGCTGTTAACTTATGCCTGCCCCCTTGTACTTATCGATACCAATTAGTCACTTCAGCACATGCCCACATATGTATTGTAGTAAGCTATAGCATCACAATCAAATAATGCTTTAACTAATCTGATGTTGCTTCTCCATTTTATTTCTAAATCCCAGTCTTTAATTTAGGAGATGGTAACTTTTATTTGTCTTAGATGGCTTCTCAACCAAAAGAAGTCTTAGAGACCAATCCATTATTCAGTTCATAAAATAGTGATTTCATACTTCGATTAACACTAGCCATTCCTCAGGTTGTGTGAGCATTGTTTTTATGGCCAAATCACCAGACATATACTCTGCATGTGTTTGGCTGTTACTTTTAAAGTAATTTGGCAAAAAAAAAGCAATGCTCACACAAGCCCAATACTGCTTTCATTAATCTTTAGCTAGCAGTTGCTAAAGTTTGTAATGGCTGATTAAAGAAAATGTACTATTAAAGACTACTTTCCAGGAGGTGGACCATCTAAAATCAAGAGAAAGCATTTCAAATAGTCCTTTGTTAGTGCGCAGAGAAGACATTTGGACTTGGAAGTATGGAAATATCAAACTAAATTAAGGTTTCTCACTGACATTATTATCTACTATACAACATATATTAAAAAGTCTTTAGCTCCCCTTCTGCAGAACATCTCCAGAGACCTTCCATTCTTCATCTCTCTCATCAACTCATGCCTAGGCGCCAGATAGGTGTCTCCTCTTTTCTCTATATACAGTACCAAGTAATTACAAACATCAAGGTGGCAATTTGCTCCTGTTGGTTTCATTCCCTACATAATTTGTAGAGTACAAATTCCGCGGCTTGCTGGTATATAATCTTCCCATGTTTTCCATGACGCCCCCCTCCTCCACTCACTTCAACGGTTACTTGTTGAGACTTGGATCCACTATAACGCCGTGGTGTTTGCCTACGGATGAAAAAGGGGAATTTCCCCTTCCTAACTTCAGACAATACGCAAACCCTACATTCCAGCCCAGACACATTATTCTGCCACTTCTTATGTGGCTGGATACCTACTGGAATCACTAAGTTAGGGCTGGAACCCAGAGTATGGTATTGTGGTTTGAGCGTCATGGTACGATACGTTTTCGGTGAGGTGCAAAAAAGTATTGTCATGAGTTGGAAAAGATGCAACACTAATCCAGGAAGAATTCGTAATGCTTGATAAGAGCGCAATCTAAGATAAAGTTTAGTATGTAAACATGGCATGAACATTGTTTTCTGGTCCTATGGTGAGGGTACTGTTTCCTAAAATAGGTAGGAGAGGCAGATTCTTAACGTGGCTCAAGCGACCTAAAAGGAATTTCCCCAATTTAGAGTTTTTGCTGTGACAGAAGATTTCTTTTTATGTAGATAATTGATATTTCACAAGTTCCATCAAATCACTTTAGTTGAGGGAGATCAATCTAACCCTCACTTACACTCACTCTATAACCAACACTGTGCTCACTCTAGCTTGACTCTGCTCTCCCTGAGTGAGAGAATTGTGTGCAAAGAGAGACTGTCCAATAATTTCCTTATGGCATTTATGAACTTAAATACATCTTAGATATTTGCTATTTATTTTGAGAATTGATGTCAAATGTATTTAGGTTTACACACAAACCGTAAAGAGGCCCCCCCATAACATACAGTACGGTTATGAAAATGTACCGTTACAGCCATACTGTAACTCCTACTCTTTATTCAGGCTAGGACAGGTTGTCACACACCTGTCAGCTGCTGAGGTAGAGAAGTTAAGAAGAAGCAACATAGTAACAGAAGAAGCATTTTCGCACACTCAGAATCAATGCAGTTTTCAATTTTACTTTTTATTTTACCAGCAGGAAAGGTTGTTTTAGGACCGATTCATTCGATCCGCCGATTATGAAAAAGGCAGTTTTCACTTTCAAAATGGGGATGAATGAGGTTGAACAGTGGAACTGCTCTTTAAGGGACTTGGCTGTGCCAACGTAGTAGGGGGATGTTTAGACAGAATAGTGCCAGAGGAGGGGATGACACTGCTGCGCTCTGCAGCAGAACAGGAATCAATTGTGGCACATTAGCTGTGCTCAGGCTCCCTCTGTGACTGGTTCAAAGACAGAGGGGGAGAACACATACCCTCTAGGCCTGTACTCACACACGTACACTTAAACAACGAACACTTGGAGACACACCGATCTTAACATGCTATCTCTCCTTTCATATCTCTCATCTCCTCCCCTCCTGCTGTTCCTCATATTCTCCCTCTGTATTCAATCCTTTATAGTGTCCGTAAGGGACAAAGGAGAGAGAGCAGGATGGGAGAGAGATTCTTTGCCTTCCATCTCATAACTGTATTGTATTTCTGTTATTGATTGTTTTTGTCTGGAATATTGACTGTTCTGCGAGAGCAGGCTGCGTGTAATAGGAAAATGACAGCCCTACTCTGTTGTTTAACAAGAGATGCAGATGGCATCATGACCTTCTGCTTTTCTTCCCCACTACAACATGGGAGGAAAGTATATCCTTACTATAACAATGGAGGTTTAGTGTGACTAGGAACAGGACCTTACACTGGCGCTACTGGATTATAAAGGGATGTTGCAGACAACAGTACGTGCTGATATTTCTACCCTCTGTATATTTTGACTTTTGGTTTTTGAACTTACTCTAGACCCAACACTGACCTTTGCTGTCTGAGTTCCAAGTGATGGTGTTTGTTCATGCTAAAGGTGGACCTTTCTTTGTCCTCTCTGTGTGTTTTGCAGTTTGACCCAAACTGGCCTGTCTCTGTTCTTTGTTTGACCCAGGTAATGGTGTTTGTCCATGCTCGTAATGCCACAGTGAGGACTGCCATGGGCCTGATTGAGATGGCTAAGAACCGCGGAGAGTCTTCCATCTTTCAGCCGGACCATGGACCTGACTACGGCCAGTGTGAGAAATCGGTAAGAAACACATACAGTACTAGAAAAGGTTTACAGACACCTACTCTTTCAAGGCAGACACCTACTCTTTCAAGGGTATTTCGTTATTTTCACTATTTTACCCCTTGTACAATAATAGCTAAGACATCAAAACTATTAAATAACATGCCTGGAATCATGGAATCCATTTATATTTTATATTCTTCAAAGTAGCCACTTTTTGCCATGATGTCAGGTTTGTAAACTCTTGGCATTCTGTCAACCAGCTTCATGTGGTAGTTACCTGGAATGCATTTTCAACAGTCTTGAAGTAGTTCCCACATGCTGAGCACTTGTTGGCTGCTTTTCCTTTCAACTCATCCCAAACCATATCCGTTGGGTTAAGGTCAGGTGATTATGGAAGCCAGGTCATCTGAGTAGAACTCCATCACTCCTCAAGCATTTTTTTGGGCTGCAATATGAGGTGCAGTTAAAGGTTTTTGAGGCTGGTAACTCTAATGAATTTATCTCAACAGAGGTAACTCTGGGTCTTCCTTTTCTTTGACAGTGCTCATGAGACCAGTTTCATCATAGCACTTGATGGTTTTTGTATCTTTGCAATCTACTGACCTTCCTGTGTTAAAGTAATTAACTGTAATTTCTCTTTGCTTATTTGAGCTGTATTTGCCAGAATGCGGACTACTACAGTACAGATATGATGATGGTCTTCTATACCAACCCTACCTTGTTACATTACAACTGATTGTCTCAAATATATTCAAAGAAATTCCACAAATTAACTTTTAACAAGGCCCACCAGTTATTTGAAATGCCTTCCCGGTGACTAACTCATGAATCAGGTTGAGAATATGCCAAGAGTGTGCAAAGATGTCATCAGGGCAAATGCTGGCTACTTTGAAGAATCTACAGTATGACATGTATTTGTGTTATTTCATAGTTATGGTGTCGTCACTGTTATTCTACCATGCGGAAAACTGTGTTAAGAAAGAAATATCCTTGAATGAATAGGTGTTTTCAAGGTTTTGAATGGTACTGTATTAATTTTCTTTAATACAGGTGACAAGCAGTAGGTAACTACACCATAGCTATTGTTTGCCATTTCTGAGTTGTTAAATCAAGTTCATTAAGGTTATGGAACTTGCAAATGGCTAATTATTAAGCTCTCCTCTCCTGTTAACAAAAATGTGTTTTAAATGTATAATATATGCTGTCAATAACGTACTTGAAGAGATGGTCAGAAATTTGTCCGCGTTCTTACAAGTTAAAGGCCAACATAACTTTATCTGGATGAACAGTGCAATTTCATGCTATATTGTATATTCCTAGACCAGGGGTGGGCAAACTTAGGCCCGCGGGCCGAAACTGGGGCTTAGTTTGGCAATTTCATCCCGCCTGCGAGGCAATTTCATCCCACCTGCCGTGCAATTTCATCTCGTCCGTGAGGCAATTTCATCCCGCCCGCGGAAAGGTAATACAATAGTTTTCAGGGGAAGTAAGACATAACTCACCAGCCCATTCTTATACTTCTGAATCTGAATTTAAACTATTTAGACATTATAATGGATCTACTGTATAAAAACCTTTAACAGTTAATAATCCCAGGCAGTGCTCACTCAATCCAGTTTATTAATACAGAAAATAATCCCAGGCAGTGGCAACTCATTCCAGTGCATTAATACAATAAATATTTCCGGATAGTGTTTACTCAATCCAGTCTATTATTACAGTAGCTAAACTTGATATACTCATGTCCCTATGTATAATAATACCGACTGTTTTATTGGATTTAAGTTACTTTCCTAAAACCAAAGCCAAAGACTCCAGCCTACTGGTGTGTGTACTAAAGTTGCTGTGTGTTCAGCAAAATAGCCATGCACTCCTGAGCTGGCTCACCTCTTTGACTCGGGCTAGAGACAAACAGCATTACTTATTAGCATTTATTCATGAGATTTAAAGGAGAGGAAAGTGAGAGAAATTGAGGCCAGGCACCTCTAGAGCGAGCTCCTCAGTGGAGGGTGGTAAACAGAGTGTGAGCATTAGAGAGAATCCGCAAACTTTACAGCTTTACTCAGATACAGGCCAACTAACTGGACAGGGAGCAGTGTAAGGTAATGCTCACTGGAGCTCAGGCATGTTTTGTCTACTGTAATAATTGCGTAGCAAAAGCCCAAAGTTAGTTATTTTACATATTTATTATTATTATTTAAAACTCTACTCCTACACCGTTTAAGCCAAGAATTTGGTCAAACTTTAAAATGTTTAGGCTGGTCCAGATGAAGTTATGAATTAACTTGAATGGGATTTCTTTGAAATTCTGGAATGTCCATTGTCAGAAACCATCTATTTTAAACCCTGTTAAACTATTTTGAGAAAAATATAAAAGGTCATGAGCATCCTCACATTATCAGCTATAGTTATGTGGAAAAATAAGAAAACATATTTTAAATGAACAAAATGTACAGTGATTTATATCTGCAATTCTAACCTCAAATTTCGTATCTTAAGTTAAAGTTAAGTTATTTTTATAATTTGAATAGCTGAGGATACTGTATACGGAGTAACCATAATAACTGGATTTTTTCCTACTTTCAATAAAGAGCTCCAATGGAATGTACTTTCTGAACCAGAAACACAAACGTGGATTTACCTAAAGGGGCACTGTGTAGAATCCTGCCTCTAAACAATAACCAAACTTGTCTCCTCTTCGTCTTCCCTTACCGAACGAGACTGGTAGAGTATTAATTAGTCTATGGTGATTAAGGGTGGAAAGGATTATACCCGAAGTGTCTAAAGCGAGTATGTGGAGATTACATGTCACTGTAAACTGATAGATGGACCGGCATGAAAGTGTAAAGGCGGAGAATCTCAGGCATTCAGATCAATTTAGTAGAAAAAAAATATTTGAAACGTTAATTTAAAACATTAACTGCACACGTCTACTAGTCATTTTTGCTTATAGCCTATTTATGCTAGTAGTACAGTAACAAATCTTACATATTGCCCCTTTAAATGTAGCTATAGTTCTCAGCTAATCATCTGAACCAAAACATTTACTTTTAACCAAACTCAACGTACTCCGACTGGAGTAACAATAGCAGCAGGATGTTTTGCTACACAAACATAGCATTCAAAGATTTTTCATACTTCATACTCAAATGAATGATTGTTTGAAATTTGCTATGTACCTGTCACAATTCAAGGAGATTGAGGCAAACGCAGAGTCGAAAAACTGAGCTTTTAATATAAACAGAAAGAAAACAAAACCGAGCGCCGTGCACTGAGATACAAAACATAAACTAAACACTGGAACATGGAACATCACAGTAAAAACAGAAAACACTGGGGCAGGAGGAACTTAAATACACAGACTAACAAGGAGAACAGAAACAGGTGGGGGCTAAACACAGATGAAAGGAATAAACTGATAAACTGAAACGAGAACAGGAAAGACAAAACAAACCAAGGACACCCAGAAAACACGAAGTGGAATGATCCCGTCCAGCCGGGATTGTCAGAGTACCACCGAAATAATGTAGCTTTCTCCAGATAGCAAAAGCGAAAGCCATTTTGGAGAAATTGATTTGCAGTCAATAATCCCCAATAATGCTTCAATGAAAATGCATTCACGTGGAGGTGTGAGGAAGCAGATGTTTTTTGACTATTTGGTCAGCATTCTAAAATATTTAACATTATATTTATTATTTGCCCGTTTTTCTTTATAGAATGAGAGACCAGACAGTAGTTTATCTATTTCAGTTTGGTTCTGCCTTGATGTGTTTATCTTCATACATTGAAGTATCTGCTCATGGTCGATTGGCCGATTACAATCCTATTACAACGTTTCTGATGCTGTTTCATTCTACCCTCCGCAGTTGAAAAGAAACTTGCACCGTGGATGCAAAGCTGTCATCTGCTCTCATTGAGCTCGTTTCATTGACACCGTCCCAGCTGCTGTAATGTCATGAGATATAGGCTACCTCATGAAACGTATACATATTGGACACTGCAGGATCCCAGAAACGACCTAATTAACGCATCGTTGAAATGATCCCACCACTGTTTAGCCAAAATGAACTAAAACCTATCACGATGTTTGATCATTTAATTTTCAGCTTGCACTGTCTGTGGTGCACGGATTTAACTATCAGATGATAGAAGCTACCGGGCTTACCTATACCAAATCCTTATCCCACTGCAGCAACAGTACCTGAAACATCGTAAACATAAGTGAGTCAGAATATCATTTGGATCTATTTATTTAAAATAGCCGCAGTACAATAGGCTACATTTATCAGAGACCACACATTCTTATTTTGCTAGAACTGCAATGAAAGGGTCATATTTGCCTCAGTGTAAGTACAATTACACTAAACAAATGTCTTTTTCCAGACTTACGTTTTGAATTCTGTTGTGAATGAATCTTTCAATTGGAAGGCCATTTAGTTTTTTCACTGTGTGTCTGAAATTATTGGATAAGTATCCCAAAAAAGACAAGTCAGGAGAAATACATCTGGGAAAACGTAAAATAGAATTCAGAGGGATTCATAGGGCTCTCTTTAGAATTGTTTATATACCCAGGAATTGACAGAAATCAAAGTGCAGCACTTCCTCTCATAGAATAAGGACATAGGGAGAAGTTGCAGGGGAGAGAAGAATGTGTGTACAGTAACTGAAAGCAAAGCAAAGTGTCTCACAACGTATATTCTTTTAAATAGCTCTTATACCCTAAAAGGTTGTAGACCCTTGTGAATACACATTTATGTATGGTATATTGTCTTTGCTCTGTTATTGTCTGTTATAGTTTTATGGTTAATTGTCAACACAAGGGACAATTCGAACTGTGCTTCAACTGTATTGTGATTCTATATGTGCTTTTGTGCATTAAGAACTGCCTGTGTCGAGCTCTGTTTATATTATGGTATTTATATTGTGATTAAAAATATTGCCACCCAGCCCTACTTCTGCCTCCCATGAAACAACACAGTATACAGGTGCTGGTCATATAATTAGAATATCATCAAAAAGTAGATTTATTTCAGTAATTCCATTCAAAAAGGGAAACTTGTATAATGTATACATTCATTCCACACAGACTGATATATTTTGCATGTTTATTTTTTTTAATTCTGATGATTATAACTGACAACTAAAGAAAACCCCAAATTCAGTATCTCAGAAAATTTGAATATTGTGAATAGGTTCAATATTGAAGACACCTGGTGCCACACTCTAATCAGCTAATTAACTCAAAACACCTGCAAAGGCCTTTAAATGGTCTCTCAGTCTAGTTCTGTAGGCTACACAATCATGGGGAAGACTGCTGACTTGACAGCTGTCCAGAAGACGACCAATGACACCTTGCACAAGGAGGGCAAGACACAAAAGGTCATAGCTAAAGAGGCTGGCTGTTCACAGAGCTCTGTGTCCAAGCACATTAATAGAGAGGCGAAGGGAAGGAAAGGATGTGGTAGAAAAAAGTGTATAAGCAATAGGGATAACCGCACCCTGGAGAGGATTGTGAAACAAAACCCATTCAAAAATTTGGGGGAGATTCACAAAGAGTGGACTGCAGCTGGAGTCAGTGCTTCAAGAACCACCACGCACAGACGTATGCAAGACATGGGTTTCAGCTGTCGCATTCCTTGTGTCAAGCCACTTTTGAAGACACAGCGTCAGAAGCATCTCGCCTGGGCTAAAGACAAAAAGGACTGGACTGCTGCTGAGTGGTCCAAAGTTATGTTCTCTGATTAAAGTAAATTTAGCATTTTCCTTTGGAAATCAAGGTCCCAGAGTCTGGAGGAAGAGAGGAGAGGCACAGAATCCACGTTGCTTGAAGTCCAGTGTAAAGTTTCCTCAGTCAGTGATGGTTTGGGGTGCCATGTCATCTGCTGGTGTTGGTCCACTGTGTTTTCTGAGGTCCAAGGTCAACGCAACCATCTACCAGGACGTTTTAGAGCACTTCATGCTTCCTGCTCTGACCAACTTTATGGAGGTGCAGATTTCATTTTCCAACAGGACTTGGCACCTGCACACAGTGCCTAAGCTACCAGTACCTGGTTTAAGGACCATGGTATCCCTGTTCTTAATTGGCCAGCAAACTCGCCTGACCTTAAGCCTATAGAAAATCTATGGGGTATTGTGAAGAGGAAGATGCGATACGCCAGACCCAACAATGCAGAAGAGCTGAAGGCCACTATTGGAGCAACCTGGGCTCTCATAACACCTGAGCAGTGCCACAGACTGATCAACTCCATGCCACGCCGCATTGCTGCAGTAATTCAGGCAAAAGGAGCCCCAACTAAGTATTGCCTGCTGTACATGCTCATACTTTTCATGTTCATACTTTTCAGTTGGCCAACATTTCTAAAAATAATTTTTTTGTATTGGTCTTAAGTAATATTCAAATTTTTGGAGATACTGAATTTGGGATTTTCATTAGTTGTCAGTTATAATCATCACAATTAAAATAAATAAACATTTGAAATATATCAGTCTGTGTGTAATGAATGAATGTAATATACAAGTTTCACTTTTTGAATGGAATTACTGACATAAATCAACTTTTCCATGATATTCTAATTATATGACCAGCACCTGTAGATGCCTAGCTCTGCCCACACTCTAGTCCAGTTGGACCTAGCCAGATTTTGTTTCCTGGGAGGGGCAGCATCTGATCAGATCCTACTGGCCATGATTGATTCTGTTAATCCTGAGCCCATGGCTAGAGTCAGTCACCCAGGACAGGGATCAATAAACACCAACACACAACAAAACAAGCGTGCACACACAGAGCCAACTAGACTGGTGTCAGTGTTGACCTGATGCTGCTACTTGCCTGAGATACAGTGAAATTCTCCATCACTCACCCTTACACAAAACCACTGGGGCCGTGGCAAGGCATGTGTTCAAGCCTGTGTCTGTGCTGGTGTGCCAAGTGTGTCTGTGTGTGCTGTGTACAAACTCTTAAATAATGTTGTGTGTGTAGGGAAAGAACACAGAAGTGTATCTCCAGTAGTCCATGGAAGCCGATGGTCTGTGAGACTCAACGTCTCCCCAAGCAGTGAAAGAGGAGAGTACAGCAGTATAAAGCACTATGATGGTATAAAGCTCTATGACAGTATAAAGCAGTACAGCAGCATAAGGCAGAGTGATAAATGTACTGATCTTTCCTTTATTCCCTGGGGTTGAGCCCAGATTGATGCGCCTCTAATCTTCCTTCCTATTTATATGGTGAAATGTATAAATATACAAGTCATATCGCTTTTCACGCTTTGTAAAACCCCAAATATAGACAAGAGATTAGCTATGTTGTGGGCTAAAAATGGTGAGTTGTGGCCTGGTTAGACAAAATGGATGAATTTGTTTGAAAAATGTGTGTATGCCTGAGTATATGCGTCTTTTAATTGTGTGTAGTACCATACGCATAATTATCTGGTGCTTATAACATCGTCCTGTAAGAAGACTCAAATAAACATTAGAGAGATAATCAACTTTAAAGATGAGTGTGAATTAGACCCATGTGCTAAGGCTAAGTGAACAAATGTAATATGGGGATTGTTGAAGTATTTACAAATGTTTTTTTTAGGCGTTAATAAGCAGAGCATTAAATAAGGTTTAGAGAGGGACCTCCAGAGTAGAAGTGTTAGTTGATTGTTCTCTCCTTCATCATGTTAGTCCTTCAATCTGTTCGTCCATCTCTCTGTCTCCTCTCCATTTTCTCCCACTCTGCCACTCTTTCTCTACCTCTCTTTGTCTCTTTCTCTGCCTCTGTCTATATTTCTCTCTCCATAAGTCCATCAGTTAGTCCTGTATTAGGGTGGGAGCGAGGACAGGGCTGATCCCACTCTAAGCCCACACAGAGATAATGTGTGGCTTCATTGCGATGGAAAATTGGCCCACATTAATATTTATAGGTGTTTTTTAATCTCCTCTATGCATATGTAGTGAAATATACAGGACCTCTAAGGTCAATTATGTAATTTGGCATTATTTATCCTACTTTAAAAGTCAAAAGTGATTTCACTACATTTTCTCTATCATAATGTTCATTAATTTACTTTATCTTGGAGTTTGAAGAGGCTGTCAATCTGGCTTAGATATCTTAATGCACCTTCTTGAATAAAGAGGGAATAATGGTTATTTATTGAGCCAGCTTATGTTTATGTAAACATATCAGAGTGAAAGAGTAAAAAGTTTCTTAGTTAGTGGAACATTTGAACTTTCAGGACATCTGTATGCCTGGTCTAGCACACACTGAGGAGCCCACTACATTGTCCTCTCCAGTTTGATGCGTCTTATCTGTGAGATGAAAGATGCAGGCATGTCGCAGGGACCTAGCAATACAGAGAACAGAACATTGGCAAGGGTCAGCTAAACTAAGCCATGGAGGAGAAGAGACACCTAGTGGCCAGGTTAGGGTAAGGCAGGATAGGATGCTACAACTTCTTCACACATCTTTTTGGCTAAATGTGTTTGAGTCCTTAATTGCACCCTAATCATGATATAGTGCACTACTTTTTTGCCAGAGCCCCTGGTGAAATATCAGGAATCGGTTTCCATTTTGGATATAGCTATAGTGAACCCAAATTCAACATGGGAAAGATCTTCTTAACACCCATTTGATGACAAAGCAAGAGGTTCCTCCTCAACAACCTTTTGCTCTAGTTTTGATAATGAGACATAGAGCGAACCATGCAATTAAGCTTTTCTAATAAGAATGTATGGTGCATTTGGGGGTGTCGGGTGGCCTGGCAGTTAGAGCGTCTGACCAGTAACCAAAAGGTCATGAATCAGTGATCATGTTCTTGATTAAGACATTCAATTATAATTTCTTCCTGGTCACCCAATTCGGCAGTCCTCCATACCCATGAAGGGTCAAAAGCCACATTTAAATTGGGTGGGATGTTTGATGAACAACTAGGTGAATGTAATCTATAATGTTTTGGTGCAGTTTGGGACATTATGGAAAGTCAGGGTCATTCAGTGGTTTCAGTCATTATTGATTGTTTGGGTTCGTGTAGACTCTTTGGGTTAGTATAAGACAGTTTGTGTCAATTTACACTGTTTTGATCCGTTTTGACTGTTTGGGTCAGTATAGACAGCGGTTCAACAGTTGTTTTACTTTTATATTAAGTGGTGTATTGATGGCTGGCATTGAGTGGAGATCTATTATAAACATTAGGATAGCTATCTCTTCATCTCCCACATCCTTTTTCTCTCTCTCACGGTCTCTCTCAGGACTATAGAAAAATGTGTGTAGTTTAGTGGTAGTAGTGAAGTGTCTCTTTCTACTCCGCGACTCTATAGTACTATGTCTTTGACGTTTCATGTCCCGTCACGTTGACAGGGTGTCTGTCTGAGGGAAGCGTTTTGCTGTCTGATGGAAGTGGCGGTGGAGACGTTAGCCCACCTGGGACTCCACGCATCCTGCCTGCCACTACACAGGACCGCACAGTGCTCATTAATGTCTATATTTGCCTTCTTTTGGGATTATTTATATGCCGCCAACGGTCTTTTGAGCGTCTTTGAGTTGTCGTGATGATCTGTCACTACTGTATGGCCAGGCTGACACTGCAGACCAAAGACTGATCAGCTACATTGTGACGGTTAGATCAAGAAAACACACACACAGACACAGGCACAGACAGTCAGGATGTTTAATGTAAAGTGATGCACACCAACCGGCAGATGCAAGAAAATCACTAGAAAGGAAAACACAAATAGCTCGTCTGTAGTTCTGCAGCCTGAGGGAACGGTCTGATATGTAACCGTGGTCGCGCATACCAGCTCTCTCCATTTTCCTGTTTAATTGCAACATCATCAAATTGTTAAAAGCTGAGCTGAGTGAGAGTTGTTCCGGTGTGCCCCCCCTCATGTCCCCCTGCCAGAACAAAGCATTGCTGTCATACCATGGCTGCCATGCATTCATCTCCTGTTTCATCACACAGGCACACACACATGTTCCTAGACTATTTCCTTGCGCATGGACACCTTATACACACCGTTCCATGTGTACTGCATCCTGCAAAAATGTTTTGATAACACACAGGGAGAGACAGAAGAAGAAAAACAGAGAGCGACCAAGCCAGGCAGACAGAGACAGGCACAGAATGGGACAAACACAGAATGAGAGACAGGGATTGTTTCGTTTTCACTTTTGTTATTTATTATAGCTTTCTTATTTTCTACTCACATTGGCAATATAAACATATGTTTCCCACGACAGTAAAGCGATTTATACTGAAATAGAATT
Organism: Esox lucius; assembly: GCF_011004845.1. NCBI lineage: Eukaryota > Metazoa > Chordata > Actinopteri > Esociformes > Esocidae > Esox > Esox lucius. The sequence goes on along the minus strand of NC_047588.1, from coordinate 22,294,128 downwards.
GAGAGATGAGTACAGAGAGAGAGAGGCAGAGACACACAGTCACCGAGTGGTTGAAAATGTAGTAGACAGACTGACAGACAGAGAAAATGGAGTAGAGTGTGAGTGGCAGCTCTTCCTCCCACGCAGTCAACTCATCCAGCGTTAAAAGCCTGTCAAGGTGAGGGCCAAACATTATGACTATCAAGGGCTGGCGAAATCAAATCAACAATGAACCATCCTGACTGTCACAATCTAGCTAAGTAAACGAACACTTGATTGCGTGCTGAGCTGTGCTCATGGCTATCACAGTTGGCGGTGGTGGTGGGAGCTAGGTCTGAAGCTCTGACTCGGTTCAATGATTGAAGAGGAGGCCGTACTGACAAGTGCCTGCCTATGGTGCATCAGCATAAAGCAAAGTCTGTAGTGAGGTTCACAGGACATTCTGTCAGAGACACGTTTACTTTTAGCTAGCTTATTTCATTGTGTAGAACTTGATGTTGGTTGTACCAAGCCCTGACGTGATATACAGCTGGTGTCAGCGTTTATTGCTCTGTGCCAATGTGGTGGGAGACTTAATATGGACTGATGATGTATGCAGCATAATGCCACATCAAATACTGCTCCAGTCTGGCCTCAATCTACATTAGGGACTGGAGGCACCGCCCTAACACTCACTGACTCCTCAAATCAGTGCTTAGCATTAGCATTTCAATTAGCCAGCCAGGCCCCTCTCATTCACGGCACAGCTTAATATACACACCTCCCACTGAGAATACACCATCACCATCTCCTTGGCTCTTTCTGCCTTTCTCTCTCTTCTCTCACGCAGACAAATGCACACACACACACTACCAATGTAATACTGTATTAGTGTGTGATAAAGTGAATAGAATGATTTGTATATTCTCCACAGGAAAAACAACCGCACACGATGTGAAGCTAATAGTATTTCCGTTTTCTTCAAATACCTTAGTCAAAAAGGTTGTATTTGAACCAGAGCATTTTAGTATTTTTTTGTTATAATTAACAGAGTATATTTCAAAAATAATTCCAAAATTCAACAACTTGTTTTCTACAACAACAACAAAAAATGTATACATTTGAAATGTGAAAGTAATTAAGATATTTAAAAATACTTTTTGAACCCAAATCTGACACAAATACATACAGTATTTTCAGAAAACAATTGGTATTCAAAGGTTTGGAATGGTAGCCACTGCACAATTTGGTGCATGTACACACAGAGGAACATGCTCGCTTGCTTGCACTCACACATACAGGCAGACAGACAGATGCTTGTTGTAATGGGCTTTTTCCTCTGTGCTCTCCCTCTGACCTCCATTTAGTGGTCCAGAGAGAGAGAGATAAAGCTGTCTGATGAGCAGGCCATTATTACTGCCTCGGCAGGTCACCACCTCACCTCACCTCTCTGCCTGTCAACACACAGAAACGCGCACACCATCTTTGATGATGGCAGTATGTGCAGGCAGGTTTACTACCCAGTCCAGTGTGGCCGATCTCTATCGGCTGGTGTCTGTGTGTGTGTGCGTGCGTGTGTCTGTGTGCGTGTGTCTGTGTGCGTGTGTCTGTGTGCGTGTGTCTGTGTGCGTGTGTCTGTGTGCGTGTGTCTGTGTGCGTGTGTCTGTGTGTGCGTGCGTGTGTCTGTGTGTGTCTGTGTGTGCGTGTGTCTGTGTGTGCGTGTGTCTGTGTCTGTGTGTGTCTGTGTGTGCGTGTGTCTGTGTGTGTGTGCGTGTGTCTGTGTGTGTTTGCGTGTGTCTGTGTGTGTTTGCGTGTGTCTGTGTGTGTGTGCGTGTGTCTCTGTGTGCATGTGTCTGTGTGCACTTGAAGCAAGGATATTAAAAATTGTACCAAGAACTGATTTCTCAAAGTAAATAAAACCTCAACTTGTGTTGTTGCTGTGTTTTATTAGTTGTAGTAAAGGACCTAGCTGATAGTGCCCCTCCAGGATCAATACAACTGCTGTTTTATGGATCTTTCTCAACTACATTACGGATGTGTGATTCAAGGATAGGGGAAGTGTCAGGCCACCTTCATTGTGCCCTGTAGAAGCTGCAGCGACTAGCAAATAATGACCTTCATCTGGTGTTGAAAACAACACTTTTTATTTCAGTTTCAATTGCCGTCTCTTCATTGAATTGTCGTCAAAACATGGTTGTTTAACCATTTTCTATTCTATATTGTACTTCAGTAGGACAAAATATAGAATATCCTTTTAATGTGCTCTCTCCCTCCTCCAGGTCCAGCGCTCCAGGAACAAACAGATGAAGGAGATGTTCCCTGATGGTTTTGGCATCCACCACGCTGGAATGCTGCGGTCCGACCGCAGCCTGATGGAGAGCATGTTCTCCAGGGGTTACCTCAAGGTTCTGTGCTGTACGGCCACATTGGCATGGGGCGTCAACCTGCCTGCACATGCTGTCATCATTAAGGTAGGGGGGTGTGTGTGTGTGTGTCAGGGTTTCTGTTAAGAACATGGGGCGCTGGACATTTGATGGCAGCATTTTAATTTACCAGACATTTTAATAAGAACACAATAATGATTACATTCAGATGTCTACCTATGGTGCTCAGAATTACAAAAATCTGATTTTCGAAATTGCAATTGCTGACAGAATAGAAATTATCTTTATATTAACTAAATCCTATAACTCAAAGCTTCTGATATCCAGTTTCTGTTGTTCCCTGTTTCTGTTGTAACAACAGGGCACCCAAATCTATGATGCCAAACGGGGTACACTGGTGGACCTGGGTATCCTGGATGTGATGCAGATCTTCGGGCGTGCCGGACGACCCCAGTTCGACAAGTTCGGCGAGGGGACTATCATCACAGCTCACGACAAGCTTAGCCACTACCTCACTCTACTCACCCAGCAGAATCCCATAGAGAGCCAGTTCCTAGAGACCATGGCTGATAACCTCAACGCTGAGGTAGGAGATACAAACGCAAATCAGACTGGTTTAGAATGTACACTGCTTCATAGCTTTTACATGTTTAACGTATTCACTACAAATAAATGAATGACATTCTAGTAAGTCCCCAATAGATGGCGCGTTCTCGTCAGAGGCAATGGGAAGGAATAGAGGCTGACTGTATGGAATCTCCAGCAGGTGGTGTTAGAGGACTGGAATATCCTCTCACACCACCTGAGTGAAAAAGTAAAAGGTTAATATTACTTTAGGTTGTCATCTTTTTTTAAAATTTTCTCTCCCTCCCTTCCAGGTATCACTGGGAACGGTAACTAACGTGGAGGAGGCAGTGAGGTGGCTGAGCTATACCTACCTGTACATACGCATGAGAGCCAACCCACTGGCCTACGGGATCAACCACAAAGCTTACCAAGTACACTTCTATAATTGATCAAATGTATCTTATGAAAATGTTATTACATAAGTTGGCACAATGTTATAAAAAATATACCTAGCCTAAATCTGGCTCTTTTGGGTTACAATCCTCTTCTGTCTTCACTGGGTGGAGATTACAAGCGTATATGACCTTTTAAATGCATCAACATGTTTAAACCAATAAATACAGGTCTGAACCAGTTGGGCCTTAGACAGGGATAGCTAGAATCCGTCCTAAGGTCCAACGGGACACCAGAGAATATAGAGGGTGCATTCCTGTTACGTGAACATGTGCTAATGCAAACTGTACCATGTACAAACAGTACACTGCCTATATGGACCCAGTTAGAATTAAAATATCCTGTCTGTTAAATGGTCCCAGTCAGGGTTAAACAGTCCTGTCAGTTAGATGGACTTAGTCAGGGTTAAACTGTCCTGTCTATTAGATAGTCCTAGTCAGGGTTAAACTGTCCTGTCTATTAGATAGTCCTAGTCAGGGTTAAACTGTCCTGTCTATTAGATAGTCCTAGTCAGGGTTAAACTGTCCTGTCTATTAGATAGTCCTAGTCAGGGTTAAACTGTCCTGTCTTTGAGATGGTCCCAGCCAGGGCTAAACTGTCCTGTCTGTTAGATGGACCCAATCAGGGCTAAACTGTCCTGTCTGTTAGATGGACCGGGGACTTGAGCTGTACCGTAAGGAGCTGGTGGTGGAGGCAGCCAGGAAGCTGGATAAGGCCAGGATGATTCGCTTCGAAGAGAGGACTGGATACTTTGCCTCCACCGACCTCGGAAGAACCGCCAGTCACTTCTACATCAAATACAACACAATTGAGGTACTACAAAGTTGAATAAACTATAGTTATTATAATAAAAGCATCTGGAGGCTGTCAGATTATGTTCAAATTGTCAGACAGATTAAGATAGATTTTTTCAGAAATATGGGTGCCAAAGGAAAAGCCCTCAATTACAGCAATCATCAATATTCTCTAAATGATTTACAGGTCATACATAGAATCGTATACCCCAAATTATATCAGAACTGGCCATACGCTGATTGGTCTTTACATCATTTTTAGGCATAGAACTGGCTCTGGATACAAAGGACTTGTTTACCTTATTTTGAGATAACTTGGGGAAAGGATTACTGCTACAGTTACTAGCTCTGTTCTCTGATCCTTTGCCATGTCAGGTCATAGGAGATATTGGGCAGTCATATCACCTCTGATTCTGCCATCCCGCTTCATGAAAAAAGTGCAATAATAAACATGAACTACAGCTGTTTTAGACAATGTGTTGCTGCTGTATGTCTACCTCCTCCATGCAGACCTTCAATGAGCTCTTCAACTCCCAGAGGACAGAGGCTGACATACTCAGCATCGTATCCAAGGCTGAGGAGTTTGAACAGGTCAAGGTGAGAGGTTACAAAGGTCACAATTCCTTATACATATGATAGCCTGATGCAGGACAACTGTTCAGATTTATAGCTAGAGATCCGGTCAATTTGGAAAGACTCCACGCTATCTGCTTTCTTACCCGTGTTTCGGTGGGTGCCTCCGTGACTGCTTTTCCAGGTGCGTGATGAGGAAATGGAGGAGCTAGAGCAAATGCTGTGTAACTACTGTGAGCTACCTGCTGCAGGCGGAGTAGAGAATGGCTACGGCAAGATTAACATCCTCCTGCAGACATACATCGGCCGGGGAGAGGTGGACAGCTTCTCTCTCATCTCAGACCTGTCCTATGTAGCGCAGGTATGTCAAACCCGCTGCACGACAAACACATATTCACACACTTGCGCGCACACACCGGCAAAAAGTGAAACGTCCACGTGGACGGCCCATTGCTTTAGCCTCTAACCAACCTGAGCTAGAAGCTGCGATGGAGGGCTTCAGCTGTAACCATGTCCCCTGCAAGGGGGTTCCAGTGCCAAGCTTTCCCTGGCCTCGTCACAACGAGCTGCCCTGGCCAAGCCAGCCGCACATGCAGTCCAGTCCACATGCTTGAACCCAGTGTTTCAGTCATGATTGTTGTGTACTGAAATGGATTCATGAACTGTCCTGACTAATCCTGTCATGCGCAGCTGTAAAATGTTTTCCTGTTTGTGTCGGCATCCTCATTGTTTTATAGGGATCAATGGGCTTTAATAAATGGTCACAATAGCACTGTATGAAAACCAAAATGGTTTGATGTATCTGGTGGAAATAGATACGGAGCACATTTCACAGTGCCTAGAATCATTTTAGCATTTTGAGTTAACCTCCCCCATCCCTTCCTCTGCTAAAGCCATCTATCCCTGGTTTCCCGCTGTAACCAATTCCATGTGGCTGAATATTTGGAATAGTTCAGACCAAATTCCCTCTTTGCTCCTAATTCGCCCGATTACTGATGCAGCCGGTTTAGTTGTGGCTGGAGTAAGGCGGCCATAGTGGAATAGTGGGGATCTGATGGTTAATCCAGACCGAGGACTGATGGGCCTTGCTGCCTTCTGATACTCCCACTGCAACCACACACTAACAAATACTTTTTCTGTCACACATTAATACATACAAACATACATATATTGCAGAGATATAGTTACACAAAAATGCACACTGACAAACACTGACAGTCTCTCGCTCAATCACACCCACACGCGTGCGGGCATAGAGATCGCTTGCTCTGTTTCTCACACTCGCACAAAATCCAGAATGGGTTTTGCAACTGTGTGATAAATGGAACAGTTCTTCAGCTCAGTGCACTTGCCCGCAGGACAGCAGGAGTTCTCCTGAGAGGAGGTTATTGTACACAAGGTCTTAGAGACCAGAGACTACATTTCACCTGTATTTACCACACCAATGCTCTTAAAGACACAGGGACACAAGACCACTGGAGAAGCTGTTACTCAGACTGTAGGACTAATGTGTTTTGGCTGTGTGTTGAAATTGTGAGCAGGAGTGCAAGCTAGGTAAGTGGATGTAGAGATTGTGGTTTCGCCATGACCTGTTCATCACACTGCCATACCCAACTCACCAGTCACATCAAGGCCAATCAGATTTCTTTAACACCTGCCTAAATCAATCAGCCGGGCCAGACCAAACAAATCTATCGTCCAGCAGTACCTGGCCAATCCGTCAAGACAGACATGAGCAATCCATCACCACACATTCAGACCTACGATATTATGTAAAAACAGATCTATAGCGGTCTGTCAATGTTTCGTCGTCTTACTTGTGGAAGTTGAGTCCCTGCTTGACCCTCCGTCCTTCAGTTACCTGTAGCCATTCTTCTCATGTCTGTCTTTCTACACCTACTGTAATACACTATTTTGCCACTCAAATTTCAGTTGTCTTTCTCTTTGTCCCTCTGTAGAACGCAGCTCGCATCGTCAGGGCTTTGTTTGAGATTGCTCTGCGAAAGCGCTGGCCTGCCATGACCTACCGCCTGCTGAACCTGTGTAAAGTGATAGACAAGCGTCTGTGGGGCTTTGCTCACCCCCTGAGACAGTTCTCTATCCTGCCCAGCAACGTGCTGTCTCGGCTGGAGGAGAAGAAACTAAGTGTGGATAAACTCAAAGACATGCAAAAGGACGAGATTGGTAATCCCATACTTGTAGAGTTCTAAGAAATATGACCTGAGTTATGGTGTTCTGTAAATGTGTGTGCACGTGTGTGTTCGCAGTGGACTACAGTGATGCCATTCTTTCTCTCTGTTTGTCCCAGGTCATATGCTCCACCACGTCAACATTGGGTTAAAGGTGAAGCAGTGTGTCCATCAAATTCCCTCCATACTGATGGAGGCCACCATCCAACCAATTACACGCACCGTACTCAGGGTCCGCCTCCAGATCACCCCTGACTTCAAGTGGCATGACCAGGTAACCATGACTACTTCAGCTGAGAGAACACACACACAGTGTACTATCAGTAAGAGCTTGAAGTGTCTGAATGCTGCTAAAAGTGAAAATGTGAACTTTAATGTGTTGCTACGCTTGAATGGCTGTTTCAAAGAGCCTGGTAACGGTGTGTCAGTATGGGAGTTAATGCTTAGGGTGTGGTTAAAATCAAGCTGGAGAGAAAGAGCCTGCTAAAGTTGTATTAGATTTAGATAATTCCTGAAAAGGTCCCTGATTCATTCTGAAGATGTAGATGCTAATGTCAGATTTTTGGATAAATCTATTTTAACAATTAGAAGTTGTAACTTGGGATTTGACATAACTCAGGTATGACCACACAATTCTTTCAGAAGTCAGAGTGAAAAACGCAGAATGCAGAAAAAGGCAGAATGCTGAAACAACCTGCAGTGTCAGTTAGTGTGTACATAGTCCTACAGGGGTTTTTCCCTAAGCACACACTTCTGGATGTGTTAGCCTTGCTACAAGTAATAGCTGATTAGCTTTGTTTCTCATTATGGTTTAGATTATTGTTTATTCAAAGTTTACTATTCCCAGTTACAGTATTGGAAACCTTTCAAATGTCATTTGAACACAGCTCTACTGTCCATGTGAAGAGTAGGGTCTGGGGAAAAACACAATGTCAAAACAGCCTAAATCGGTCTAATGGATGGAGTTAGGCCCTGCTCCAGGCATAACGACATAAGTGGTCGCTTAGGGCCTCCTAGGGGGCGTCCGACTGCTAGGAGCCGATAGGTGGGGGGGGGGGGGGGGGGGTACATCACAGAAGCAGACTAGTGTAAATTATAGTATCTGGGTGGAATAGGAGGCACATTGTAGCCAGCCTACATGAAGATGAATTTTTGTGTGATTAGCAGTGCATGCTCTGTTCATGGGAGAGTTGTAATGTAACACCTCTAGCTTAGCTGGTGATCCCCACTGCATATGTACGCCTGCCGCCTGCACAGGCTTGCCATGACACATGTAGACACTAGATGTCTTTCTCCCCAACTGTAAACCAAGTTATGGACTGCAGGAGAATGGCTTATTCTAATAGGGAAAGACATTGCATGGCTTTTCCTGAAATTGAAGCGCATGTTTTTTTTTACCTCTTGAGTAAACATCTGTTATTGGGTCGTTGTATTTATTTATTGTATATTCATTATGACTTATTTCATCTACAGTCATTTTGCTGATATCTTACAACACGTAGACAAGGGACCCTCTCTCTATGTCTCAAACCTGTCGCCTGGACTTACTGGAGCTACTATATGCTATTCATTGTTTAGTATTTTATTATACGATAATTTCATGATTGCCATTTGGTTGCAAGTTGGTGTACAATTCACTGCATGACTGCAAGAAACAAAGAGAACAAATACTTTTTTCTACATACTGCTGTATTACTGATACCACTGGTACTAATACTACTGCTACTTCTAATACTACTACCATTTCAAATGCTACTGCAACTACTGATAACACCACTGCTAGGATGCATACATAAAACTGACTCAACCTCAGATTGTTGCCTTTGGCAGAGTTCCCTCTACGGTAAGTGGAGTCCATGTGGATTATACACTTGCCGTTGTTGACAGGAAAAGTGCTTTTGCCGAGCCTCAATACCTTTGGGTATGTTCATATTTTGTCTCCTCCTGTGTAACGATGCGCCACCAAGAATTTTGGCAAATGAAAATTCTATGAATTCTAAAGACAAATGTTTTAACGAGCAAAGCAACCTGCTGTTATCGTTTCTACTACAGTTGGTTACTGTTATTGCAACTATTACTATTACTAGTGACTGTTACTATGATTACTACAGTACAGTACAATGCTCCTACCACTACTATTACTGCCACAGCTACTGCTACAGGTATTAGTGAATAATGAATATACAGGTGAATGTTTAGATATTCTCATACCAAACCTTTGTTGTGTCCTTCTCTCCTCAGTGCCATGGTTCAGTAGGAGAGCCCTGGTGGCTGTGGGTAGAAGACCCTATCAATGATCACATCTACCACTCTGAGTACTTCCTCCTGCAGAAGAAACAGGTTGGTGTTCTGTTTCATTGTCAAGTGAATGAGTATGTATTGTTCCTTGTAAAATATATGCCCACTTTGATGCCAGCGTCACGTTTCAAAAACAGGGTCAACAAAATACTGGAAAAGATGCGTACTAAAAAAAAAAACCTGGTGGAACTTTTCAAAACTAATTTGGTTCATTGGCAACAGTTTTCTGTAGTGGACATCACTTCATGGCTTCAGGAAAACAGTATGTTGCAACATCAACAAATGCAAGTTAAAACTCTACCATATATAAACAAGATCCAGAAACGCCACTGCATTGTCTAAGCCAAGCTCATTTAAAATGGATGGAGGCAAAGTGTAAAACTGTCCTGTACTGTCTGCCAAATCAACATTTAAAATTATTTTTGTAAATCATGGATGCCGCGTCCTTCGGGCTAAAAAGGAAAGGGACCCCTCCGGCTTCTTATCAGTGCACAGTTCAAAAGCCAACATCAGTGATGTTATGGGGGTGCATTAGTGCACATGGCATGGATGACTTGCGCGTCTTTGAAGTCCCCATTAATGCTGAACAATATATACAAGTTTTGGAGCAACATATGCTGCCATCCAGACAATGTCATTTTCAGCAAGACAACTCCAAACCACATTCTGCACGTCTTACAACAGCAGGGCTCCATAGTAAAAGAGTATGGGTACTAAACTGGCCTCCCTGCAGTCCAGCCATGTCCCCTATTGAAAAATTTGGCACATTATGAGGCGAAAAATACGATAAAGGAGAGCCCGAACTGTTGAGCTGCTGAAATCTTATATCAAGCAAGAATAGGAAGAAAATTCACTTTCACAACTACAGCAATTGGTCTCCGCAGTTCCCAAACACTTTCAGAGTGTTGTTAAAAGCAGAAGAGGAGGTGCAACACAGTCATAAACATGCCCCTGTCCCAAATTTTTTGACACGTTGCTGGCATCAAATTCTAAATGGGCATATACAGCTCCAAAAAAGTTGAAAAGGAAGGTTTTGAGTGAGGAAGCATTCAATTTGCAGTGGTCTCTTAATTTTAACCTTTCTGTTCCTCACTCAAAACCTTCCTTTTTGACTTTTTTGGAAAGGAAAGAAAAAGGTGCATTGGTCTCTTAATTTTTTCAAAAACAATACCAATAATTTCTCTGGTTCAGCATTTAATATGTTGTCTTCTACTATTTTAAATTAAACATAGGGATTAAATTAATTGCATATTATTGCATTCTGGCATATTATTGCACTTATGTTAATGTGATTAGTGCACTACTGTGGATATGAGGCCCCATTGATTAATATTTATAATATTTCATATTACACCCTAAACATGTATTTGACAATCCTATGAACAAAATCAATGTAATCTGTTGTCAGTAATAAAAGTTAACGTATTTGTATTCTTTATCTGACCATGTTGTGCACAGTTTGATAACCACTGCTCTAGGGAGGTAACGTTTTGTCCTCTCATCGATGGGAACTCCTGTGCAATCCTTTGTTTTAACCAGAATGTGTGTCTACCCCAGGTGGTGAGTGGGGAGCCCCAGCAGGTGGTGTTCACCATCCCTATTTTTGAGCCCATGCCCTCTCAGTATTACATCAGAGCTGTATCTGACCGCTGGTTGGGCTCTGAGGCCGTCTGCATCATCAACTTTCAACACCTCATACTGCCTGAGAGACACCCTCCACACACTGGTACTGAACTTTGCATACAGTGTAGACATGCACACAGATGCACACAATCCTTAGATGTTTGCAGATAAAACAACAATCTTTGTGTACATCTCTTTTCATTGACCTTATGAATGATACCTTGCATTGTCTCAATTGTGCCATGTGATTTGTTAGAGCTGCTAGACCTACAGCCGTTGCCCGTCACAGCCCTGGGGAACCCGGAGTATGAGAGTCTGTACAAGTTCACCCACTTCAACCCCATTCAGACACAAATCTTTCATACACTTTATCACACTGACACCAATGTCCTGCTGGGGGCGCCAACGGGCTCTGGGAAAACCATTGCTGCTGAGTTGGCCATGTTCAGAGTCTTCAACCAGTATCCCACCTCCAAGGTATATCTCTCTTGCTCGCTCTCTCCATCTTGATCTCTCTCCCCATCTCTCTCTCTCTGTGTTTACATCTTTGTTGTTTGTGTGTGTCTTCAGGTGGTGTACATTGCTCCTCTGAAAGCTCTTGTCAGGGAGAGGATTGAGGACTGGAAAGTCAGGATAGAGGACAAACTGGGCAAGAAGTGAGTAAAAACAATGACTGCCTATTGGGGCTGGGTGATAGGATGACCGTCATCTGTGGACGAAGTTGGACAGACATTTTTGATAGCCACAACATCACAGTGTCAAAAACATGTCTTAATATGTTTGAAATGATTTTGTAGTGGCCTGGTCCATCTGCAGTCCAGCGAGTCAACATGCCAAATGGTCTATTCCCTTTTTTCCCAAAAGCATGAGGTAGTTAGACTAACCTAATACAAGAGAATAATTAATATTGTACAAATAGCAAGAAAGGTCTTCAAGCTGAGTAAAATATCTCCTTTTGTATACATTTCCACTTTCATGATCAACCCGCATTTCAATTAACCTACTGGTATAATGGAATTCCACTGTAGAAAGGATTTGCTAAGTATAGATTTGAACTCCTGTCAGAAATCACTTCTTGCTGAAGGAAACCTAAAACTGACTGTAGGCTTCGGTGAATACAGTTGTAGTAAATGTTGCCATGAAATATGAACTTAAGGAGGCTATTTGTAATATTGTTGAAGGGTTTATTAACTTCCTTGAAAACCAATAGGTGCATACAATCCCACCTCCCTAAACTGCGAGTTGTTTGAAATACAAACAACTCGCGGGTTTTCCTTCAAAAATGTACTTTAGTAGAGACAAAAAACAAATGCATTTATAAGCAGCAAGAATATTATATGAAAATGTATATGCTATATGCATTTTCATAGCTTTTAAATATAGAAATTGCATTACACATCGAAATATCATGAGACAAAACAATTAGGCTGTTATTACTTATTTTTACACTTGAAAATAAATCTTTCATTTTCTGCAGCTGACTTCGTTCAGGTCTACTGGTTTAACTTTAAGCCAGTAGACATGATACTGAAGAGCTGCCAAACAGATGAGGAAGCATTTTTCTTTCCCACACCATAGTTTAAAAATAATGTTTTTCTCTCTCCTTTATGATTTAGGGCTAAGCAGTTTTTGACAGTGAGCTAAACAGTCAGAAAATAGCCTGAAGGGAAGCAAATATCCCATATAGTTAATAATTTAAAGATACTATAATTATATAAGGCACTATTTAGTTTTATATGGTACACTTTTATTATTTGTGTATAGAGTACAATAGAATGTAATGCCCTGTCTAAGCCATCTAAATCATTCTATATTGCAAAAATTAGGCCTATGGTTTAATTTTTTCATGTGTTTTATTTTAGGAAGTATGCTGTGTTGTTTTTATATATATTAAAACTGTGTGCAGATTTTTTTTTTTACATGATTGCATCGTCTATTGACAATGTTTGGACAGGTCGTTCCAACAATGTGTAAATCCAGATTTTGCCCAGCCTTCCATTCTAGGACTTTCAGCTGTGGGTCCTTTTTCAGCATCTGTTAATCGAGCATCCCACTGGCAGTGGTAGGGCTGTTGGTTCATTTTCAGTGGGGGGCCTTTATGAAAAGGTATGCTCCCTACTCAAAATGGATAAGAGCATCTGGATGAGAGCCTACTCTAAATGACATCAATCTGAAACAGTGTGTTGTAAGCTCTCTTTCTCCCCCTCATAAAGCCCTTTTCTCCCCCTTTCTTAGGGTTGTGGAGCTAACAGGTGATGTGACTCCAGACATGCGGGCCATTGCTGCGGCAGACCTGATCGTGACCACGCCAGAGAAGTGGGACGGCGTGAGTCGCAGTTGGCAGAACCGCAGTTATGTCCAGAAAGTAGCCATCCTCATCATAGATGAGATCCACCTGCTAGGTACGTACTAGTTCACCCTGGAACTGAATTCAAATCTAATTCCATGGCTCTGGTTCTTCCTTCCCAAACCCTCAGGCAAACAGTGTTTTGTTTATAGCCTTAACGTTTACCTTCACAAACCCCAGTGCAAACAGATCGTTTTTTTGAGCCTTTAAGATGTTTTTTTGTCTTGATGTTTGCTGTTTTCTGGGATCATCACCTTGAAAGAATTCAGTGGACAGAGGGGGACTCTGATCCATGATTCAGTTTTCTTTAAATGGTTACCAAATTCAGCTAACTTTAGCCAAAACTAGTTACGAACACAGTACTTTACAACAGTCTTAGGCCACATAGCAATTCAAAACAGCGTTCTTCGATAGACTGTTGTGTAAAAGGTAGTGCTGTGGGAAATGTGTCCAATCTTCATCCAGGATTTGCTATAGCTGTTTTATTTTACTGCCTTTTCTATTCCCTCTTTCCATTGAATCCACACAGCTACAGCTATAGTGAGTTTAGGGTTCTGAGCGTTTTATCTGCAGACCACTTCACGTAGGTCTTCATTCTTTATATACACGCCAGGCAGACATACACATGGTAGGAAGTCTTGACCAAATGTGAACGCAACAACACAGAGTCATATTTTGGCCTCAAACATACTTTTATTTCAAAACAATCATTTCTCAAATACAAAACATTCTATTGAGTAGTACCTTGTGCAAAAACATAGGTTTTAAAAGTATTGGCTGCTGTAAAGAATATTTCAAATAAAATCAAACCTAGTTCAGTGTGTTATGAAATTGTATAACTGGGGTTTAAATATGAAGTTGCACACACACAAAATCCTTTTGTCATTCATCGCCATGGCTAAAACCAAAGAGTTATCAACTGAAAGGAGATGGATGTTGACCTACACAGACCAGGTAAAGGATATAAAAAGACATAAACAGTTGAAAATGCCACAAAGCCCTGTCAGGGCAATGCACTTGTGCTCCAGTATAGTCCTATAGGACGTCTGAGATATGGTCAGAATTGTTTTTAAAATGTTGTTACCGAATACTAATCAAAGTAACCATTCTCGTGAAATCCTTAGACTGGACACCATCACACTCTTTCTCACTGGACTCTTCCGCTCACGGTCTCTACCATTTTGTCTCACACTGGACTGTACCACTCTATCACAGGTGAAGACAGAGGTCCCGTGCTGGAGGTCATTGTATCCAGGACCAACTTTATTTCCTCCCACACCAACAAGACTGTCCGCGTGGTTGGCCTGTCCACGGCCCTGGCCAATGCACGAGACCTTGCCGACTGGTTAGGGATTGGACAGGTAACACATCCAGTTTTCGTTTAGCCGTGACACGGTGTCAGAGTGGCTGATGTTGCAAGTTGAAAGGTGCAGCAAACTGTAGAACCATTATCTTGGCCAAAGGTCAGTCCTGGGTATCAGCATTTGACTTGTAATAAAATATTTATAAAAGCTTTCAAACGTACATTTACTGATTATTTCAGCATTGTGGAATGTCCGATTACAGTGTGGAGACCTTACATTCAAAAAATATTCATGAAATATGGAATTTAGATTTCCAATATTTTTATCCTCAGCTGTTTTATGGAAGTTTAGATACATACAGAAGTTTTTAGCAGGGAATCCATTTTATAGTTTTGACTACCAAGCTGTAATTGTTTCGAGTCCTGTTTCTCTGGAGCTATGCTTGACTTGCTCTGGTAATTACCAGAAATCCTAGTAGCGATGCAGATGAATGCCTGTCCCAATAAGAATAGCAGTGCACATTTTACAATCGTCAGGGGGGTTTTAATAACCTCCTTATCTACCACATAGATAAACAGAAATGTATGAGTCCCAAGACCAGACATCACCCATCACATATAAAAAAAATTATGTAGACAGTTAACGTGGGATGTTCACTTAATATATTTTCTTAGATTAACACTATTTTCATTCACTTAAACAGACCAAGTATAAAGCATCTGTAATAATTTCTAATTGCTTATTTATTAAATGTACTATAAAAAAAATTATGAATGTAATTTGTGCTTTTCAACCAGTGAACTTGAAATCCTGCTTATCGTACAGGTGCGGCCAATCTCTCGCACAGTTTAGCCAGCTTTGTTGTGTCAGTGTTGTATAAACATTGTTTAAGCATTGTTATTTGAGCCATGAGTCCTTCGCAGGCAGATTGGCTGTTTGGAATAGGGACTGCAGGCAGAGGATTGGGACAAGAGTCGTTGGCTGGGTTTAGATGTCCAATCCATTATGCAGGCTTTTAGATATGTGTACACATGCATCTGGCTAGCCTCTCCACAATACACTGCTGCTCTACCCAGCAAGCCCCATAGAGCACCACAGATCAGCGCTCATTTCCCAGTCTTTCTCCCACTCTCCCTCCAACTAAGACGACAACTAAACTTTCAAAACCCAGATGGGTCTTGCTGCCAGCTGGCCTCACTTTATCTCTTTTTGTCTGTCTTGCTGACTAAAAGAAGATGATCACTGTCTTTCTATGGTTTAGTGCACATATGGTTGTCTTTAATCAACTCTGTCCAAGCCTGCCTTCATCTCCCTTCCTCCATCACTCTCTCGCTCCATCTCTTCGTGTCTTTCAGATGGGTTTGTTTAACTTCAGACCCTCTGTGCGTCCTGTCCCTTTGGAAGTCCACATCCAGGGCTTCCCAGGACAGCACTACTGCCCTCGCATGGCCAGCATGAACAAGCCTGTCTTTCAAGGTATATCTACCAAACACTCACCAGACACGACAAAACACAAATATGAAAACACATGTAGTATATGTAGCTAAGTTCTCCTCTCCCTCCACCAGCCATTCGCAGTCACTCTCCGGCCAAGCCTGTTCTGATCTTTGTGTCGTCACGACGACAGACTCGTCTGACAGCTCTGGACCTAATAGCCTTCTTGGCCACAGAAGACGACCCCAAACAGTGGCTGCACCAGGATGAGACCCAGGTGAGCTCTTAGCTCCTAACTTTAATCATGTTGGGACTTCTGTCTATGCTTCTGTTCATCAGCTATATCTCTGCTGCTTGTTCTTTCCCTTCTTCGCTTCTTTTATATTCCTTGTCTTCGTATTTCAAAGCAATGGCTTTAGTGTCAATACAGAGGGAACTCAAACCAACTTGTATAGGATAATGCTGTCATCTCCAATTATATTTACTATGCATGCTAATGGATTATTTCAGGATGTTTTTTTGGGGGGTTTAGATTTCAGAATGAGGCTAATGTTATTACAACACTCAATTACTGTACACTGGGTTTGTTTGTGTCATCCATGTACAGTCCCAACATCACACACACACACAGTAATCCAATGTGTTTGTTTGGGCCTTTCTGAACCCCAGGATACAGAATGCTTATACTGGATTGGTGTGATGGCTGGCCGTAGTTTTGTGTGTTGGCTGTCGTTGTAGTTTTGGCATTGTAAATGACTGATACTGTCAAGGTTTATGGGGCTGTTCGTCTTTCACACCAATCCTGTGGTCTGAGAGAAAAATAGAGCACTGAATGACATCAAACTAACTCGTAAAACAAACAAACACACACACACAGCACTACATTTCATCCTCTACTCTGCAAGTAGTTTTTTGCTTGCTTGCGTATATGCATGCTTAAGTGTGTGTGGTGGTGGGGCCTGCACTGTGTGTGTTCCAGTGATATATGCTGCTCCCTGCTGAGTCTCTGTGCTGGGGCTTGTAGCAGTTGGAGTCCCTGCTGTTTGAGTGACAGACGGACGGGCGCTTCCTTACTAGCTCACAGTAGGGGTCCCTCCCTCCATTCCTCTCCTTTCGGGCTGAGTTAGCCTTACAGTTTCTCTATTTTATTTAAAAAATGCTGCTGTAGTTAGCCCTTTGATCTAATGACTTCCACTGTTGTAGTTAGCCCTACAATCTCTATTACTAATTCTGGTGTAGTTAGCCCTACAATCTCTATTACTAATTCTGGTGTAGTTAGCCCTACAATCTCTATTACTAATTCTGGTGTAGTTAGCCCTACAATCTCTATTACTAATTCTGGTGTAGTTAGCCCTACAATCTCTATTACTAATTCTGGTGTAGTTAGCCCTACAATCTCTATTACTAATTCTGGTGTAGTTAGCCCTACGATCTACGGCTGGGCAATGGATTTTGCACATCGTCCCAAAGTTCAGTAGACAATGTAATTGTCTGTTTTTTAGTCCATGGAAGTGCTGTATGTGCTTTATGCATGGCTGAGTAAATTGTTGTGAATAACACAATGTATTAACACACATTAGTTAAAAAGTAGGCTTTTAATCTAGTCTTAATTTATAGAATTATGGTATTAGATTAGACAGGATGTAAGAAGATTATGTGGTTGACTGCTGCAGATCTCACTCACTAGCTCTGCTGTAGTCAGCCCTAAAGTTTCTGACTTCCTCTGCTGTAGTTAGCCCTACTATCTATATGACTTCCTCTGCTGTAGTTAGCCCTACTATCTATATGACTTCCTCTGCTGTAGTTAGCCCTACTATCTATATGACTTCCTCTGCTGTAGTTAGCCCTACTATCTATATGACTTCCTCTGCTGTAGTTAGCCCTACTATCTATGTGACTTCCTCTGCTGTAGTTAGCCCTACTATCTATATGACTTCCTCTGCTGTAGTTAGCCCTACTATCTATATGACTTCCTCTGCTGTAGTTAGCCCTACTATCTATATGACTTCCTCTGCTGTAGTTAGCCCTACTATCTATATGACTTCCTCTGCTGTAGTTAGCCCTACTATCTATATGACTTCCTCTGCTGTAGTTAGCCCTACTATCTATATGACTTCCTCTGCTGTAGTTGGCCCTACCATATATATTACTTCCTCTGCTGTAGTTGGCCCTACTATCTATATTACTTCCTCTGCTGCTGTTAGCCCTGCAATATCTATTACTTCCTCTGCTGTAGTTGGCCCTACTATCTATATTACTTCCTCTGCTGCTGTTAGCCCTGCAATATCTATTACTTTCTCTGCCGTAGTTAGTTGGAGTCTCATGTCCGATACTTAATGCCGATATTTAGTCATTAGAAAATGTCAAAGCCTAAGAATGAGAAAATTACAAATTAACCATCAAGTAGACTTTACTTGTATTCAACAGTATTGTAAGTATTGTCTTTAAGAACCCCCAGGTAATATCAAGATCTGCATGCCTCTCTTGAATCAATGTCAAAGTGAATCAACTGTCAGAAAGAAACTGCACAAATGTGGTTACTTCCTATGTTTTGGCCCTTTTAGGGTTTTTTTTACTAGCCACTGTGCATCAACCCTGTTGTTTCTTACTCTTTGAGGTTTCAGGCTGGGTGTTTTGTAAAAGCACTTTGTGACAACTGCTGATGTAAAATTTGCTTTATAAAATACATCTGACTGGTTTGATTAATTGATGTGTCCTGCAAGGGAGTTCAGGAAGAAAGAAGCCTTTATTCTCAAAAAAGAATATCAACTGATGTTTGCCAGAGAACTGCCAACTGCCAGACGCCATGTTTGGTGAAAACGAAACTCTGCCTTTGAACAGAATAACCTCATGCCAGCCGTAAAGTATGGAGGTGGTGGCATGGTGGTTTGGGTCTGCTTTGCTGGCTCAGGGCCTGGCCAACTTGTCATCATTGAGTCAACCATGAATTCCATTTTGTCCTTGAGAATTATTGAGGAAAATGTGTCACAAAGCTAAAGCTGAACCGAACATAGATCTGGCATTAGTGTGATGATCTAAAACACGCAAAGCTGCACCAGAAAAGCAGTAGTAGAAATTAGAAATTAAGAATTATGGAATGGCCAAGTCCAAACCCAGATCTCAACTCTTTCAAAGTTGGAGGACTTGAAGTGAACCATGCATGCAATAGAGCCATCAAACATGATACATATAACGCAATACAGCATAAACCTTTTTTCACTGGCTTACATTTATTGCGGAATGTGGTTTGAATTTAGCTGAGATATTAATTAGTCCAAATAAGTTAAAAAAAATGAAATACATTTTGTTCACATGACTGACTGCGGCTGGTCAGATCAGTAGACTCTATATACAAGTCTAATTGTTTATTGCCTCATGTTGGCTGTTTAGATCTCTTATATCATAGCAACACTTTTATCTAACTAGCTGAGCCAGCTAGTTAAAACCACATATTAAGAAGTGGTTTAGTTATCATAGCTAATCTTTGCTATTAGGTCACATAGCTATGTACTTAGCTACTAGCTACCTTGCTTACTCCCTGCATGCACATTATTTGTAAATGCACCATAAATAATATGTGGAACAGGAATTTGATATTGCTCACTGTGGCAACTCTATTTCTCCATAACGCAGGGCAGTAGAGAAAAAGCGAGCTTCAAGCTTGCTGGCTGCTTGCTGATGATTTTCTCAGATTTTATGGTTGTTAGGGGTTTTCAGAGTCAACACTAGAGGGTGCACTTGTATACGCTATATAGAGGGACTATCGGAGATCCCGATAAAACATGGCCGATGTACTAGAAAAGGCCATATCAGCGTTGATATACAGCCAGTAGGATTCTTCGGTCATTCTGTACTACCTACAACAGAACAATTGGTCAATGAGGTCTTGGTTGATGTGGTGAGGTCTAATGCTGTGGTCGCTTAATGTCCCCCAGATGACAGATATCATTGCCACGGTGAGAGAGTCCAATCTGAAGCTGACTCTGGCATTCGGCATCGGCATGCATCACGCTGGACTACATGAGAGGGACAGGAAAACTGTGGAGGAACTGTTTGTCAACTGCAAGATCCAGGTAGGAAGATGATTGATCTTGGTAGATTTATCCATGTAGACTAGCAACACACAGAAGACTCACGCAGGTATGAATGGTCAAAATGCGGTGACACAAGTAGAAAACAGAGTATACACATGTGCATGATAGACGCATTTTCAAAATAGACTGACTCTAGTACAGGTTTATACAGCTCTGGAAAAAATTAAGAGACCACTGCACCTTTTCATTCCTTTCCAAAAAAGTTGAAAAGGAAAGTTTTGAGTGAGGAACAGAATCATTCAATTTGCATTGGTGTCTTCATTTTAACCCTTCTGTTCCTCACTCAAAACCTTCCTTTTCCTTTTTTTTTTTCCCGGAGCTGTAAGACTTGAATAGTTGAACAGCACTTTTGCAGGTTTAACCTTAAAGATGTCATGCTTTACTTGGTCTCAGTTGATTTGGTAAAAGCTATGACATTGTAATATCGTTCTGTCTCCAGGTATTAATAGCCACCAGCACTCTTGCCTGGGGGGTTAACTTCCCAGCCCACTTGGTCATCGTCAAAGGTACTGAGTACTATGATGGGAAGACCAGACGCTACGTGGACTACCCCATTACAGGTACAGTACATCAAATGTACTTCTTTAGCTATATTGGTCTGTTCAATTACAGTAAAGTTAAAAGTGCTTTAGAAATCAGTTGAGTTACTTCATTTTGTCAGTTATTTTGTTCTCTAGGCCAGTGGTTACATTTGGTAGTACAGAAAGACCATATAGCACCACTCTACTACGCAATACAGTACAATATTTTAACAGATGTTTGGACAGCACACTGCCTGCACCAGGGTTTTTCTACAGGTATTTTTTAGTGTTGAAAAACTAGTAGTTATCATGTTATTGTTTTCATCCAGACGTGCTGCAGATGATGGGCCGTGCAGGCCGCCCTCAGTATGACGACCAGGGCAAGGCAGTGATCCTTGTCCATGACATAAAAAAAGACTTCTACAAGAAATTTCTGTACGAACCCTTCCCAGTCGAGTCCAGGTGAGAGGCTGTGGCTTTGCATCGGGGCTGTTTAACTCTGAAGGAGTGGCCAAATCATCATTTGATCATCTACTTTTAACACACAGGAAGAAATGAACTGTGTGTTTTAGCCCTCTGGGCCCAGAGTTTAATTTGTAATGTGGGAAACTCAACAATCTTTCACTACCACTTCTTTCTTAGTCTTCTGGGTGTGCTGTCTGACCATCTGAATGCTGAGATTGCAGCAGGAACCATTGCCTCTAAACAGGACGCTATGGACTACATCACCTGGACATACTTCTTTCGCAGGCTGGTGATGAACCCCAGGTAATGTAAAGCTATTTTCTTCCATTTTTACACAATTGTATTTCATCCATGGACTTCTAAAAAGTTATTTTATGAACAGCAGAAAAAGACCACCGTCAATCATGACTGAAATGAAAGATTTTAAGTGATAGATACAGTTTCAAAAACATTTCTGAGACCCCATTACCTGTTTTTACATGCAGCAGCTACTCTTTCTGAGGTCCGCATGTAATATTCAATACATGAAAGAAGAGTTATAGACCGGAGAGCATATTATTCATTGTTACATTCAAATAAAATGCATATTAAGTAATAGAATAATATTTTGTCTGTACAGTATTAAACATAATTAATTGTAATGATGGCAAGAGATAAAGAAACAACCAAAATATGCGTTACACAATATATACATATTATTCCAGTATGTATATACAGTGGGGAGAACAAGAATTTGATACACTGCCGAAATTGCAGGTCTTCCTACTTCCAAAGTATGTAGAGGTCTGTAATTTTTATCATAGGTACACTTCAACTGAATTCCGTCTCTTACAGACCAGTTAGTTTTTGTTTAAGAAGCCCTCCTGTTCTCCACTCATTACCTGTATTAACTGCACCTGTTTGAACTCGTTACCTGTATAAAAGACACCTGTCCACACACTCAATCAAATAGACTCCAACCTCTCCACAATATATGTTGTCATGCATACACTACCATCTTTATTAGCATAAGTATTCAGGATGTTACTTTCTGTAGATGTTACTGTGTTCTCAATGAGAAAATGACTGTGTCCAACTCTTTACACCCTCCTGAGAGGTGTCCTCTGTGTCCTAAAACTGGATTGGTATCAAATTACCTCATCTGTGTAACCTCCATACTTAAAGAAAAGCTACTGTCTTTGGGCTTCTCTCTATTCACCATGTGTAGGTTTCAGTTAGTACTCTTATGCATTGTTAAGCTTACTTTAAATACATTTCAGGACTATAATATCACACTACACATCACTTTAACTTTGTTTGCAAGTGGGTTCTATGGACAGCTTCTGGACAGAAACATTAGAGGTGGGTTTAACTCATTTTAAGTGAATGGCAAGGACATAAACAGTAGGTGCTTATTGCAAGACCATGGCAACCACGGGGTCATTTTTGAAACCACGGTTACAACTCTCATTGTGTGACATGCCACAACGTTTGTCTTTGACATTACACACCAGGGCTACACACACAAACTGATCCTCCTCTTCTAGATGGATGGGTGGGAGGATGCAGTGTGCAACAGAGACATCTGCTATGCGTTGAGGACAAGGATTCCAGAACATTCCTGATCACTGCCATTTACACGGCTGTCAGCCCACATTTACCACTAAGGCCTGACCCAGATCTCCCATACTAAACACACAAACGTACAAACGTGGTGCAACACGCACGCACTTCTAACTGCATGCACCCTTTCTATTGATCCTCATAAGTTTGGTTTAAGCGTAATTTGTTGTTACTGCCTGTTTATGCAGGTTTTGCAGTAGTTACATAATGTATGGCTTAGATATACAGACATCCCAACAGCTTATTTGTATTTTACATGGCCAATTGAACATCTGATCTGTCCTGAAGCCCTGGAGACATTCACCTTGTCAACAGCCATTGCTCATGGAGACTTGATTGATTGTGGTGGCTTGTATCCGGGGGTTGTCGCACTCACACAGACAGATGCGTACATACAATCGCTCTCCCTCCCTGTGACTATCACTCACACAAAACACCCATGATCCCAGGGGTTTCATAAATGTCTTCCGGTAGCGTCGGGAGCTT
Organism: Esox lucius; assembly: GCF_011004845.1. Lineage (NCBI taxonomy): Eukaryota > Metazoa > Chordata > Actinopteri > Esociformes > Esocidae > Esox > Esox lucius. Next base: position 22,271,036 of record NC_047588.1, on the reverse strand, counting down.
AATGATCAGCTTCAGGAGTAATACAATAATGGTGATGATGCTAATGGCTTTGACCTAATTAGACAGCCCAAAGCAGTCTCACACACACACACACAAACAGTAAAGAGCTGTAAAATGTGGAAAGAAAAGCATTTTCTGATGGGCTGTGTTGACATATAGAGTGATGATAATGACGTTCATACTTAACATTAAACCCACATTAAATATGTCTAGCGCTCCACAACTGCTGCTTCCATTCTTCACAAATGTACTCCTCTTGTATTACTTTGTTTTATACACTCCTCTAGGTTTGATCAGGAAAAACAGATGATTGTGTGATGATAATGAAAAAGTGATGAGTCTAATACAATGGGTGGATTAAGTGGAAAGTGGTTATGCATGTTATTCTACACATTATGGAGGCAATTGTCTAATTACCTTCATTAAGTATCCCTGCACCTGTTAACTGGGATTCTGGCATTCCTCCACCATCTCTCTTTTGCAGACACACACTCTTAGTCTCTCTCTCTGTCTTGAGTGTATGCTGTCTCACTCTTTCTCCCCCTCTGTTAAATTCATGTGTTGTTCCTCCATTTTGTCTGTCTTCTGCAAATACCCTGTAATAGCTCTGGCTCCTTTAAAGTTTTAAACACACTCACATTTACCCGAACACACACTCTCAAAATGTGTTATTTGTCATTAGAAGTTAATGAAGCCCATAGTTGTGGGATTTCTGTCCGTGTCTCATGTGGTAGCTCTTACCTAGTAAAGCTGCTGCGCCACGCATGGAAGCCATTTTGGCTGTGCTTTGCCTTAGCTCAGCAAACTGTATAGCCCAAAACCTGGTAATCATTTTGTGATAGGAGAATATTTTGTTTGTTTCAGTCTGTCGGCCAGTGTGGCCTTAAGTGCCAGGCTCTTCTAGACCTAACTTCTAAAATAACCGCAGGGAAAACCAACAGCATATTCTGTGGTATTATTGATGCATACATACTGTAGCTTTTGATGTTTGTGGTTGATTCCATGTATTGATTTTTGTGTTACCGAGTGAATATATCAATGTGTTTGTTGTCTCATTCACTGTGTTGTGTTGATTTAGGTTATCTATGTATTGATTTGTGTATCTTTGTTAGTGTCAATGTGTGGAGAACAGAGTCATGACTATAGTCACCATGGGGTTATGTGTAAATCAATAAACAGTAAAAACTGAAATATATTAGATTCTCCATTGCATTATCGTCCCTGAGTGCTTGCAGTGGCTACATCTTAAACATCTTACACCAACAGTATTTATCCATGCTGCTTAACTATTAATATGTACCAGGGAGAGGTACAAAACATTTGATATTAGTCATTATTTTAAACCTGTGTTCAAACAATTTTTGTTGATCTGACTTCTAGAATGTTGGTTAATGATTATTGTCATTCAAATAGCAATAAGTATTTTCCTAATTGTAATTTTTTAAGAAACAATTATTTGAGATTGTAAAGCTTTGTGATGTTTGTTGAGCTATGCTATTATCAATTAGCTATGCCATACTTACAGTTGTGAATACAACACCCCTTTGGTGATTCCCCTCTAATATAGTGTACCAATGGTTTTAACTGTTTTTGGGACTGTCCCGACCATTCCATTTATCTAAGATCTGAATTAACCCACATATAAAAACGTAAAACCACTATTGGGTGAACTGAATTAATGTCACTATTTAGTTTGTACTTTGTATTGTAACTGGGAAAAAAAACTTTATTTTCCTTTTTCCTATGTCTCTTTGTATGCTCATTATTGCATTAACCCTTTGTTATTTATGTTGTTGTCCAGTTACTACAGCCTGGATGATATCACCCATGAGACAATCAACAAATATCTTTCCAACCTGGTGGAGAGGAGTCTCAGAGATCTGGAGAGTTCCTATTGTATAGAAATTGGAGAGGTGGGTGTGAATACGTGTGTGTGTGTGTGTGTTACTGTTTCCCTGTACAGAAACAGTCTTCTCTTCATGCCTTCTTCCATCTCTCATCTCATCTCTGCCCCTCTGTCTCCTCATCCCTGCTTCCCTGTCTCCTCTCATCTCTGCCCCTCTGTCTCCTCATAACTTCTTCCCTGTCTCCTCTCATCTCTGCCCCTCTGTCTCTTCATCCCTTCTTCATTGTCTCCTCTCATCTCTGCCCCTCTGTCTCCTCTCATCTCTGCCCCTCTGTCTCCTCTCATCTCTGTCTCCTCTCATCTCTGCCCCTCTGTCTCCTCTCACCTCAGCCCCTCTGTCTCCTCTCACCTCTGCCCCTCTGTCTCCTCTCACCTCTGCCACTCTGTCTCCTCTCACCTCTGCCCCTCTGTCTCCTCTCACCTCTGCCCCTCTGTCTCCTCTCACCTCTGCCCCTCTGTCTCCTCTCATCTCTGCCCCTCTGTCTCCTCATCCCTTCTTTCCTGTCTCCTCTCATCTCTGCCCCTCTGTCTCCTCATCCCTTCTTCCTTGTCTCCTCTTATCTCTGCCCCTCTGTCTCCTCATTACTTCTTCCCTGTCTCCTCTCACATCTGCCCCTCTTTCTCCTCTCACCTCTGCCCCTCTTTCTCCTCTCACCTCTGCCCCTCTTTCTCCTCTCACCTCTGCCCCTCTTTCTCCTCTCACCTCTGCCCCTCTTTCTCCTCTCACCTCTGCCCCTCTTTCTCCTCTCAACTCTGCCCCTCTTTCTCCTCTCAACTCTGCCCCTCTTTCTCCTCTCAACTCTGCCCCTCTTTCTCCTCTCACCTCTGCCCCTCTGTCTCCTCTCACCTCTGTCTCCTCTCACCTCAGCCCCTCTCACCTCTGCCCCTCTGTCTCCTCTCACCTCTGCCCCTCTGTCTCCTCTCACCTTTGCCCCTCTGTCTCCTCTCACCTTTGCCCCTCTGTCTCCTCTCACCTCTGCCCCTCTTTCTCCTCTCACCTCTGCCCCTCTTTCTCCTCTCACCTCAGCCCCTCTCACCTCTGCCCCTCTGTCTCCTCTCACCTTTGCCCCTCTGTCTCCTCTCACCTCTGCCCCTCTGTCTCCTCTCACCTCTGCCCCTCTGTCTCTTCTCACCTCTGCCCCTCTTTCTCCTCTCACCTCTGTCTCCTCTTTCTCCTCTCACCTCTGTCTCCTCTTTCTCCTCTCACCTCTGCCCCTCTGTCTCCTCTCACCTTTGCCCCTCTGTCTCCTCTCACCTCTGCCCCTCTGTCTCCTCTCACCTCTGCCCCTCTGTCTCTTCTCACCTCTGCCCCTCTTTCTCCTCTCACCTCTGTCTCCTCTTTCTCCTCTCACCTCTGTCTCCTCTTTCTCCTCTCACCTCTGTCTCTCTGTCTCCTCTCACCTCTGCCCCTCTGTCTCCTCTCACCTCTGCCCCTCTGTCTCCTCTCACCTCTGCCCCTCTGTCTCCTCTCACCTCTGCCCCTCTGTCTCCTCTCACCTCTGCCCCTCTGTCTCCTCTCACCTCTGCCCCTCTGTCTCCTCTCACCTCTGCCCCTCTGTCTCCTCTCACTTTCTTCCTTGTCTCCACTCTTCAATTATTTTCTGTTATCTGTTTCTCCTTGTACCCTTTTACCTTCTCCCTATCTCAACTTTTCCACTCTGTCTTCTTTTCACCCTCCAGGACAATTGCACCATTGAACCTTTGACATATGGCCGTATCTCCTCCTACTACTACCTGAAGCACCAGACAGTCAAGATGTTCAAGGAGAGGCTGAGGGCTGAGCTGCCTATCGAGGACATTCTCTCTGTCCTCACGGTACGTAAGTCTGCTGGGAGTAGACACAAAACACATGAACAGTGTTGTAACTTCATTAGGGTGTCTTTCCTAATGGAACTGCAGCTATTGATTTGTTTTTCCTCTTCAAAATGTTAATAATTTCATTCAAAGACATGACTATATACGTTTAGCATACATGTGCTTGTAAATGTGTTTTCCTGTTATGTTCATAATGAAGTCATTGCCCTTTTCATTTAATTTGCAGTTTGTACTATGTTAGGTTGTCTTTCCCCAATGGATACACCATGGATCTTTAGAAATGTGTTGTTGTTTTAGGACCTATCCTAGTATACAAAAACACTTATGCTTATATACTTCTGTTTTTTTGTCTATATTTCTGTCTTTCAAACTGCTTGTTCAACAAAACAAAATACATTTGGGAAATCTATTTTGTTGTGCTTAGCTTAAATCAGAAGGATAATATGTGTTTTATTATTTTATGGTAGTTAAAGGCTCCATATCAATTATTACACATTTTCATGGTGATGGTACTTCGCATTTAGATTGATAATCTTGTTTACCATCGTACTGCATAACCATCATGTTCCTGAGAATTATTATGTTTTGCTGTGCAATGCAGATGGATTTATAAAAGTCTGACAGACACAGGAATTATATATAGACCGATCGGTCATAACATTATGACCACCAGCCTAATATTGTGTAGTTCCCCCTTTTGCCGCCAAAACAGCCCTGACCTGTCGAGGCATGGACTCCACTAGACCTCTGAAAGTGTGCTGTGGTATCTGGCACCAAAATGCTCGATTGGATTGAGATCTGGGGAATTTGGAGGCCAAGTCCACACCTTGAACACTTTGTTGTGTTCCTTAAACCATTCCTGAACCGTTTTTGCCTGAACCGTTTTTGCACATTATTCTGCCGAAAGAGGCCAGTGCGATCAGGGAATACCGTTGCCATGAAAGGGTGCACATGGTCTGAAACAAGGCTCAGGTAGGTGGTACTTGTCAAAGTAACGTCCACATGAATGGCAGGACCCAAGGTTTCCCAGCAGAACATTGCCCAAAACATCACACTGCCTCCGCCGGCTTCCCTTCTTCCCATAGTACATCCTGGTGCCATATGTTCTCCAGGTAAGCGACGCACTCGCACCCAGCCATCCACGTGATGTAAAAGAAAACCAGGCCACCTTCTTCCATTGCTCTGTTGTCCAGTTCTGATGCTCACGTGCCCATTGTAGGCACTTTCGGCAGTGGACAGGGGTCAGCACGGGCAGCCTGACTGGCCCTATACGCAACTAACTGTGAAGCACTGTGTGTTCTTACACCTTTCTATCAGTACCAGCATTTCGTTTTTCGGCAATTTGAACTACAGTAGCTTGTCTTTTGTTTTGGACCACCAGCTGTTACTGTTAACCCACAACATGCGGTCAAAAGACCTCTCAATGCAAGTGAAACAGGCCATCCTTAGGCTGCAAAAAAATACTCCATTAGGAGTGGCCAAATCAACAGTTTGGTAAAATCTGGGTGGAAAAAGAACACAATGGTGAGCTCTGTTGTACAAAAAGGCCTAGACGTCCATGGAAGACAACAGTGGTGGATGATCATAGGATCCTTTCCAAGGTAAAGAAAAACCCCTTCACAACATCCAGCCAAGTGAAGAACACTCTCCGGGAGGTAGGCATATCATTATCCAAGTCTACCATAAAGAGAAGACTTCCCCAGAGCAAATACAGAGGGTTCACCACAAGGTCTAAAAAAGCCAACCCAATTCTGGAACAGCATTCTTTGGACAGATGAAACTAAGATCAACCTCAACCAGAATGATGGGAAGAAAAAAGTATGTAGAAGGCTTGGAATGGCTGATGATCCAAAGCATACCACATCATCTGTAAAGCACGGTGGAGGCAGTGTGATGGCATGGCCATGCATGGCTTCCAATGGCACTGGACCACTAGTGTTTATTGATGATGTGACAGAAGAAAAGCAGCCGGATTAATTCTGAAGTGTATAGGGATATATTGTATGCTCAGATTCAGCCAAATTCGGCGAAGTTGATTGGACGGCGCTTCATACATGGACAATGACCCAAAATATACTATGAAAGCAACCCAGGTGCTTTTTAAAGCAAAGAATTTTAATATTCTGCAATGGCCGAGTCAATCACCCGATCTCAGATTGTGATTTAAATGGTACAAAATCTCCCCTAGGTGTTCATTTGGGTTGAGTTCTGGTGACTGCAGTGGCTATAGCATATGATTCACATCCTTTTCATGCTCACCAAACCATTCAGTGGTCACTTTTTCCCTGTGGATGTGCATTGTCATCCTGGGAGAGACCCAATAATGAACCCTCTTTCAAAGTCACTTAGATCCTTTCCTCCTGTGGTCTTGATCTAAAATTGAGGTCAACAGGTTTTACCTTTGTCACCCGTCTTATATAATTGTCCTTTAATATATTTCATATCTTGTATTATTAAAATAGTTTCTGCCACAAACAAACTATCCATGGATAACAGAATGTGTGACCTTAAAGGCAGCTAAATTTAGGCAGGAGAGAGGGGCATAGGTTATTGTACCATTGGGTATTTGACCATGATTCAGGTAATTTTATCACTTCTGTCATGTTTGCTCTATCTTATCCAAATCTTCCCTCATTACTTCTGTCTCTTTGTCTCTGTTCTTCTTTAGTTTTTCTTTTACTTGTTAGGAGCTAGTTTGTATTCCTTTGTTATTCCTCTGCTGTTGCATGTTTTAAAGGGTGTTATTCCCTGCGAGGGTGCTGATTGGATGCTGCTCTAATTGCTGGGATTGTTAGGACAAGTGATATCACCCTTCTTCTCTTGGGGGTCACTGGGCCATCACAGCTGCCAGAAAACCCTCTGCCTCAGCCTTGGTTAGAAGGATGTAACCCAGACATTTATAGAGGAGGGGGAGGGGAAAGGGTCAACAGGTCACAGATGAAATGTCAGGAAAGAAATGTCTTTAAAATACTGGAAAGATCATTATTTTTTTTCTTTGTTTTTGCAACCTCTATACCACAACTAGCAACGGAGGGATTTGGGGTGTTAGTTTTTCTGTCTCATGATTATCTCTGTATAAAGATCTACGGGCTTTGTCTCCTGCACATCTGCATGCAGACACTAAACCCCTGCCATATCAATCATTACCAGATTCTTTTATTCCCTCATATTTTCCTCTGCATCCCCTTCGTTCCTATATTCCACTCCTCTTTTCCATCTTTGAGGTGATTGATGGAGCCTTAACAGTCTGAATCAGGAAAGGCCCAATGACAAATGTCTCCGCTTGTCCTCTGATGATGGAAGTACATTAGGGAAACTTACTGGAGTGAATCAGAGAAACATAGAAAAAGAGCCATGCGTGCCCATGCATCTGCCTCCCCCCAAAACCCACAAACAAGCCTTTAACACAGTAAGCAAAAAAAACAGCCAGATTGATGGAATGTCATCCTTTTATATACTACACCTAATCGTTTTATATAGCCCTATAGGCCTACATCTTTTATCAAAAGTGAGCAATAGAAGTCTGAGTAGAAGTCTGAATTTTTGGTTGTTTGACAGAAGTCAAGGAGACTTACCATATAATCGAACAATAAAAGAGGGAACTAGCACAAAGCACCTCTGTGGGAGTTTTCTGTGAAGTTTAGCTGTTAAATATGTTTTTCTGGAAGTCTGCTCTCTTGGGTGACGGGACCTAGTGATCTTAGTGCAGTTGCTTTAACAGAGATGAGTAAAACAAAGGATCCAACCACAGCAGGGAACTGACTTACTCTGACGTTTGATGTCTCTCCCTCTTGTCCCGGTCTCCTGCCTTCCCTTTCTCGCTCTCTTCTCCAGGATGCAGAGGAGTACGGGGAATTGCCCGTCAGGCACAATGAAGACCAGCTGAACAGTGAGCTGGCTCAGCGTCTCCCCCTCCAGGTTAACCCTCACAGCTATGACAGTGCCCACACCAAGACCCACTTACTGCTGCAGGCCCATTTCAGCCGGGCTCAGCTGCCCTGCTCTGACTACGGCACTGACACCAAAACCGTCCTGGACAACGCCATACGCATCTGTCAGGTTAGTGGTTAGAGGTCTACATGCATACACGTTGTGCAGGTTAATGTACTATAGTCCACATTACATCCCTCTGGGATCCCTTTCTCTTCTGATATACATCTTTTACTTTCTTGTCCTTTTGTTCCCTTCAAAAAGTACAGCTTGCTTTTATTCACATCAGAATGGATTGTTAGCCCTGGGATTCAGACCCTGAGTACATTTTCATATGTCATGGAGTAATATTCAGAGCACTAGTCGTCATATATTCCAATTGGGGAAAAAGCTCTTCCCTGTTGATTCAATATGGGATATGAAAAAAAGACAAAGTGTCCTTCCTTGGTGCTCATTGAGCTTCTCCTGCCTCATTATCAGCATACAATAGAAAAAACATGCTTGTTTACATTATTAGCACGCGCCAGAGTTTAGCTAGTGTGAAGACAATTGTGTCTGGACTGTATCTAATTTCTGTGCAGTGCGCACACATTACGCAATATTCCCACGATTGACAGGCACAGTCCAGCATGGTATGTCTCATGACCGTGTAAATTCACACTTTGGAAATTATGCCAACCAAGATAAGCCTAGCTAGCGCTTTATTCTGTCATAATGTAAACAAGCCTATAGATATGACATGGAGTTGACATGGAGATTAACGTCCTGTGGACAGAACATACATAATATCACAGGCAACATAACAGATAATGTAGCATCTGTTAACAGACTTTCTAATGTGAGATGTGACAATCATCATCATTTTAGCATTTCACCATTTTGCTAGGGTTCTGGAGAGGAGAATACGGCCGATAGTAGAACCTCGGATTCAGGAGGAACAGTGTGGTTTTCGTCCAGGCCGCGGAACACTGGACCAGCTCTATACCCTCTACAGGGTGATGGAGGGTTCATGGGAGTTTGCCCAACCAGTCCACATGTGTTTTGTGGATTTGGAGAAGGCATTCGACTGTGTCCCTCGTGGCATCCTGTGGAGGGTGCTTCGGGAATATGGGGTCCTGGGTCCTTTGCTAAGGGCTGTCAGGTCCCTGTACGACCGAAGCAGGAGCTTGGTCCGCATTGCCGGCAGTAAGTCAGACTTGTTCCCTGTGCATGTTGGACTCCGGCAGGGCTGCCCTTTGTCACCGGTTCTGTTCGTAATTTTTATGGACAGAATTTCTAGGCGCAGCCAGGGGCCGGAGGGTGTCAGGTTTGGGGACCACACGATTTCGTCTCTGCTCTTTGCGGATGATGTTGTCGTGTTGGCCCCTTCAAGCCAGGACCTCCAGCATGCACTTGGACGGTTTGCAGCCGAGTGTGAAGTGGTGGGGATGAAAATCAGTACCTCCAAATCCGAGGCCATGGTCATCAGTCGGAAAAGGGTGGCTTGCCCACTTCAGGTTGGTGGAGAGTGCCTGCCTCAAGTGGAGGAGTTTAAGTATCTAGGGGTCCTGTTCACGAGTGAGGGAAGGATGGAACGGGAGATTGACAGACGGATCGGTGCAGCTTCTGCAGTAATGCGGTCGATGTATCGGTCTGTCGTGGTGAAGAAAGAGCTGAGCCGTAAGGCGAAGCTCTCGATTTACCGGTCAATCTACGTTCCTACTCTCACCTATGGTCATGAGCTTTGGGTCATGACCGAAAGGACAAGATCCCGGATACAGGCGGCCGAAATGAGCTTTCTCCGCAGGGTGGCTGGGCGATCCCTTAGAGATAGGGTGAGAAGCTCGGTCACCCGGGAGGAGCTCAGAGTAGAGCCGCTGCTCCTCCACATCGAGAGGGGTCAGCTGAGGTGGCTTGGGCATCTGTTTCGGATGCCTCCGGAACGCCTTCCTGGGAAGGTGTTCCGGTCCCGTCCCACCGGGAAGAGACCCCGGGGAAGACCTAGGACACGCTGGAGGGACTATGTCTCCCGGCTGGCCTGGGAACGCCTCGGTGTCCCCCCGGAAGAGCTGGAGGAAGTGTCTGGGGAGAGGGAAGTCTGGGCATCCCTGCTTAGACTGCTGCCCCCGCGACCCGGCCCCGGATTAAGCGGAAGATGATGCGATGCGATGCGACCATTTTGCTAATGTTGTGCTGCGAACGTGAGGCTTAAAATTAAACGGGAGGCCTTTTGGTACATCTTTGGTAACAGGTAGTTGGCTGGGACAGAATATTTTCTTTACACATTGGACTCTTAAAGACAGCTAGTTAACAAACCAGGCCAAGAAAATATTGTAGAATGGTATACCCTATTGAAGGCTTTTGCAGGATCAATAAAAAATAGCAGCATAACATTGCTTTGTGTCAAGGGCATTGGTAACCTAATTTAAGACCTTCAGGGTTGCAGTGAAACAAAAAAAAAAAGCAGAACATAAACCAGATTGCACACCAAAGAGGATACAGTAAACACTGAGGAAATCCGTCAGTAGCTTATTGACAAGTTTTTCCAGCAAGTTTGAAATATGGGGCCAGAGAAAAATGGGCCTCCATTAGTTAGGATCACTGCCTTTAAATAAACAAGACGCTCTAGCTGTCTTCTAAGCAATTTCTGCCAGTGAAATTATGTTAAAAAAGCTAGTGGAAAAAAGTAGTGGTAGTATTATTCCCAGCAGACTATAGTAGTCAATTGCTGTTGCATGCAGAAAATGGAAAATAGAGAAATTAATAAACTGTTCTGGACCAAGAAAATAGTAAATGAGGTGTTAAAAAGAAAAAGGACCAGTAAATGTTAGGAGTAAAAATATATATATATATATATATATATATATATATATTATTGACTGAGGCAAAATAAATAAAAGCGTTTACATTTTTCACAATACATTTAAATGATTGAACTCATCATCTAAGACCATGGTGTATTGAATATTTAAATATATTAAACTTTTACCTTTTACTTACATATACCTTTAGGTATGGAAGTGTATTTGCCAGACATCGTTTAAGGGTTAGCTTTTAAGTCAAAAGTGGCTAAACAGCAGCGGGATGATTTCAATATTTTGAGTCTCGTATCAATTGCATTTTGGAGTCAGATTCATCACATTAATTTGCATTCATGTTGTAATCAACAGTGAATAAATACTAGTGCCAATATTTATTTTGGAAGAATAAATATTGGTAGAATGAATATGGCCAAGATATTGTACAATCATTATCTCGGCCATATTCTGTTGTTTCTGTGACTCTGTTTCCGCCACCCATCTCTCCATTGGACCCTGGGATTCCAGTGACATCAGCTGTTTTTCTGTCATAATCCATTGGCTCATTAGTTACTGGGACATGTTGATAACTACTACTTTAATTTGTACTATATTAGCATTTCGATTAACGTTGCTGTGGCTTTGTTTGTGCACTCAAGGTCCTTTTTAGTCATAGTTACTTCCATGGAAATTATTTTCTGATGAATTACATTTGTTAGAGTGCAGCTGAGCTCTGCTTACTTTAACCTTACTAAGATAAACAAGAGGGAAAGAAAGATTGGGGAGCAGAGGGGAGGAGTTTGTTAGAGGAAGTAAGGGCTGTCTATTGTGTAGCTTTTAGTGTGCATTACTGTGTATGGACATGTATAAATTGAGTATGCGAGAGGGGCAGAATTGTATTTGAACTAAAAATTTGAATAGTGTACAGTTGTAAGTGGGGGATTTTTTATACAGTAGATATACAGGCATTTTTCAATTAAAATATTTCCTGTGTCTGTTTGTGTTTCGTTTGTTTCTCCTCTGTCTGCCTCCAGGCCATGCTGGACGTAGCAGCCAATGAAGGCTGGCTGGTGACTGCTCTCAGCATCTGTAACCTGGTGCAGATGATTGTTCAGGGGAGGTGGCTCAATGACTCCTCTCTACTGACTCTGCCTCACATAGAACAACAGCACCTGTACCTGTTCAGGTAAACACACATTCGGACACTCTGCCATGGACCAACTTATAATCCATGCACATACACTATCAAACTGCAAATTCTATTTCCATCAGGCAACATTAGTTACATTTGCTATCCTCTGGGCTGCTCGACACACATGCACACACAGAGAACATTCAGTAGTCAGCATCCAAAGGAATTTTTACTTGTGTTTATTTGTGTAGTTAACATGTGGATTTGAGACACTTGCATGCAGAGTAGAATAATTTTGTGTGAAATCAATAAAAATGTGTGGAGAGCGATGTGATAGTTTGGAGGTTCCTGTGGAGATGAGTGGCTAGAATTTAAAGCCATGTAACTAGACTTGTTGGTCCTTAGGAGGTGGCACTTGAAGGAAGGGATGGGCAGAGCCAGGGGATTTCACCGACCAATTGAAGGGCTCCCTGAGCTGATTGCCACCTGTGAGGGGCGGGAGAACATCTTTGCTGCCATCGTCGGAGAGGTGCTTCAGACCAATCAGATCACCCAGGTAACAGAACCACCTATCACTGAGGACATTCAGTACAGTGTTCCTTCATAGTGGTGATGTTGAACACGTTATTCTAGATATTCGGCTTTTCAATTGAAACATTTGTAAGGGTGCCATGCAATACACATTATGACCCCTCCAGAATCTTTCATCCCAGACCACAGAAAGAAGTAATGTATTGAAACTTATACCTCAACTCCTTCCAAAATGTCAACTGTCTCCATTCATGTAATATTTTTACATACATCAAACCACATACTCAAAGTCACAAACACAACACACACACACAGTTTATTATTGTTTATTAGTATTCAAATTAACTACAGTCATGTGTTAAAAGTAAGTACACCCCCGGGAAGTTATTTTTGTATTTACGTATTGGGAATTTTTTTATATTTGAGTTCAATTTAAATAATGTTAACTGATAAAGGTAATAACATTTAACAAATCACACACAAAATATTATTTGGAAATCATTGATTCAATTAAAACAAACAGAAATGCAATGTCCTTATGCGGAAACATTTAGTACACCCCTAACTTTACCATCACATAAAATGGATAAAATGAAATTATTAGCCTATAAATGATACACTCAGTCTGGTAAATACATAATTTCAAGACACTGCACAAACTTGGCCTACATGGGAGGTCAGGAAGGAAGGAGTCTCTCAAAAAGAATATCAAGACAGGACTGACATACTCTACTGTATGCAGACAACATCTGGGTAAAGACCAAAACAGCTGGATCAATGTGCTGTGGACAAATGAGTGAAGTTCTTTTGACGGAATACCTGGTGCCTTGTTCAGCCAAAACTAAACATTTCCTTTGAAGAGAAGAACATCACACAAACCGTAAAGCATGGAGGTGGTGGCATGGTGGTTTGGGTTGGCTTTGCTGCCTCAGGGCCTGGCAAACTTGCCACAATTGAGTCAACCATGAATTCCATCATGTACCAAAGAATTTTTAGGTGAATGTGAGGCCTTCGGTCAAAAAGCTGAGGCTGAACCCAACATGGATCTTGCAGCAGGTCAATGATCCAAAACACACAAACAAATCCTTCACAAACATTTAAATGTACGCTAAGTATATTTAATGTAACAGTGTTGAAGATGTAGCCTGGGGATGCAGCAACATGGAAGACCACTCACACCAGAACTTAAGTCAATAACAAAATTCATTCTTTCAAATATAGGAAACAAAATCTTCAAAATCTGTTTAGCCATGTTACATGTGTTTCTATGGACAATATCAGTGTCTTTCTATCCACCATAGCAGGTCCACGTCACTATATTTTAAAATAAAAATGTTATATACCCAGGTCCTTAAACTAAAATTGCTTAAGTAATCCATGGTATGACCATCTTAAAACAATTCCATATGTTAGCTTAGTAAGAATTGTCAAGTAAGAGCTTAGACCTTGGGGCTTTTTAAGGTCCAATCAGAGGGTTTACAGCACCAATCTAAGTGCTAATTGCAGCTATAATGAGAGTGTCCGGGTGCCACAAACCGTCCAGCAGTCTTGCCCAATCAGTGTTTTGGCTCCACTTCCTCCTCACTCATCAACCATCTCCCCCTATGTTGTCGAGGCCGGGCTAATTAAATAATTAGATGCGTGGCAGCATCCCGGCTGATTCACCAGGGGACAGTAATCCTCACATAAATGGCTTTTGCTGGGTGAATATTAGAGGCTCTCCTCACATTCCAGTCCCAGCCTGACACTGACTGCTTTTCAATTGGCAAATACACACACCTATAACCCATATTCTTGCTTTCTCGCATCTAATACAGTTGTGTATTGTATATTTGAATTAATTATGCTTTTACCAAATTCTCTAGTCTTGCTGATCGATACATTGCCCTCCAGAATTATTGGACCCAAGGGAAAAAGGCTGTGAAAAATGCATCATCACAGATCCACCACATATTACAATGGCTTTTTTAAATCCAACCCACTCCTAGTGTTTGTTGCTAAATTCTCATCAGACCATTGAACTTGGTTCCAATCAAAGTTCCAATGACATTAAGCAAATTCCAGGGGCTTAGGTTTGTGGTTTGTTGATAGCAGAGCTTTTCTTCTGACAACCACTTGTTGGAGGTGGTATCTAGTCGTAGTTTTATTTAACTTTTTCTTTTCCTATCCCCCTTCACATCCTATGCTGCCTCTCCTCCCTCTCCACTACTCTTTTCCAGGTATGGTCTTTCCTTAGCCATCTGCCGATCGTGGAAGTGATACTGAGTGTAAAGGGTTGGTGGGAGGGATGTGGGGAGCAGACAGAGCGCCCCCTCCCTGTGGCTGGAGGGAAGTACAAAGACAACACAAGCTGGCTGGCTGTCCACGCTGACCAGGAGTACGTCTTGCAGGTCTCACTGCAGCGTATCAACACCGGCCAGCAGAGGGTTCGTACATACACACCTACACACATGCAAACTCATATAAAGGAACACAAATACGCATAAATGCTTGAGGCAGTTTATGTACACTGAACACAATTATAAACGCAACACTTTTTTGTTTTTGCCCCCATTTATCATAAGCTGAACTCAAAGATCTAAGACTTGTACACAAAAGGCCTTTACCTCTCAACTATTGTTCACAAATCTGTCTTAATCTGTGTTAGTGAGCACTTCTCCTTTGCCGAGATAATCCATCCACCTCACAGGTGTGGAATATCAAGATGCTGATTAGACACATGATTATTAAACAGGTGTGCCTTAAGCTGGCCACAATAAAAGGCCACTCTAAAATGTGCAGTTCCATCACACAGCACAATGCCATAAATGTTGCAAGTTTTGAGGGAGCGTGCAATTGGCATGCTGACTGCAGGAATGTCCACCAGAGCTGTTGCCCGTGAATTGAATGTTCATTTCTCTACCATAAGCCGTCTCCAAAGGCATTTCAGAGAATTTGGCAGTACATCCAACCAGCCTCACAACCGCAGACCACATAAATGGGGGCAAAAAGAAAAGTGTTGCGTTTATAATTTTGTTCAGTGTACATAGACTGCCTCAAGCATTTGTGTTTATTACTGATGTACGTTATGACTGCTGCTAAGTTGTTGTTTGTCATCGTATTATCTAGAGGAAGCAGGACAGTAAAGCCCAGGCCCCCAGGTTCCCTAAGAATAAGGATGAAGGCTGGTTCCTGGTTCTGGGAGAGGTGGACCGCAAAGAGCTACTGGCAGTCAAACGCGTTGGTTACTGCAGACAACGCAACAACATTTCCCTGGCCTTTTACACACCAGAGAAGACTGGAAAGTACGTATGGGATTGTTATGAATAACTGGAAAAGTGTTCCATACTTTATTTGTTGATTAGGCCCTGTTTGGGCATTTTGAAACAGCTTCTGATTTTAATAGGGATTTCTCAGTAAAGGTAATGAATATATTGAATCCCATGACATACATCCTGGTAACTCGCTTCTCTTCCATTAGGTGTATCTACACATTGTACCTGATGAGTGACAGTTACCTGGGTCTGGACCAGCAGTATGACCTCCACCTCAATGTGACCCCTCCCTCTGTTGCTGCTCAAGTCAACTCTGAGGTCACTGAGACCATAAGAGGGATGCCCATGAAGTGACAAACTAACCTGACGTCTTTATGGTTCACAACTCACTGTACTAATACCCACCACAAGTTGCATCATGCAATATAAACCTACTTGTTTTCCAGGGAATTACCATATGCTTCCCCAGTTATATAGCTTATATTTCTGGTTTTCGGCCTACAATCAAATGTTCCTTGAATCCACCAACTTTTGAAAGGGTTGTGAGAAAACAAAAAACTACTGTAGGTATCTTGATTTACAAATTTGATTGTGAGTGCAATACTAATTTAATGTTCTGTGGGAGTGAGCTGCTGAGATAAAAAATTACCAGTAGGAGCAGAGAGGTGCACAAATCATCCTCATTTATGACAGGAAAATGCCGGCGTCACTTTGTCATACAGGAAAAGGCTTCTCCATGAGAGGAGTTTGGTTTATTTAAACTGAGGAGGAACTGGAATTCTATATAGAAACATGCTTCATTGTAGTCCTGCAGTGCTATGGGGTTACAATTAGAAGTGCCCAATTATCACATCTGTTGGATAAAATATAGACACTGCCCTTCCCCCATGTTCTTTATTTTTTGCCTTACAATAAAAGTTCATCTTCCTCTTCCTTTGCTCTTCGCATGCTTAGGAAGATGAATCAATAGATGATCAAAGTGTCATAGTCACACAACAAACAGAACAATGTCACCAAAATAAAAAGAGAAATGTGTAAAGATATCAATGTTCAATTGTATTTTGTAACTATTACTTTATTTATTATCAGAGAACTGACTACTATATTTTAGAAACAAATTCACAATGCAAAATACACTTTTTTTTTCAATTTTCTAGATTGTACAATTAATCAATGTACATGTTGTAACTTCTCTTGATTAAATATGATGACTTTGGTTGGATGAAAAAACTATTTCGTTTTTCTTTTACAACTTAAAGATAAATGTAATTGTTTTGAAATACAGTTGTGCTCATCAGTTTGCTTACCCTGGCAGAAATTGTGAAATTTTTGCATTGATTTTGAATATATGACTGATCATGCAAAAACATTTATTTTATTTAAGGATAATGATCATATGAAGCCATTTATTATCACCTAGTTGTTTGGCTCTTTTTTAAATCATAATGATAACAGAAATCACCCAAATGGCCCTGATCAAAAGTTCACATATCCTTGAATATTTGGCCTTGTTACAGACACAAGGTGACACACACAGGTGAAAATGGCAATTAAAAGTGAATTTCCGATGTCTGTGGATTTTTCAATTGCAATTAGTGTATAAATAGTCACTGAGTTTGTTAGCTCTCACGTGGATGCACTGAGCAGTCTAGATACTGAGACATGGGGAGCATAAAATAACTGTTAAAAGACCTGCGTAACAAGGTAATAGAACTTTATAAAGGTGGAAAAATATATAAAAGTCAGTCAGCCAGTCAGTACTGTTCCATCATTTATTAAGAAGTGGAATATTCGGGGATCTCGATAGCAAGACAAGGTCAAGTAGACTAAAAAAATATTTCAGCCAGAAGAATTGTTCGGGATACAAAGAAAAACCTACAGGTAACCTCAGGGGAAATACAGGCTGCTCTAGAAAAAGACGGTGTGGTTGTTTCAAGGAGCACAATGCGACAAAACTTTACTGAAAGAAGCCTTTACTGTGCCAGTGCCACAAAAAAGCCTGGTTACAATATGCCCAACAACACCGCCTTACAGCTTCTGGCACACTGTAATTTGGAGGGACAAGACCATGGTCACAACCATAAGCGCTATGTTAGAGAGGGGTCAACAAGGCCTATAGTGAACAGAATACCATCCCCACTATGAAGCATGGTGGTGGCTCACTGATGTTTTGGGGGTGTGTGAGCTCTAAAGGCACGGGAATCTTGTGAAAATTTATGTCAAGATGAATGCAGCATGTTATCAGAAAATACTGGCAGACAATTTGCATTCTTCTGCACGAAAGCTGCACATGGGATGCTCTTGGGCTTTCCAGCACGACAATGACCCTAAGCACAAGGCCAAGTTCACCCTCCAGTGGTTACAGTAGAAAAGGGTGAAGTTTCTGGAGTGACCATTACAGTCTCCTGACCTTAATATCATCGAGCCACTCTGGAGAGATCTCAAACATGTGGTTCATGCAAGATGACCAAAGACTTGACCTGGAGGCATTTTGCCAAGACAAATTTGGGGCCTCATAGACAACTATTACAAAAGACTGCACGCTGTCATTGATGCTAATGGGGGTAATACACAGTATTAAGAACTAAGGGTATGCAGAACAGGGGTCAGTTCATGTTTTTTCTTTGTTGCCAAGTTTTGTTTTATGATTGTGCCATTATGTTATGACTGACAGTTGAATGTGAATCCCATTAGAAATAAAAGATGTGTTTTGGGTGCTCACCCATGTTCTCTTTACAAATGGTACATCTATTACCAATTCTCCAAGGGAATAATATAATGTTAAATATTTTTAGAATGCTGACTACATAGTAAAAAAATACCTATTGACTGCAAATCAATTTCTCCAAAATGGCTTTCGCTATCAGGAGAAAGGTACACGAGAAATGTGAATGCGAATCCCATAAGAAAGAAAATGTGTTTTGCCTGCTCACTCATGTTTTCTGTTGTGTTTGAACAGAACTGTACATAACAATCTCTTGACAGCTGAATAACAGCCTACTGTCCTAATTTGTACTGTAGCTAACGTTTCTTAGGAACATTAAAGATGATAAAATGAGATACTTGGAGATAAAAAAAAATTTTGAAAATACTTATTTCTTCATTAGTCATTGGCCTTCCATCATTCTCAGGTGACCCAAAGTGCCTAAAGATCCAAGGATCATCGTTCATTTCATTCATTGTTCCTTCCGGTGAACGAGAACAAGATTTGAAGACCAGAAAATCCTACTGAGAAGAATCATGAATCAAGATTCACCAAAAAGATTAGTTTCAAAAGAACGAATGGTTCAAGAAACAACCCATCACTACTTCAGACGCAAATGTCAGGCAAGGGTTATGTTAGTTTGGAAATGGGAAAACACCCTGCAGCAAGAAGATTAATTTGGTCACTAGGAAGAAATACAGCTGACCAGCAAAACCTGGGTGGCTGCTAGAGCCGACGGAGATTTTCAATTGGTTTCTCCGGCTGGAGTCGGTATCAAAGCCTGAGCCATCTTCGGAGGGGAATGATCATCAGGCATTTTCTAATGATGGCCCGGAAAGACTGAGAACTCTAGTCATCGGCGACTCCATTACCTGCTGTATTGGACTAAAGAATCAGCCTTCGATCATACACTTTACCAGCGGGCAGAGCCCCAGACTCGCACAGCTCAATCGCTGGCTGAAAACCAAGTTCAGTCCATCACTGGAGGTAGAGTTTGTAGATAACCGGCTTTCTCTTTGGGAATCTTCCAGACTCGTTCCAGGCAGATAAAGTTAAAACAAGGTAGTGCTAACAATAGCAACCGTATTAAGACAAAGCCTTCCTCCACCTCAGTAATGAATAAAAATGACTGTATTCCCTTGCATCACAAAATGGGACTCCTTAATGTTAGATCCCTTGCTTCAAAGGCAATTGCAGTAAATGAATTAATCACTGATCATAAGCTGTGTGTAATTAGCCTGTGTGAATCCTGGCTAAAACCTGATGAGTTTAATTCCCTAAATAAGTCCTCTCCTCCTGGCTACACTAGTGATCATATCCCCAGCGCATCCCAAAAAGGGGGGGGGGGGGGGGGTGCTAATGTTTCTGACACAAAATCACTTGTTTTCGTTGTTTCAAAGTTTTACTCTTGATAGCTAACCAGGCTGATAAATAATTGTTCATAGCAACTATTTACAGGTCACCCAGGCCATACACAATGTTCCTCAGTGAGTTTCCAGAATTAATGTCTAACCTTGTAGTGATTGCAGATGGTATTCAAATTTTTAGCTAGTTCAATTTTCATGTGGAAAAGTCCAATTACCCTTTTCAAAAGGCCTTTGCAGCCATAACTCACTCAATGGGTTTTGTCCAACATGTCTCCGGGCATATGCATTGCCACAATCATACCTCAGTCTTGTCTAGAAAAATAGATATTGTGAATATAATTATTATGCCATAATCATGGAATATCAGACCATTGTCTTATTACATTTATCGTTACAAGAAGAAACCCAATTGCACCCCAAACATTGACTTTTAAAAGCCATAATATAAATTCTCGGACTACCAAAATATTATTTTATACTCTTCCAGGCTCGCTCATGTGAGTAAATAAATCTGCAAACGATCTAATCAAGGATGTAAACACTGCAAAATACCTTAGATATGGTTGCAACACTAAAAACTAAATAAATACGCAACAAGAAACTTGCGACCTGGTACACAGTCAATACTAGAGCACTCAAGCAAGCCTCCAGAAAGTTGGAGCGAAAGTGGTGCTCCACGAAGTTGGATGTATTTAGATTAGACTGGAGACAGTACAGTGCAATACCGAAAAAGCCCTCACATCTGCTTGAACAGCTTATTTCTCCAACCTGATTGAGGTGAACAAAAACAATTGCACATTTTTCTTTGATACAGTTGCAAAGTTAACAAAAAGGCAATGCTCAACAAGTGAAGTGGGTCTTCACTTCATCAGTAATTAATACAACTTCCCTGACCTGGTATCAATGGGGATACTTGAATATGTTTTATCCTGTATCGCTCAACACGTTCAATAAATTAGTAATGAGATTTAAACCCATTTTTCAACTAGACCTGATTCCAAGAAAACTACTTAAGGAGCTACTTCCTGTGCTAGGTCAGCCGATGTTGAACATAATTAATTGCTCTCTATCCCACGGATGTGTCACACACTCCATAATAATATCAGAAAAAAAGCCTTTTCTGGATCCGGATGTATTAAACAATTATAGGCCAATATTGAACCTCCCGTTTCCCTAAAAAATCTTAGAAAAATCTGTTTCCCAACAAACTAAAAGTCAAATAACATTTATGAAATGCTCAGACCCCATCATAGCACTGAGACTGCACTCATGAAGGTGATAAATGACCTTCTAAACGTTTCAGACAAAAGTTCCACATCCGTCCAGTTGCTTCTTGATCTTAGTGTTGCCTTTGACACCATCACTCCCTTCTCTTGAAGTGTTTGTAAACACGTATTGGGCTGCACTGACACTTTCTAGGCTGGACAAAATCTTATCTGAAAGATATCCGTTCATATGTGTGGATGGCATATCCTCTGACAAATCAAAGGTATGTTTTGGGGTTCCTCAAGGCTCTGTTTTAGGACCACAATTGTTTTCACTATATATGCTGCCATGTGGAACCATAATATCAATTTTTACTGTTATGCTGATGACACACAGTTGTATATTTCAATGAAACATGGAAAAGCCCCAAAATTATATACTTTAGAAGCATGCGTTTCAGATACTAGGAAGTGGACATTTTTGCATTTAAACTCAATAAACAAATAGTTTTTTGGCAGATCTCACATTGAACCTTGACGATTGTATGGTTGTATCCTGAAAAACTGTGAGAAAACTTGGCATTACTCTCAACCCTGATCTCTCCTTTGATTAACATATGAAATATATAATCTTTGGAAAATTGTTAAAATCTGAAATCCATGCTTCTGTTACTTCAAAATTAGATTACTGCAATTCTCTCCGGTTACCCTGATCAATAAATAAATAAAGTTTAGTTAATGCTGAACAGAGCTGCTAGAATCCTAACTAGAATGGAAAAATGTGGACATATTTCTCCAGTATTAGCCTTTCTACACTAGCTGCCTGTTAAGGCCAGGGCTGATTTAAAGGTTTTATTGTTAAACTATAAGGCAATACATGGGCTTACTCCTACTTACCTCACTGAATTTGTGACCCCTGTTACCCCTGTCTGATTTGTGTTTGTGCCTCAAATGTGTCTCTTAACGGATCTTCTCTGTATCATCAGACACCAGATGTGACTACCCAGCGCTCTCTTGTCCTCAAAGGCATTCCCAATGTACTCCAGTAAATTCTACCTGATGCTTTGTAAGTGCTTGCACAGAAAAAAACTGTGTAGTCTGCATTTATTGAAAAATCATATCCAGACCTCATACGGACATGGATGTAAATCTGTCTGTAAGTTTTTGTACAGTGACACGTTTTGGGCTCCAATTCCTCCACAATTCATCTGATAAACCTTATAATCATTAATTTATGGTCTAGGGTGAAAAATGTGTCACTGTTCAAAACTGTACAGACCTCGAATATGCTTCCATAGATTTAGTTTATTCATACCACATATATTTCTTTGGCTACAGTTTTACAATGCAGCATGAATGTGTATTTAGAGCTCTGTTCTCTAGCAAATATGAACACACTTATGTTCATAAGAGAAAATCCATTGAGTAGCAAACATAACTTGCCATTGTAATGAACTTGTTTCTTTGCATGATACGGTGAGACATGAGGCCCTAGCGTCCATCACAGTTGGTGTGCTGTCTGTTCTCAGTGAAGATGGTGAAGATACAGTTGTCCTCAGCTGGGTCCAAGCTCAATGCACCTCCAGCCCATCTCCAGTGCCATCGTACTTGAGGGAGTTATTGTCATGGACAGCATTAGAGACTTGTCTGTTATTTGGGCTTACATATGCTTTGCATTTGGATTGCCCAAAAGGCATAGCAAATACACTGAAATTCATTCAAACAGTAATGCTTGGATTGAGAAACAAAACCCTCTCACCAAAACCACTAACTTTGAAACACCTTTGCCTACACCTAACATTAGTAGTGCCTTTGCCTTAGCCTAACCTCTGTTGTGCCAACATTAAATATGATCCTGTCGGAAACAACACCAACACAGCGGTATCTGATGGTTCATCAATATTTGGTCCTTTTCTCACTCACCTCCATGTCACCTGCTCTCCCTGCCTGTTGGCATCCTCATGCTCTCTCACTCCCTCTCTTTCTTTACTCTGAACGCACCAGAGTGAACATAAATACTATCAGTAAACAAGTTGTGTTTCTTGCCATGATGTTCAGGAATGGATTACTAACCATTTCCAATCTGAATTGCAATGATTATTATGTCAATAAACATTGACTCACCTCTTGTGCTACTGTACAGTTCCAGCCCAAAATGACGTGTTTATGCTAAAACAATCACAATCAACAGGAAGATAGCGTGCGTAGCGCTCATATTACATTCTATATTTCCACTTCCTAATACATTTGAAAGTAATGAGATAGATAGTACAGTGTTCGACATTGATTGTACCTACCAACTGCATTTACAGCCAGTGTTTCCAAGTTAAACAAAACATTTCCAGAACAAGGACTGCTCAAAAACAGCCCCAAATGCCTGAAAACTAGGCCAACTTTTGTTGGTGCACAACATTGACTATTTTATAAGTGTGAAGTTCATGGTGAAGTTCAGAAGCAGCCCAAAAACCCGCCACCCGCAACCAATACATTTTCACCCGCGATATTGTTTGAAAAGTAACTCAATTCGCATGAAAACCGCGGATATGGCAACCCCGCTTATAGCAGTCGACCAACTGCTTCTCCTGGGGTAAAGCAACAGCACCTGGACAAATGTCACGCAGAACAACAGTGAAAAGTAGAAACTGTAAAAGTAGAACTGGTAGTAATAATAGCGCCAATTTGTTAAGTTTAGTTATGATTAAGTAGACTTTTTTTTAGGGGGGGGGGGGGGGCGCATTTTGAGCATATTTGAATATTGGGGGGGATGTGTACCCCTCAATATATATTGTAATTACTGCCTTGGAATACACAACATGTTTATAAATAGATTAAGTGTTGTTGTAATTGTTATAGTATCATTCTCAGTTCACTGAAATAAGTGTGTTCAATTAAATTAAATGGACCTGAGAATAATTAGTAGAATTAAAAGTTTGAAGTTGTAGTTAATAATTGATTTAAGTATGTTTCAATTTGTATTAAGCTGTGCACACATCTGTTATCACAAAGTTATATATATGTACTAATTAATAATTGAAGTAATGCGCACTCAGAATAAGTTAAGTTATCTTTTATACATTTTTCTGAGGCAATGAGTTGGCATACTTTTTCTAAGTAAGGCCAACTCATAATATTTTACAGTGCAGATGAAGATTGGAAAGAAGTATTATGGACAGAGAAATCTAAGTTTGAGGTGTTCAGATCACAAAGAAGAACATTTGTGAGAAGCAGACCAAATGAAGAAATGCTGGAGGAGTGCTTGATGCCATCTGTCTAGCATGGTGGAGGAAATGTGGTGGTCTGGGGGTACTTTGGTGATTTCTACAGGGTAAAAGGAAGAAGGAAGGCTATCACTATATTTTGCAACGCCATGCCATACCCTGTGGAGGGGGCTTGATTGGCGCAAATGTCCTCCAACAACAATGACCCAAACGACAATGACTCCAAATTATGTAAGAACTATTTAGGGAATACAGTCAACTCACATTCGGTTTATAATGGAGTGGCTAGCACTGGCATCAGATCTCAACTTGTTTGGAGAAATTAGAGAGACATTTTTCACCTAACCAGAAATAACAATAAACATATTAAGGTTATTAAAAGACGTAGCTTCAAATAACCTTCTAAAAATCCTTGCTAGTAAGCAAAAGGATGTAATCCCTGCAGTGGCTAGCAATGACAACAAAGTGATTGGTTACTGTAGTATTTCCAGTAATAGTTTTCATATAGTTTTTCTAACAGTTATATTTCCTTACTATTTTTTACTAGTTTTTTACTAGTTTTTATAACAATTTATTAATTTAAGAACGATGTGTATATTGTATCTAATGTAGGAAGACACAGAATAGTTATTAAAATACACTACAAATGTATATTTGTATTATAATATAACAAGAGGTGACACACTAAAGGTAAAACAAACAAAAAGTGTCAATAAGGTGTTGGGCCACCACAAGCTGCCAGAACCGCTTCAGTGCCCCTTGGCATGGATTCTTTTAGGCTCTGGATTTGCAGTTCCTTCATTTAGTGTTTTGATTATTGTGCTGGAGAGTACAGTCCAACACATAACTAAAAAAATCACCCACAGGTGTTCAATTGGATTGAGATCTAGTGACTGAGAGCAGTGGCGGTTCTAGCTTGCCCCCCCTTCAGCCTGGGCACTTTGGAACGTTGACAGCGCTCCAAACTTCTCTACCATATTTCCCACTGTGGAAAATCAAAGCTAATTCAAGGCATAAGACACCCCAAAAGAGTCAATATATCAGTAAAATACCAGCATAATATAATGTATTTTAAGCCTTTACAGCATTAGAAATTCCTCTTACTGAGCCCTAGTCAGTATTATAACAGAAAACCATGATAATGTCACCTCAATGAAAGTTAACCAAGTCAATAATGTGCTAGTTAGGTTGTAATCGTTTTGCTGCAGGCAACACCCATTATTGTGATAAAACTATCCAATGTTATGTAAGCTAGTTGGACAGAAAACTGAATATAGTCGCCCTATGTGTAATTGCATAGCAAGCAACATAACAACATAGGCTGACAAACACAAGTTTTATACTAACTAGGCTATTTCATTAGATTACATGCATAATTTTATACTCATAAAGAAGTGACATACCTTTATCTTTTTCTCGTTGCTTCTTCTTTCCTCTTTTTCCTGAACTGGGCACCTGATGGCTTAGATCTTTTCTTATCCATTTCTGACGATTTGGCAGTCGAGCAACATTACATTCCCCATCCCCCCACACTGTCAACCAAGAGTCAAGACTAAACCAATTCACCTTGGTGGTATGCAGACTGGTTTTATATTCTTAACGATTTCGTACAAACCAGAAAAAAATGCAACAATATGTCTGTATGACACTTATGAATTAATTGTGGTTTATGTGGTGGCGTTTCGTGGTGTGACTGATTTTAGTAATTCCTTTAGTACGGTACAAAGTTAGAGGTGCGAGCTATTTGATCAATTCCCCCGCTCCCCCTACCTCTGGCTTCCTGTGGTGAGACCTGTCATCAGTGTTGCCAGGGTAATCAACATTTCCAGCCAAATGACTGTTCAAAACCAGCCCAAAATGCCTGAAAACTAGCCCAACTTTTGTTGGTGCACAATATTAACTACTTTACAAGTGAACCCCCTCCCCGGAACAAAACTTAAGACGAGGTGTATACGCATTTGAAGCCGCGGATCCTAAAGTATCTGACCTGACTGATGTAGCATAGAAACACAGGATATAGAACGTTGCATATAAAGACAGAAACGGTGCGGCCGCGGTGAATGTCAGAAGTAGGCTAACCCAAAAACTCGCCAACCGCGACCAATTTTCACCAGAGACAATGTTTGAAAAGTAGCCCAATTTTCTTCAAAACCAAAGATATGGAAACCCTGCCGGAGATCAACCTAACCCCGCCCCGCTCCCCATCCTTCTGGGTGGTAGACCTTCCTCAGTAGTCTGTCTCGCTTACAAATCATGGGCGCCCACTCCGACAAGGTGACATGATATAATACGTGACGCGCAAATGAGAGATCGAAAACCGATCGCACAAATATCAGCATTCTGATTTTTTTTGTGTTTGGTCGCCCGGTGTCGCCCCTGTAAAGATGTCGCCCCGACTTCTGTCGTCTATACCTAAAACCGGCACTTACTGACATCTAGGCCTATTTTAATATTATTATAGAAACATAACCACACTTAGCCTTACAGCTTTTATAGCTTCCTCGTGCAATCTAAAACGGAATCTACCAGTTATGTTTTTATTTTGGTTTTATTCTATTTATTTTTTCTTATTCTGTTTTATTTTTGTGATCTTGTCCCTGTTGTTTTATTATTAAGGTGGTTCGAGTCCCTCTTGTTTTGTTGCTTATCTTCTAGGATTTATTTTTATTCTATTGGATTTTTATATTTTTCTTTGTAAAGCACATTGAATTGCTTCTGTGTATGAACTGTGCTATATAAATTAACTTGCTTGTTTGCTTGCATACCATATCCTTCACATCCTTTTCGTATCATCAAACCATTAAGTGACACTTCGTGCCTTTGGATGCGGGCATTACGCTCCTGGAAGAGACCCAATAATAAACCCTCTTTCAAAGTTATTTTGATATTTTCTCGACATTTTGATCCAAAATCGAGGTCAAATGGGCCTGTTTAGGGTTTCTATGCATGCCACAGGGCATTATATATGTTCATTGCTAAACTGTTTGGCCGTACACCTGTATGGAAACACCTGAATATATGTTCCTCCACTCATTTATTCAGTTTTTTCCTTTAATTTGTTATCAGTCTGTGTGTATGAATGCTATATATATATCAAATATTATAATGTAATTCCCATCAATGCTTTATATCTATTCACATTTGTAAAATAATCATTAAAAAAACGGTGCACCGCCCTTAACGCCCGAATGGGCGGCCGCCTCTGGGCAGTCCATCCTGAAGACTTCATGATCTCGAGTATCTTCAATTGTTCTGTTCCACAGATAAAGCAGCCTCATTTTAAGTAAATTCCGGTTGTACGAAAAGGTTAAAAAGGAGTCACCGATTTCTAGTGCGCATCGCGTCCTGTCTCATTTTCTCTTTCTCGTGCGCCGCAGGTGATATAGTATTACCAGGGTATCCACGTCGAAAGGGAAAATAATGCGATATGATTTGGGAAGGGTAGAATTGTGCATGCGTTCGTAGGAGAATCAGAGCGAGATGGAAGCACCGGGGTTGGGGGTGAGAGTGCATGGACAATAGCGCACTGGTCTTTCTTACTTGAGGCGTTTCCATTAGGTGTCCACAAGTGGATAAAAACACATTATATTAAAGATTTGGCATTGGTCTTGTTTTATATGTCAAATGCATCTGGCTATTGACTAAGATCTGCGGACTCATGCATTGTGGAGCAAGTATAATGTCCACGGCTAAACTACTATGAATTCGTGAGTCCACTAATTTTCTAAATCATAACATATTTTAGAATTATATCAAACGAAAAACATAGTGATTTATTAAACATGGATATTTTTTCTACATTGCATTTCGTACTTCAGACGATAGGCTAAACTTGGTTTACATCATCAAAACATATATCACTGTATAGCTTTAAACACACTTTTTGCTAATAAACCATATGGCCGTCTGTAATGTGCCCAGGTTGTTTTTAACGTGGCTAAAGACGAAAATGTCTACGAGCAAATCCCGGATTCGCATTCACCACTGGCAGGTTTATAACACGAATGCCCAATAGGGAAATGGACTAGACTAACAATCGCCCAATGGGAGGATGGGAGAAGAGCGGGGGTGGGCTTGCCTCAGATTCAACGGGAGATCTAGAGTTAATAACAGAGGGTTTGGAAACTATTTTTGATAGCATCCCTAAAGCAGGTATGAGAGAAGGCTAGCGTGTCGCTTATGTCTTAGTTTGAAATCTGCTAAGGATATTTTGAGGAATAAGGAGAACAGGAAATTAGGCGTGAAAAGAGGTAACATTACAGGAGAAAAATAAAGTTGTGGATTCCGCTCCGGGGTAAGTTAATAATCGAATATTCGTCTATGGCGTACTCTCTGACATTGTCCTAAAACGCCTAGTCGTTAGAATAGCCTACTATTCGTTGTTGTGTGACTATTTGTCCTCTGGTCTTTACGCTATTTAAGGCCTATATTGGTCTTACCGAACTGTGGTTTCATCTGATGTAATGTAACGTGTCCAATTGACAAGTGTGCATCAATAGGCCATATGGGTCTACTTGGACAGTATTTAATTCAATGAGTTAATGTATCCGCGCATGTTTATTTTTTTCAAAGGGACATGATGTCTTCTGCAGCTGTATGAAAGATGTAAACTCCACACTGTAGTAATGTAACGCAGAGATACTGGGCCCACGTGGATGTAGCCTACAGTTGTCTACATGAATCTGGAGCTATGGCAAATCACAACTATAACATCACATAATAATGGATACTCATCACCTTATCGACAGAGTACTCTGCCCTGGAAGTAACATTGGATTGTTTTTGTATTTTATTTCTGCAATACTACATTACGTTGATGCACCGCACAAGAGAATCAGCGCTTGAGAAATTCAGTTCACGCATTTCAAGAACCTGCGCCCAAGAAAGAATTCATGGGTGGCGAAGTATTACACTTATTTACAATTGAGACTTTTATAGTGAGTCACCTATAGGTTTTTATATAGATTTTGCGGAATTTACCCAAAGGACGAGGGAAATATCATATTTTGAAAATGAAAGAAAAATCTAAAAATGCTGCCCGGACTCGTCGGGAAAAGGAAAATAGTGAATTCTATGAGCTGGCCAAACTACTGCCTCTGCCTTCTGCCATCACGTCTCAGCTTGATAAAGCTTCAATTATTAGACTCACAACAAGCTACTTGAAAATGAGAATAGTTTTTCCTGAAGGTAAGATTGCTATTTTATTGTATAATACTGTTCTTAATAATTATATCAGTAGTTATAATCATCATGCATTTGTGTGTTAATTGTTTATGTATGTAGGCATATTCATTCTCATTATAATTACAAATGTTTCTACCTGCATCATATAACTTGTTGCCTCATCTATGTTCTTGCTTTTACATACATGAGTGTTGTGTGCTGTTATAAAGAATTTTGCAGTCGTATTACCTTTTGTATTCCTCACTCATTCTACAAAACCTTGTTCCCCCACTTTCATTAATTTACAGTAAGGATTGGAACAACAGCTGTTCATTTGTTTATGTTATGAAAGAGTAGTCAGATGTGTCTAAATTAAGCTATGCCTTAAGCATAAGCAGGCTATTGTAGGCTATAGCATAAAAGCCAGGCTCTATTCTATTCCAAAAAGTAACATGGCTATGTTGCGTATGATATTAGTACTATTTTTAAATGTAGTTTACTAATATTTGGAACACATTTTAGTTGGTGAAACTTGGTCAAACATATGCCATATGTGCTCATGAGAATGTAGGTCTTTGACACGAAATTGCAGAAATGATGAACAACCTTGGTCTTGAAAATAATTTATTTTATTGTATTGTATTCCATCACAAGGTACCTTAATTGTTTTCAAAAAACATTTGGCCAAGTACCCATATGGCCCCTTACCTCATATAATGGCCCGTAAAATTAGGAGTGTGCGCACGTGAATGGATAACCTTCCGTGGTCCACAAGTCTTTATTTACGAAGAATGCACTGTCTGGTCTTTTTACATTTATACACGTGTAGTCCCCTTTCAGAGTCAGTCGACCATGATGCCCCTGGTAGACGATTAGCCGTCATTTGCCACCTTCTCACCAAGGTCTCCATGGGCCCCTGTTCTGCGTGACTGCTACAGAGCCGCGCCAATTAGGATCGGCCGTGCGACTATTGCTGTTTGATCCCTCCAAACATATGGGGCACTTGTATACAACACCACCGCAGAGGAGGAGCGGTGGAAAGAAATCAAGGCTTCTCAAGATGAAGCTAAAGAAAATATAAACAAAGGGGAGGTTAGAATAAAAACCGAGTATAGGATTGATACGATCCCTCTATGTGTGGAGGTTGTTTTTAGGCCTAGTAAACCGAGCCTAACATTTACCAGGTGATCAATAGTTCACCGCGTGCACCAACGTCTGGTGCCTATTGGTAGCCAGTATATTTTCAATGCAGTTCAGCTATGAGTGGAACACTGAACCAGGCTTAAAAGGCTACTTAACATCTGTTATAAACAGTCCAATTTACATATACCAAATGCATGTAATTTGTTGTTGTAGTCTGCAGTGCAGATATCGTTGTGACAAGTGTAATCTTTGGTTTATTGTTTGTTTTTATATTCATCAGGGTTTTAAGGAGGTTCAGTTCCACACCTTTACAAGGATGAACTTGAAATGTATTAACATAGCTGGACAGAAATTTCGTTATAATACTAAACAAGCAATTACTGTAAAAATGTTCAGGTGTGGGCCTATGCAATAACTTATACGCTGTTATCTTTCATGTTTACAGATTATTGTGTCTTTTTATATAAAATCAAATTAATTCAGTTATAAATATTATTATTAATATCGATCATATGAAACTTAGTAATACATCATAATATATACATACACCACATTATACACCCGTCTTCACCAGGTAATGTTTTGTTCACAATTTCAGGTAAACTACAGTTCACAATTTCCAACTCTGATAAGGAAACAAAGCATGGTAACGTTTTCCACACGGTAAAATAAACTGATGAATAATTGAAGCTACATTTTCATAGGGGGAGGGGGATAGTGTCATGGGGAATCTTCTGTATACTCACGCTTGAGAATCCTGTCACTGATGCGTTTTACGATCCGTGTTGCGAAGCATGTGCTTTCCTCATTATAAGCCTCTGCTTATTTAAAGCGAGCACACACACATCTAGAGCGAAGAAGGAAAAACAAATCGCTATGTCAATCAGTTTGTCTAATAAGTGGAACCATTTCTTCACGACTTTGTAATGTACTAGTCTACAAAATTGGTGATTTTGACCAGATGGTACTCTGTACAGACATAGCACATCACATACTCGTCTTACGTCTGTGTTCTTAATAAACCACGTATATAATAACTATGTACAACACCACATTTTTTTTCTTATTATCAAAATCTGCCTGACGAAGGTTTTTGACCAAAACATTGCACACCTGCAAGAAACAGTGGTCGGATATATATCTGACACACTCTGGCTACACTCTGACTGTACATAGTAAAGACGAATTTTCCCGACAATTTTCTTGGGCAAATCTATGTCTTAATTTGAATCCAGGTTTCTCTACTACTGGCTTGCAGTTATAACTGGTTTTAACCTTCAAACTTTACTTGAAAATAGTAGTCCAATGGGTCTGACTACCAAATTTAAGCTGTCGGCCTTAATTGGGGTAACTATTTCGCTGGGATTTCTTTGTGGGGGGTTTTGACGTGGAAAATGGATGGCATTGAAGCAATAGTAGTTTTCTCTCTTGTCACTCTTTTTTATCTTTCTTTCATGGGGGGATGAAATACAAACTAATAATACAAAGGTAGCAAGTATTTCTTCACTGCTTTCACACATTTTCACCTCTTCGGACAAAAACAATAATTGAGACATCCCATATCTTATAAATTCAGATATTCTTAGTTGCAGCCGTAACAGCTTATAAACTGTCACTGGTATGGCTTATTTGTACTTACAGCGTTTGTGTAGAGACATGTTGCCGCTGAATTAACACAAAATATTAACAACATTTCTTGATCTATTTTTTTTGCTAGAGCAGTTTTAAAGTAATGTTAATTGGAAATGATATATTAAGCGTGCTAACATTAGGTTGTCACTCCTATTGTGTAACTAACAGCAATACCATGGCTAAGTAAATTAAGAAAACAATGTCAGTAAATGTCAATTAAATACGACCCTTTTAAATGCCTTTAAAAGTAATTTTCATCACATAATGTGACCTAATTAACATCTTCAAAAGAAAATTATGTATCGATTGAACTTTATAAAGAAGTGAAAATGTAAGGAAACATAAAAATTGTATTTACTAAATATACAAATAAACTGTAATGTTGCTAAGTGAATAAATGAACATGTCTAATGGTGGTTGAATATGAAATCTGGTGATATTTTGCTGCGGATTTCCAATAGTTTCTTCGTGGGGTCAATATTATTATTGTTAATAACGTTATGTACCGTTATGTTAAAAGAGCATTGTTCATTCAACGGTGCATTTTTAATGTCAATGTCATTTTTCCCCCCGGGTTTTCATGGTTCTCTACGTTGTTACAATTATCTGAGTTAATTACGTGTGTAGGCTACCAAACATATACTAGTACTTCGAAGAGCAGGATCCCATGTAAACAATAATCTGACCTGTAAATGACGCGCACGTGCGCAACATAACAAGTTGAGTTTGCAGACACTGGGAGCTTTCCCAACTGCTATGTAGTAGTCATAAAACATATCTAACACTGCATGCTAGCAATTCCTTCCGGACAAGGCTCTCCATTTCAATCAATATTTAAATTGTCACTAAACGCATCTAGTTTCAAAGGTAGTTTTGTTCAGTTTTTAACACTATGGCGCATCTTTATGTAATAATGCTTAATTTAATTCCCAAATCAGATGAGAAAATCCGACAATTAGCAAAATGGGACATTTAAGCTTTTTAATGAATATCTCTGCAGGTGTCCCATTTACACACTACTCACCCTGTAGCGATCTATGAGCGCATTGATGCCTAGACTCTCCAACTATGCACTGCGAGCGAAGGCCTTATTATTCGATGTAAAGTGTCCCAGGTCTATTCATGAACAGTGAAGCTTATCGTTAGTATTGGTGGCCGACATTATTGTATTAGAATTATGAGAAATACAAAAGGTTAGTAGCTAGCCTATTACAGGCAAACCAAAACAATAATGTAGGATAGGCTATAGCCCACAATTGCATTCGCCTGCGACATGCATGGTGGTATGAATTAATTGGATTTCTATGTTTCCAAAGTTCTAAATAGGAAACCTATGTTATTCTATTGAATGTATTGGAGCTCCACATTATATCATTATCCACTGAATAATTCCATAAAGCTGCGTGGTTCAGCTCCTGTAGTGAAGAGGCTGCGTATTTGAGCTGTGTGAGTCATGTGGTTGTATCTGTTGTGTAAACGTAAAATGGGGTCTTTGAACAGCGCGTGTTTGTTTTCGTACCGAATTTGCATTTCAATCCGGATTGCTCGAGGGCTTACCGCGGACTGCAACTCTTATTTGCTTTATCGAGTTTTGTTGGTTCCTTCGGGTTAGCTGTGGAGATTTACATGTCAAATGTCTGTTTTACCACCTGTTTACAGTCCATTCAATGAGAAAACATTTTTCGTTCACTATTAAATCCACTATTGTGTTCAACTGAATGAATAATATTTAGAATAATAAAAAATATAGGCATGTACATATAGGATATGGTTGTATTCATCTCAGCCATTCTCTCAATAATAGTAGTTCGGGGAAAATTTATTTCTTTAGGATTCAAGGTTATTTAAAAAAAAAAGGTGTTTTGTTTAACGTTGTAATGATATATAATATATATATACATCCCTTTTGTGTTGCAGGTCTGGGAGAGTCCTGGGGCCACGTGAGTCGGACCGGTTCTCTGGATAATGTCGGTCGAGAGCTAGGATCACATCTTTTACAGGTGGGATCACATGTCTTACAGGTGCAGACTTTTTTTGAATTATGCAATTGAATCCAATTTTAATATTTGTCATTTATTTTAAATAAAACGAAATCGTATGGTGATGACTAATTCTGTATATACATTTCCAATTAATGCAAGTATTCTTGTTAGTGTTGTTGTTATTATTAAAAGGATTTGTCATGCAGGATCAGTGGTCATTCCATTATGCATTTTTTAAAGAGGGCGGGATTTTTCTTTTTTCCGTGTCCCTTCGCCTTCTGCTGCTGCTCTCATTCTTGTAGGTTTAAATCGGAAAATAAGTTAAATGCATTCATAGTCACGCGTTGCGCCTCTCTCCCCTCCTCCATGAATCTGTACCTAACAAGGGTTCCTACATTATTGTTACAACACTAAATGCAGTGGAGGAAAGTGGCATGGTCTAGTGAAAGCGGTAGACTTAAAAATGATGGTAATGATATTAAGAATAAATGTGCATAAATGATTCGATTCTTCTAATGGTTCCAGGCTATTTAAATGTGGTACATTTAAGTAGACTGCAAAATAATAATACTGTGTAGAACCAGTATTAGGCTATTATTGGTAAAAGCCTATTACAGTTAACCGATGAGAAATCGATGCTTCTGTACTGTTATGGATGGTTTTGCTTATTAATATACCAAACGAATGATCTTAAAACATGTGTAGCATAATAAATATAATGTGCAGGCCCAGATGGACAGAGGTTTAGACATTGCTTCCATTTTTCAGACACTGGACGGGTTCATTTTTGTGGTTGGTCCGGACGGGAAAATCATGTACATATCTGAAACAGCATCAGTCCATTTGGGCTTATCACAGGTAGGTTGTGACATAATAGGTTTTAATTTCGGTGAAATGACATCCCTTCATCTTTCAGTTCTATATCACTTTAACTGAAAGTAAAAATGTCCAATTACATTTCATATGCTATGGGATGCATTTTATAAATGTTAATATTTTTAACAGGTAGAGCTGACAGGAAATAGTATTTACGAATACATCCACCCTGCTGACCACGACGAAATGACGGCGGTGCTAACGGCTTGTCAACCCTACCATTCGCACTTTGTTCAAGGTA
This sequence comes from Esox lucius, assembly GCF_011004845.1. NCBI lineage: Eukaryota > Metazoa > Chordata > Actinopteri > Esociformes > Esocidae > Esox > Esox lucius. Next base: position 22,236,160 of record NC_047588.1, on the reverse strand, counting down.
TGGCATGGCACCTGCTGGTCACTACGTCTCGTGTCATGGTTTTGAAATTATTCTTGACGCTGATCGCTGTTCTCTCTGTTTCTTGGAAGAATATGAAATTGAACGTTCCTTCTTCTTGAGAATGAAATGCGTTCTTGCTAAAAGAAATGCTGGTCTGACGTGTGGTGGATACAAGGTGTGCCTATATGACATTGATAATTGTTAGCATGCTTATGCAAAACTTAATTACATTAATTAAACAATATGTGTATTCTTAAAACCCTCAGCATATGTATGTGTGTACCATTTCTGTAAGGTGATCCACTGCAGTGGGTACTTAAAGATTCGTCAGTATAGCTTGGACATGTCTCTGTTTGATGGCTGCTACCAGAATGTGGGCTTGGTGGCAGTGGGCCACTCTCTACCTCCCAGTGCGGTCACTGAGATAAAACTACACAGCAACATGTTCATGTTCAGAGCCAGTCTGGATATGAAGCTCATCTTCCTTGATTCCAGGTGAATAGAGTAGTAAATGTCACTTACACTGAATATTCATAGCAGTCCCATTGGAAACAACTCTATATATGTTTCATATATTATTAATACAGCTTTCATAAACACTACACTGATGCATTAGTGGTGATACTTATTTATAAAAGCTCAAATGTTCTGTATGTATGTGTATTCATGTGCAATTATGTGTGTGTATTAATATTGTTTGCGTCCCAGGGTTGCAGAGCTGACAGGCTATGAGCCTCAAGATCTTATAGAGAAGACCATATACCACCATGTCCATAGTTGCGACACCTTCCATCTCAGATGTGCACACCACTTGTGTGAGTTAGGTTTGTTTTCATTTCCTGTAGCTACCGTCTCTAAGTCCTCAGCACTAGGATGTTCAATCTTTAATATATTACCAGTGTGTGGCAAAAACAAAAGTCGCTGACTAACACCACTGTCTTTATGGAAAAAATGGACTCAGATATCCAATGCCCTTGCGTGTTCTTTTGTAAATGATTTACATTAGCTGAAAATAGTGCTATGTTTTCCATTTCCAAATTGGTTTTTGAAACCTCTAATTTATACTGTGGTCTGTTATCATCTGATAACTCAAATATGCATATTTTTTCAATTCAGATTTGCACTACAGTAATTTTGTTTTACATGATCACTAGTTAATCCTTACTTTTTAGCATTAAAAACAATGAAGCCAACATTTCACTTTCACTCTTACACTGCTTCCTTTATTTGCCTCTTTCTTTTCCGCTACCTCCCTCTCTCTCCACAGTGCTGGTAAAAGGTCAGGTGACCACTAAATACTACAGGTTCCTAGCTAAGCAGGGTGGCTGGGTCTGGGTCCAGAGCTACGCCACCATCGTACACAACAGCCGTTCATCCAGACCCCACTGTATCGTCAGTGTCAACTACGTCTTGACGTAAGTACCAGTCTGAGCAAGAACCAGGGAATAACATATGGAAATGTTAATAATGTTATTTACACTTATTTGCAATGTAGTCCTTTGTAGATGTGCTGCCCCCCTTAAATCATCCTTCTTCCTTATCTTGCAAATACAGGCCTATCCCCACTAAGATACCTTTACTGAGTTTAACAAGAATTTTAAATATTGTGAACATCTAAATTGTCGACCCTCCATTTCTGTTGTATCGTGGTCTCTACAGACACCCACCAGAGATGTCTGCTGATTGAAGTCATAGGAAGCTTCATGTAATTAACATAAGTAACTAGCTGGCTACTGGATGATTTATTAACACCAAGTTATTAACATACTACAAATAATATTATTGAGTTCCAATGTCAGCCTGTTCCTTGCCATACCTTCTATTGATTAGCGGGAGAAGGCAGCTGCAAATTTGGGAAAACTCCAGTTTTTCTGGGATATTTGTGTCAGAATAAATGTCATAAATAGGTCAAATAACACTATTTGACATGAAATTAGCTTCTAAATGTATCTGTCAAAAACATTAATTGATTGTAGAATGTTTGTGTTGAATGGCTTGGGTTAGCTGTAACTTGGTACATGGCTTGCTGGCCATGCAAGAAAACTAAAAACAATTATCAGAAACTTTTTTTCCAATAATCTTAGGATTGATTTAGTAATCCATTGATATAGTAGTCACATGTGAAATCACTTTAGCCATTCTACTGAAATCAAACTTAATGGAAATAACCCAAGATATAACAAACAAAATAAACAAGCAAAACAACTAGTAAGCCCTTCAAAGCAACATATTATATTTAGAATGGTCAAATTGCTGCACACAAATGTTTTATGCTTATCACTGAGCTTTTTCAGTGAGCTTTTTCAGACAGGGCTCTGAAGTCACATTTGTACTTGATTTGGTTGTTTTAATTTGATTATTGTCTCTGGGAGTAAGAAGCAGGAGCCTGATCCGATTTTTTGTGTTGAACACAGAAAACACACACACACACCATAAGATAATGATTAAATGATGAGTATTGGCACCCAAGGTTTACACAAGCAACCACAAAGCAATTAACAAGAGGTTAATTAAAAACAGGACATGGCTGTCCATTTGCATGGATTAAGTTTAGTGGATAAGGTTTTTGATGAAAGTATATTTAACAATGTTTCAAAAAGGACTTTTCTTTTGTTGAGATAATTTACAGTTGAGCAAAATTGTGTATTTTTGTCTTATTATTTATTTGTTGTTGTGTTAATAACATTTCTTTCATAGGGTGAGACGTTACATTAGCTTACAGGAAGACTGCAGCCTGCAGCCCTATTACTCTCTTTAATTTAGAATATTGATTTAGTGAAAAACTCACAGTTGTTTTCTATCAATTTATTCAGCTGTAGAATGGCATCCAGATCATCTCATATCCATATCTATACATATAAAAAACAGTAGACCCAATAGTGATCACTATTAAATACATATCCAATCCCAAATGGATCCCTAAACCCTACACCCTTTGCACTCACGGAGATCTGAGAGGGTTTGACAGGTCAGGTAATGGTTCCACCTGGCCCTCTGATAAGTTAAGATCCAGCATATCACTTAAACACTTAGATCTCCACAAGTGCATAGGGTGCAGGGCATTGGGGTCTATTTGGGATTGGGACAGTCTTTTTGTTTGGTTAGTGGTTAAACAGCAGATCTTCACTCCAAGGGTTTAGACTGGGTGTCTTTATAAAATATAATAAAACATTTGATTGATTTGTTAGTTAAAATCCACTTTTGGTAGTTAGCCATTTCTGTGAAACTGCACATAAAGACACACATTTGCATCCTTGTTCATCCATCAAATTCACTTCAAATCACATACATTGAGCAATGAGCAATTGAAGCACACAGGCCAGGAAAAACTCAAGAGTAGGGTTGGAAACTAAGAGAAGAACCTTGCTCTAGTTTAATCTTGTAGTAACAAAAGTGTTGATGATTTTTTCTGCCAAACTATTTTTGTGAATGTGTAGAGGGATATACTTTACTAGAAGCTTGCTTTACGGTCCTGATATTTTCTGTATACAAGGAAGTTCCTTGTTGCAACTTTTAGTGTTAAGTGGTGCAACTGCATCCATGGTATAACGCAGGGTTAATTGTTGATCATTGGTTAGATGGTTAAGATTTTTATTGAATCTACGGCATCCAAGAATTTTTGCGTTGTCCGAGAACTCATATTGAAACTTTTTAAAGTCCTTGGTTGGGGTTAAATTACTTTTTGCAACAGTAAATTATAAAGTGGTGGTCCAATAATCCAGGATTATGAGGAAAACATTTTTGATCCACAATATCTACTCCGTGGGACTATATTCTAGGAATGATTGTGGAAATGTCCTGAAAGATTGTTGGACAAAACCCACTGAATCATCTGTGGCTGCCATGCCTTTCTTAAAGGGTCAATGGGCTTTTCTATGTAAATATTGAAGTTGCCAAAAATTACAATATCTGCCATGACTGTGAGGTCTGATAAGAATTCTGGGAACTCAGTGAGGAATGCTGTATGTGTCATGGGACTTTAAACAGCATATATGGAAAGAAGTTGAGTAGGGTGTATTGATATCATCACTAGAACCTTATGACTGAAACCTAAAGACAGATGCTTCTCCAAAAACGCATGTCTCAAAAAGTAATCTAACATTGTCTAGAAGTGACCTCATCCTGATATTTCACACCACACCATCAACCTAAAAAAGAAATAAAATTTGTGCTGCATGTTTGGGGGAGATACACTGCTCTTTCATTCTCAGTAGGCTAGAATTGGTTGTCTCTCAAATGTTTCTTCTAAATTAATAATTATCGTGCAAGGTGCTTTTTATTAGGAAGGAGATTTCAGGCTTTAATTTCATAACCTAACAATGCTTGTCCAAGTGCCATGCTCCAGCTGTCATTGTTGTGCATGGGGCCATGCAGATGCTAAATGGAAAACGCCATGCGTAGACATCTGTTTCTAATGTGAATTTATTTAATACCTCATTGAGGATAGTATATTAAGTGTCCGTTCATTGTTTTTATTATGCACTAATACATTATTTCAAAAGCCTCTTCTATTAAATTAAGTGGGCTTTAATATGTACCACATGGCAAATTAAATGAATATGATATTTACATGAATAAAGAGTTGCCAAGAAAATACGTTTTAAAAACATGACCTATATTTCCTGAATTTAACTCTTATTATACCAGGTATGACTGACAAAACATGGTAGGAATTAGGGTTAACTGCCCTAGGATAGAACAACAGATTTGTTCAGCTTGCCAGCTCTAAGATTTAATCTAGCTACCTTTGGTTAATGGTCACGTGTTCTAATCTCTAGGTTGACCTGCTACAGAATAGTCTGCTTCATATAAAACAGAGTAGAAGAAAACAGCTCGACAAGCACCCCCTCCAATCCATAACGGCTTTATGTGTTTATGAGATTTTAATTGGTAGGCCGTAAAGATACAGTGGGGAGAACAAGTATTTGATACACTGCCGATTTTGCACGTTTTCCCACTTACAAAGCATGTCGAAGTCTGTAATTTTTATCATAGGTACTCTTCAACTGTGAGTGATGGAATCTAAAACACAATTTAGAAAATCACATTGTATGATTGTTTAGTAATTAATTTGCATTTTATTGCATGACATAAGTATTTGATATATCAGAAAAGCAGAACTTAATATTTGGTACAGAAACCTTTGTTTGCAATTACAGAGATCATACATTTCCTGTAGTTCTTGACAAGGTTTGCACACACTGCAGCAGGGATTTTGTCCCACTCCTCCATACAGACCTTCTCCAGATCCTTCAGGTTTCGGGGCTGTCGCTGGGCAATACAGACTTTCAGCTCCCTCCAAAGATTTTCTATTGTCTTCAGGTCTGGAGACTGGCCAGACCACTCCAGGACCTTGAGATGCTTCTTACGGAGCCACTCCTTAGTTGCCCTGGCTTTGTGTTTTGGGTCGTTGCTGGAAGACCCAGCCACGACCCATCTTCAATGCTCTTACTGAGGGAAGGAGGTTGTAGGCCAAAATCTCGCGATACATGGCCCCATCCATTCTCACCTCAATAGGGTGCAGTCGTCCTGTCCCCTTTGCAGAAAAGCATCCCCAAAGAATGATGTTTCCACCTCCATGCTTCACGGTTGGGATGGTGTTCTTGGGGTTGTACTCATCTTTCTTCTTCCTCCAAACACAGTGAGTTGAGTTTAGCCCAAAAAGCTCTATTTCTGTCTCATCAGACCACATTACCTTCTCACATTACTCCTCTGGATCATCCAGATGGTCATTGGCAAACTTCAGACGGGCCTGGACATGCGCTAGCACTGTATAGTGTTTACAGCTGCCAGCCCAGAAAATAGAGAGTTTAGAATTTGTGAATTAAGATTTATTAAAAGCTTTAGTAAATTAGTAATGTCTTGTTATCTTGTTTAGATGTTTTATTGTCTAAGACATTAAGCTGTAAAGAGAGAATATGCAAACGTTGTTTTGCCTCAACAATACTGTGTGAATAATCACCTATAATACCAATTTAAAATGTTTCTTATTTTACTTTTATTCTACCAAGCAAGCCGATTGAGAATACATTTTTATTTATGAAAACCAGGCCAAAGGCGTATCAGTTGTAAGACATAACTCAGATACCCATATATTCAATCAAAAGCAATCATTAGCTTCATGTACAATGATGTATAAATAAATTACACTATACTTTATGAGCTGATACATGCATAAATTGTAATGTTTAGTTCATTGTCACCTAAAATATTTGCAAGGATGACCTTTCAGTGTTCATTAGATGTACAGTTAGGTCTGGAAATATTTGGACACTGATACGATTTCCATTATTTTGGCTCTGTACTCCACCACAATGGATTTGAAATGAAACAACCGAGAAGCAGAAAACCTCAGATTTTCAGCTTTAATTCAAGAACAAAAATATTGTTTGAAAAAAATATTGTTTGAAATGTTTAGGAATTGCAACAATTTTTCTTCCACTGTCCCCTTATTTCAGGGGCTCAAATGTAATTGGACAAATTAACAAAATCATAAAATATTTATTTGTAATACTTTGTCGATAATCCTTTGCAGGCAATGACTGCTTGAAGTCTGCAATGCATGGATCACCAAACACTGGGTTTCCTCCTTTGTAATGCTTTGCCAGGCTTTTACTGCAGCTGTCTTCAGTTGTTGGTTCGTGGGTCTTTCTGCCTTAAGTTTTGTCTTCAGCAAGTCAAATGCATGCTCGATCAGGTTGAGATCAGATGATTGACTCCGCCATTTCAGAATATTCCACTTCTTTGCCTGAAAAAAACTTCTGGATTGCTTTCGCAGTATGTCTTGGATCTGTAAAGTGAATCAACTTCGCTGAATTTGGCTGAATCTGAGCAGACCATATATCCTTATACACTTCAGATTTCATCCAGCTGCTTCTGTCTTCTGTCACATCATCAATAAACGCTAGTGACCCAGTGCCATTGGAAGCCATTCATGCCCATGCCATGACACATGCTCTACCGTGTTTTACAGATGATGTGGTATGCTTCGGATCATGAGCCATTCCAAGCCTTCTCCTTACATTTTGCTGGACCGCATAAGTGGAGCTGGCCTAGAAGAGCGAATGTATCTTACTTACTGACTGACTGACTGACTGAGTGCCTGACTGACTGACCCCCTGTTAAATAGCATAGCGGTTAGACAATGGAACAACAGGTCCCACGTTCGCCACTCGTAGCTTTTAAAACATATTATGCCTCAGGAATTTTTCAGGATAGACAAAACCTTTGCTAGCTACAACCTTCAGTAGCTATGTAATAGGAAGCCTAATATAAAACAGTTCTGGTGGATATTAGGATTTGTTCAGGAAAGAGAAACACTTCGCTGGCTACAACCTTCAGTAGCTATGTTATAGGAAGACTAAAATGAAACCGTTTACTGTTATATTGCGACTATTTCTGGTCGATTTTCAAATTATATCTTAGGATTTGTTCAGGATAGACAAAAACTTTGCTGACTACACGATTCTCTCGTCTTTTCACTTGACGAAAAAGTATTTTATCGTCACCTACACTCACCTAAAGGATTATTAGGAACACCTGTTCAATTTCTCATTAATGCAATTATCTAATCAACCAATCACATGGCAGTTGCTTCAATGCATTTAGGGGTGTGGTCCTGGTCAAGACAATCTACTGAACTCCAAACTGAATGTCAGAATGGGAAAGAAAGGTGATTTAAGGAATTTTGAGCGTGGCATGGTTGTTGGTGCCAGACGGGCCGGTCTGAGTATTTCACAATCTGCTCAGTTACTGGGATTTTCACGCACAACCATTTCTAGGGTTTACAAAGAATGGTGTGAAAAGGGAAAAACATCCAGTATGCGGCAGTCCTGGGGGCGAAAATGCCTTGTTGATGCTAGAGGTCAGAGGAAAATGGGCCGACTGATTCAAGCTGATAAAACCTTGAGGCGGATGGGCTACAACAGCAGAGGACCCCACAGGGTACCACTCATCTCCACTACAAATAGGAAAAAGAGGCTACAATTTGCACAAGCTCACCAAAATTGGACAGTTGAAGACTGGAAGAATGTTGCCTGGTCTGATGAGTCTTGATTTCTGTTGAGACATTCAGATGGTAGGATCAGAATTTGGGGGAAACAGAATGAGAACATGGATCCATCATGCCTTGTTACCACTGTGCAGGCTGGTGGTGGTGGTGTAATGGTGTGGGGAATATTTTCTTGGCACACTTTAGGCCCCTTAGTGCCAATTGAGCATTGTTTCTGACCATGTCCATCCCTTTATGACCACCATGTACCCATCCTCTGATGGCTACTTCCAGCAGGATAATGCACCATGTCACAAAGCTCAAATCATTTCAAATTGGTTTCTTGAACATGACAATGAGTTCACTGTACTGAAATGGCCCCCACAGTCACCAGATCTCAACCCAATAGAGCATCTTTGGGATGTGGTGGAATGGGAGCTTCGTGCCCTGGATGTGCATCCCACAAATCTCCATCAACTGCAAGATGCTATCCTATCAATATGGGCCAACATTTCTAAAGAATGCTTTCAGCACCTTGTTGAATCAATGCCACGTAGAATTAAGGCAGTTCTGAAGGCGAAAGGGGGTCAAACACAGTATTAGTATGGTGTTCCTAATAATCCTTTAGGTGAGTGTATATTCATACAGTAAATATTGTATCAATGTCATTCACGAATGGCTAATAAGCTGTTAAAACGGCCAGTGACAAAAGCCATACAGTTCATAGATGCTATTTGTGGAGGAAAACTTAATATGAAAGGTTACTCAGTTTAACACAATGGTTAATGGTGTCTAACGGAATATTCAAACTTGGTGTGATGATAATGCGTGACAAAATTATGTAATAATACCGACGCCCTGCAAATGTATAGCTTGGTGGCATAGTGGTTAAAGACAGCCTTTCACATGGGCAACCCAGATTTGAGTCTCGGCAGGGCAATAATTATCAACACTTTTTATTGCGGGCCGGCTGAACTAGGCTTACATGGATTCTTGTTTCTTCCCATCACTCTGGAAAAAGGATGTTTTTTTGGCATAGTCTATTCTGACTTTTCTATTCTTGAGGCTTATGAATGGTTTGCACCTTGTGGTGAACCCTCTGTATTTGCTCTGGTAAAGTCCTCTCTTTATGGTAGACTTGGATAATGATATGCCTACCTCCTGGAGAGTGTTCTTCACTTGGGTGGATGTTCTGAAGGGGTTTTTCTTTACCATGGAAAGGATCCTACGATCATCTACCACTGTTGTCTTCCCTGGACATCCAGGTCTTTTTGTGTTGCAGAGCTCACCAGTGCATTTTTCCCCCCTCAGAATCTACCAAACTGTTGATTTGGTCACTCCTAATGTTCCTGCTATCTCTCTGATGGATTTTCTTTTTGCAGCCTAATGATGGCCTGTTTCACTTGCATTGGGAGCTTCTTTGACAGATTTGTTGTGAGTTCACAGCAACAGCTTCCAAATGCGAATGCCACACCTGGAATAAACTCCAGACCTTTTACCTGCTTAATTGATTAAGAAATAATGAAGGAATAGCCCACACTTGTCCATGAAACAACTTTTTAGTCAATTGTCCAATTATGCTTGGCCCCTTGAAAAAGAGGGGGCTACATATTAAATACTGTATTTCCTAAATTGTTACTACAATTTGCATGTGAATACCTTCAAATCTGAGAGACTACACTTTAGGTGCATATTCATTATTTAACTATATTATTTAACTGTAACTTCAATTATTTCCAGACCTAACTGTATATCTGGGTCACTTTCTCATTGTAGCTATGGGATCTAATCTTGGTGGATTAACACAGTAGCAGGTAGAGTTATACTTGTTGATACATTGATTAACACACAGTAGGGCACTTCACCTCTGGTTGAACTACCTCCGTGTGTACAAGAACTGATAACCACATCAATCATTCCTATTGTCTAGTACTGATAACCCCTGTGTGTTATCTGTCTCTCTGACTGACTGACTGTTTTGTGCATTGAAATGTGTGAACTTACCTCATCCTATGGGAACCCTACTCCAAATGGGTTTGTATAGAATGTGTATGTCTTCGTTGTAATTGTGTGTGTTTTACAAGTCATGGATCCTGTGTGTACCTGTTTGAGTGTGTATTTATGTGTCTCTGTGCCCATTAACGGGTTGCCATGCAATTCGTCTGTGTATGTAAACATGTGTGTGCATAGAAGTAGCTTCAGTGACCAGAATAAGCCATGTCCAGGTTTTACCATATCTAACTAGAGTCATCATAGTGAATAAAATCCATACAGCCCTTTACAGAGAAATCAATGTAGTTTCCAAGTACTGTCTCCTAGCATGGTATTCCTGTGGGCTTGGTTTATCCAGACATAGCCCTTAATCTCACTGTGTATTTGAACGGACAGCCTCCCCTCTGTTGTATGTTTGTTAAAGGCCTTGTTTCTCCTGCTGGAGAAACAACCCATCCCAAAAAACCCTCCCACTCTCTGTTCTCTATTATTGTCTCTTAGTCTCTCTTTGTCTCTCTCTTCCACACGCACTCCCACACAGATCATAGTCTTATTACCAGACCTACAGTATGCTATTATTCACCACCCAAGAGTGAAACAATTAAAATACCAACATACAAATGTTTTCACCACAGTTGGATAAAAAGTATTGACATTGGAGCTGCCTTGACTTGTTTAATAAGGGGTTTATTTCATGTTAATACATACAAATATTTAAATGAGGAATATAGCTGTAGATCCTCTTTATTCATAGTACGCATGTCTATGTCTCTCTAGTGATACAGAGTATAAAGGTCTGCAGCTGTCTCTTGACCAAGTGACAGGCACAAAGCCATCCTTCCTCTACAGCAGCACTCCCACCAGCCTCAATGAGAACCGCAGAGCACCCAAGAGCAGAGTGTCCCGACCGAAAGCCAAGGCTCGACTGTCTCCTTACACACAGGTGAGGCTCCATAGGAGCTTCATACAAGGCTTGTCTTGTGCACCACCTACACAAAGTCATAATGCTGCATGATCTGTCAAGGATGGGGTATATCTTATTTCCCTATTTTTCAGTGAACTCCAAAACTATTTGGACAGGTAGAGATTTTTTTTATTTGTGGCTCTGTATTCCAGAACTTGGCTATATGGTTGTATTAAGCTATAATTTGAGAGCATTGTAATTCAAATTCGATTAACCATTTACAAATTACAACAGGTTTGTACATAGTTCCCCCATTTAAAGTTGCCAAAAGTAATTGGACTGTTGGCTTCACAGCTCTGATATAATTTAAAAAATGGTCAATCTGATATGGATGAAAATATCTTCAAATCAATGCTGACAGTGATCACATACAACCCCAGAGTCATTGTGTAATTGTTTCTCGAAAGTAATGGAATGCAGAGCGAAAATCTAAAACAATTACCAATGTCCGTATGCTTATGGAATTCACTATATTGTTTGTTTTTCTCTATTACTTTCGCTCTCTGTCTTTGTCTCTGTCTCTCTCTCTCTCTGTCTTTGTCTCTGTCTCTCTCTCTCTCTCTCTGTCTTTGTCTCTGTCTCTCTCTCTGTCTTTGTCTCTGTCTCTCTCTCTCTGTCTTTGTCTCTGTCTCTCTCTGTCTTTGTCTCTGTCTCTCTCTGTCTTTGTCTCTGTCTCTCTCTGTCTTTATCTCTGTCTCTCTGTCTCTCTCTGTCTTTGTCTCTGTCTCTCTCTCTCTCTCTGTCTTTGTCTCTGTCTCTCTCTGTCTTTGTCTCTGTCACTCTCTCTCTCTCTTTGTCTTTGTATCTCTCTCTCTCTCTCTCTGTCTATACAGTACACTGGTTTCCCGGTTGAGCGCTCAGAGTCAGATCAGGACAGCCCTTGGGCGGGAAGCCCTGTCAATGACACTGCCTCACCTCAGCTGGTGGAGCAGAGGGAGCGGCTCGACTCCTCCTGTGCCTACAGGCAGTTCTCCGAGCCACATTCCCTCTGCCACAGCCATCCAATCACTGATGAGCCCCATCGCCACAGTCACAGTGACAACCATTCCAACCCCTACACAAACGGTCACAACCAGATCTGTGGGCGGGGACGTTGTGAGGCAGGGAGGTACTTCCTGGGGACTCCCCAAGTTGGGAGAGAGGCATGGTGGGGAGCCGCCCGCTCTGTACTGCCTCTGACCAAGACCTCATCACTGGAGAATGGAGAAGTTTATGAGAGCAGCATGCCCCACATCTCTGCCATCCATAACCAAAATAGTAAGTTTTTATTCCTGGCCCCTTATCCAGTAACTGTTAATAAAGGCTGGGGGTGGGTAAACTCCATTCTTAGAGAGTAACAGTTTGTGCAGGCTTTTGTTTCAGCCCAGCTAGAATACACATATTTGATTTCACAGTCCAGATCACTAATGGATGGAATTATAAATCTTTGTTTTCTCACCTTAAATAACCAAAAAAGACCTCGGTGGTAAATAAAATATATTTTGTGTTTGCATCTTTGTAAAAAATCAGCAGGAAATGTAGCTTTTTCCATAACCCTTAACCTCTAGGATAAGGGTCACCAAATTTTTTAGGCTTGACAGCTACTTGAAAAAAATGTGAAGTTACTCACTTTTTTTAAAAACTTTCTATTAGGCAACTTTTACCAAGGTTGCTAGTGTAGAAGAGAAAGTATAGCACCTTCCCTGTGAATATTACAAATATTAATAAAGAAAAACTGTAATGGGTCTTTCACAAAGAAAACATCAAGAAAATAAATGTTGTTCTGGTGAAAGAAAGTCCAGAATACTTTTCCTTTAATGGCAATCTTTCCTTTTAATTACAATTCTACAAAAAGAGGAATGTGTAGGTCTTTGATGAATCTCATCTACTGCTGCAACTATTTTATATAAATATTAGACACAATTCATGTTTTTCTCTTTATAGACTTCACAGTTCTGGGGAAAGTGATAAGGAGTGGATAGGCTCCAATGCTTTTAATGCTTTTTAGATGCTTAAAATATTCACCAAGCTTCGTAGTATTAACCACAAATGCATGGACAGTTTGAAATGATGTAACATTTATAGAAGAACCAAGCAAGAACCAACCTAATTTACAACTGCTCCATGCATGTTCTGTTTTGATTTGTGGTGTAGAAGGTGCATGCCAGCCTGGTGTCGCTACAGTCAGTATGAGATCAAACATGCGAACCACACAAAGACTGGGCAGGCAACATGCTGCAAATGTACAATAAGGGATTAAAAGCGGTGGAATAATGTCATTAATAACTTGAATTGTTCATTAGTTTTTGCAGTGGAGTATGTGAAAACCTTCTTTACTTGAGAATAGTTTAGTAAGCTTGCAAGTTACCAGTAGTTTGTGAGCAACATGTTTGACATCACTGTTCTAGGATAATATGTTGACCTGCTGTATGTTCTGTTTGGCAAAGAGATTTTTAAGACCAATGTTTTTTCCCCTCCCTCTAATAGATTTTTTTTATTTTTTTTTTGCCAGAAGCAATTAATTTAATAGTAAGCTACAACTACAGTTTACCAATATTTTCCCCAATAGAAAACCAAGCAGTCTTTAACTCAGCCTGCATTTGATACACTGCCGATTTTGCAGGTTTTCCCAATTACAAAGCATGTAGAAGTCTGTAATTTTTATCATAGGTACTCTTCAACTGTGACTGACAGAATCTAAAACAAAATCCAGAAAATCACATTGTATGATTTTTAAGTAATTAATTAGCAATGTATTGCATGACATAAGTATTTGATATATCAGAAAAGCAGAACTTAATATTTGGTACAGAAACCTTTGTTTGCAATTACAGAGATCATACGTTTCCTGTAGTTCTTGACCAGGTTTGCACACACTGCAGCAGGGATTCTGGCTCACTCCTCCATACAGACCTTGTCCACATCCTTCAGGTTTCGGGGCTGTCGCTGGGCATTACGGACTTTCAGCTCTCTCCAAAGATTTTCTATTGGGTTCAGGTCTGGAGACTGTTTAGGCCACTCCAGGACCTTGAGATGCTTCTTACGGAGCCACTCCTTAGTTGCCCTGGCTTTGTGTTTTGGGTCATGTCATGCTGGAAGACCCAGCCACGACCCATCTTCAATGCTCTTACTGAGGGAAGGAGGTTGTTGGCCAAGATCTCGTGATACACGGCTCCATCCATCCTCCCCTCAATATGGTGCAGTCGTCCTGTCCCCTTTGCAGAAAAGCATCCCCAAAGAATGATGTTTCCACCTCCATGCTTCACGGTTGGGATGGTGTTCTTGGGGTTGTACTCATCCTTCTTCTTCCTCCAAACACGGCGAGTGGGGTTTAGACCAAAAAGCTCTCTTTTTGTCTCATTGTGGAGAGGTTGGAGTCTGTTTGATTGAGTGTGTGGACAGGTGTCTTTTATACAGGTAACGAGTTCAAACAGGTGCAGTTAATACAGGTAATGAGTGGAGAACAGGAGGGCTTCTTAAAGAAAAACTAACAGGTCTGTGAGAGCCGGAATTCTTACTGGTTGGTAGGTGATCAAATACTTATGTCATGCAATAAAATGCTAATTAATTATTTTAAAATCATACAATGTGATTTTCTGGGTTTTTGTTTTTGATTCCGTCTCTCACAGTTGAAGTGTACCTATGATAAATTGTACAGACCTCTACATGCTTTGTATGTAGGAAAACCTGCAAAACCGGCAGTGTATCAAATACTTGTTATCCCTACACTGTATTTAGGATGTTTACTGTTTGGGTCATTCTTATATTTGACAACAAGTTTAATTTCTCTCTCTGAAAACAAAATTTCCTCTCTGAAATTAGGATATGTAATTGTTGTCCTATAAAATAAAATATATTATTATTATAGCTACTCTAATTTAAAAGCCTGAGTTAAATATGACGCTGAACATTTGAGTATGAAACATAAAATTATGGGTTCAGGCAGATTGGCCCAATCTCTCTATTTTTGTGACCAGAGCCGTAATTGGTTTTGATACTCTAATTGCTGATCACTGTTTTTTACACACCCCTTTTTGACATCACTTAAATTGCTGCAATACAAAGAATATCAGACTAAAACAGGTAGTGCATGTTATGGATTGGAAGATTTCAGTTTGAGTCATTAGGCAAGTAATTTATTAGGTGACATTCCCTTTTACTTCAGTCATTTTCTATTTAGATTTTTTAGACTTAAGTGTGACACTTGGGCATTTTCTCCACTACTGCCCTCTACAGGCCATGGCCAATGGGACGAGGACAGCGTGGTCAGCTCGCCAGAAGGAGGCTCCGCCAGTGACTCTGGGGACCATTACCGCGCTGACCCATTTCGGACCAGCTCCCAGGAGCCGAGCAAGATTGAAACTTTGATCAGAGCCACACAACAGATGATTAAGGAGGAGGAGAATCGGGTGCTGCACCGCAGCCATCTCCACCCAGGCCCTAACACTCCTATAGGACCTGCAAATGGCCTTCCTAAGGGCCCTGGCCCCTGCTTCACAATCGACTACCCCCAGGGGGTTTTGCAAAGCGTCTTATGCCATGGGCTGGGTCAGGTGATCAGCCCCGCCTCCAGCCCTGCCCCGTTGTCCAGACTTAGAAGCCCAGGTTCTGACCACCACCTTCACAAGCACAAAGACTACCTCCAGCAAACTGGTCAGACAGACCTTTCCCCTGTCCCTCTCCAGTACCAGCTGGGCCAAACAGGCCCATCCTCAGCCACCTCCCTCTGCTATTCACATCCTCACCCCCAAACCCAAGGGGGGAGGCTCTACTTGGACAAGCATGCTGCTACTTTCTCCCTGACTGGCTATGCTGTGGAGCACCTGTATGACACAGAGAGCCTCAGGGGCTCTGCTGGCTCCACCCACTATGATGTGACTTCACACTTGTGCATGCAGGCTGAGCAAGGGCCGGGACACAAGGGGACCTCAGTAATTATAACCAATGGCAGCTAACGCAAAGCTCATTTAATTACACTAAGACAGCGTCTGAAATTGCATCCTAATAGCTACTGTTTGTATGTATAGGGCCCATTTACTGCTCTAGTCAAAAGTGGTGCACCATAAATGGAATAAGGTACCATTCTGGACACTTACTAATACATAAAGAAGAAACTGTAATTTCAATTAATCTTAATGCCATGACCTTAGCACAGCGTCTTACGGATGTTATCCATGAAAAATCCTATCCTACATAGAGATTTTCTTTTTTTCTTTTTTTCAGAAATACATCACTCCAGTTGCACTGCCAGAAATGAAGTCGTATTGTGGGAACCTCATCCCCATGGCTAAAGATGGTGTTATTGATATGTTTTGAGGGCAAGTTTCCATTTCAGTGCACTTTGCAGTGATGTGTATGACCAGAATCAGAATTCTACAAGATACACTAGACCAACTGTAGTTAAGTAAAACTAGCACTATAGTTAAACTACAGTTGTCATCAGCATTGGCGGGGACAAATAAACAAAAAAATAAGCATAGCACCCCCATTAACATCCCCAAGAATTATTCAGGAATGCATTGTGTCAGTTGAGCCCAACGTCCATGTGTCGGGTGACCATTCGCCAATCAGCGCCCCCGGTGATCAGCACCACCTGACTTTCGACCTAGTACCTTCTTATCTCTCCCAATCAAAACTTCCTGGAATTGCTATTGGACATCAGTAATTATGCAAATGTATTTTGTCTAAGTTTTTTTCCTGCTATTTAGTGGTGTGGATTAAGAGCAGTGTACCCACATCTTTCATAAGAGAATGATAAGAAATCTGGGATTGTTAAAAATCCAGGCAATCCTTATTATTTTTTTAATAAAGGAAACATTAAAATAATTATAGAGATTGGGGAACTGAATATGTAACAAAATTATTGGAAATGCCCTGGACCTGAGTGAAGGATCTCGATCTTTTAGAAAAAGTGTTGAAAGGGGTGGAAGAGTTATATACTCTATGATCAAAGTATTCAAAGGGCCAATGTCCAAAAACACACTATTCTTAAGAAATGATCACACATTGCCCTAAAGTGAGCTCCCCTTGTCGGAAATGTATCACTACCCATGAAATTTAGGTTCAGGTGAAAATCAGGTTGTTTAGGGAGGGATATTCTGTTTATTTCTATGGTTTAGAATCAGCTGTCAGTGTTATTTTATCTTCTAAACCAATGGTTTATTTACAAGCTGGGACTTTTCAAATGGATGCAAATTTCAGATGAATGATCACATGACTGCTGTCACCTTTAAAAATGTTTTTACTGAAAACAGATTGTATGCATTTTCTTACAGTACCTCTGATTTTAAACAATGTTTATCTCAAAACTGTTATTCTGGAAAGATTTGTCAGGAGATTTTGTTAACTCCGTCAGATTTGTCTAAATGAATTTTGAAGTAGCAGGATCAGCTATACTATAAGGACCCCGTAAGCAGGGGCGTTGGACTGGGGGGAAAAGGGGTACTAAGTATATAGGGCCCTAATGTGTAGAGGGGCCCTCAAAAATGTTTGAATCTTGAATAAAGTGGGGAGGGGCCCTCAGAGACCGCCTATGTACAGGGCCCAGAATTTTGTGCTACATCCATGCTCGTAAGCACCCCTTCTTCAGTAAAAGTGCCACTTATGGTCAACCTCAATAGTGGCTTGTCAACCAAAAATCAGTATTATGAAAACATATTTTGTAATTTATGCTTAAAAGATTGCTGTACAGGTATTTGCTGTGCAAGACCTAAAGAATAATAGTTGTTTAGTAAATATTTTTTTATATTCTGTATGTAAAAAAAAATCCTAAAATTCTAGCTAATGTAATTAGCCATGGCACATTATAGTCTTCTACAAAAAAAAACAACATTTAAATAAAAATGAGAAAATTTTTCAATCAAGACCTTTAAACAATTTCATACTAACTTCAGACTAAATTCTGACAGAGTTGACATTACTCCAGTTATTTGCATTTCATGACATGGTTTTCTTTTTTCATATCATCTTAATTGACATTTGATGAAAGTCTACATCAACATAAATGGTACTGTAGATATTTAATGAAAAAACATATTGCCTGAGATAATTTGCAGCTTTAGTTCTGTTGCTTTGGACAAATACTGAATTTGCACTTGTTTGCATCACCACAGTTTCAAAAGTGGAGGGGAGATTTGGCTCATAAACCTAGGGTTCTTTGTACTGTTTACAGTCACATCATAACACACTGACCCAGAGCTTAACTGAGCATCTGACCAGATATTTGAGACTTTAGTTCTGGGTTAACAAAATCTGTAATGAATTTAACAAAATCTGTAATGAATTTGTCAGTTTTGGTTAATGTTCTGAAATGTTTTGGGAAAAAGGGATTCATGATTTTACAGAATTCCTGAGATAAGACATTAAGAGAAATGTACATGGCGTTAAAATAAAGGAAACATTTGGGTAAGTGAGGAACAAAGTATATTTAAAGGAAGTGCTTCCACACGGGTGTAAAATTAACCCCAACAGAGTTAAAGAGATTTCTTGAACTTATGCGAAGATGCATTAAAATTGTCCTGGTGACTCATGGTGGCCCAACACCCTACTTTGACACTATTGGTGTTTTCCTTTATTTTGCTGATTATCTGTACATATGTTATAGATATATTAGAACAGTCTAAATCCTTATCTTATTTGTCATCTTAGTGACAATCTTCATATCATATTTATTATATTATGTAGGTTATATGGCATACACTATTATGATCGGATGGATGCAATTTTAGATGTGGTCTTCTCTCTAGATTAGCCTGTATTTATTCTAACATTTTTGATTTGTTTTTTGTGTTCGTTCAGAGCATGAATTTTGCTTTTTCCTGAAGTTATTTATGATGTAAATATGCTCAAAAAAAGACACCACATTGAAGTACAATTATGTTTTATTTAAGTAAATAGTTATATTAGGTTTGAAATATATTTGCAATTAAGTCAGTATATGAGTGTGTTTTTAATTGAAGCAAATTCTATGAGAAAAAAATAAACTTTTTTCCAAAGAAAAGAACTGTGGTATTGCTTTCCTCCCCTGTGGGACATGTCAAAATGTGCAAATGTAACAGATGTCACTCAGAACCTTCTTTCTTACAGTGTTTAATTTTTAAATAATCCATCCAAGCAGCGATCCCAGTTGTTCTTGTTTATTTAATCTGATGACAGACACAATTAAATGCTGTATAGGACGACATGCGTACATGCACTCAGATGTTGCCGATGCGACGTATGTTAACAGGAAGCCCGTGTGACCATTCCAGTCTAGTATACTAGCGAACAGACAACAGTCAACATACACCAAAATTCATTACAAGTACATTACACATAATTATCGCTGTCTATACATACATATGCAATAACATATTCATAAGGTATAATAACGAAATATCAAACAAATGACATTTGAAAATGATAGTAGTCCAGGGCCGGGTCGCGGGGGCAGCAGTCTAAGCAGGGATGCCCAGACTTCCCTCTCCCCAGACACTTCCTCTAGCTCTTCCGGGGGGACACCGAGGCGTTCCCAGGCCAGCCGGGAGACATAGTCCCTCCAGCGTGTCCTAGGTCTTCCCCGGGGTCTCCTCCCGGTGGGACGGGACCGGAACACCTTCCCAGGAAGGCGTTCCGGAGGCATCCGAAACAGATGCCCAAGCCACCTCAGCTGACCCCTCTCGATGTGGAGGAGCAGCGGCTCTACTCTGAGCTCCTCCCGGGTGACCGAGCTTCTCACCCTATCTCTAAGGGATCGCCCGGCCACCCTGCGGAGAAAGCTCATTTCGGCCGCCTGTATCCGGGATCTTGTCCTTTCGGTCATGACCCAAAGCTCATGACCATAGGTGAGAGTAGGAACGTAGATTGACTGGTAAATCGAGAGCTTCGCCTTGCGGCTCGTGGTGATGAACAGAAACAAAAAACAATATTAGCATATAAGGCACATTGTAATTTTCTTACATTTGGAATATACAGTGACCTCCAGAATTAGACCTCAACTCCATGCGAACAAGCTATTTGGAAGAAGGAAGCCTATTCTTTCATCAAGACATCTGGACATAGAATGCAGATACAATCAAAGATATAATTACGTTTAGCAAACTCCAGGTGCTGATTTTTTGTCTTGATGAGAAAGAGTCCATCTGGCAAGTATCTTGCTAGCATAGAGGTGATGTTTAATGGTACATTTGGATACTGGTGACCGAAAGTTTCAACGAAATTCTGTAATTCTCCCACTGTAATCCTTGCATAACTCTTAAAACATTCTCCTTACTGTGAGTAGGGGCAAATTACAAATTGGTCTTCTTCTAGTTCATTTAAAGCTGTAAAAGTAAAAAAAAAAAAAATACAGGATTTTGCAATTACTCACCGGTCAGAAAGCGGTTCTGCAACAGTGTCGAATATAGAATGAAGTTCTGAATAATAATCTGAAAAATAGAATGATCTATTCCAGAAAAAACAAACTCAGAGTTCGACATTATTCTTAGCCTTGCTAATGTTAGCTTAGGGTTCCTGATTGCTTGCCATAGAAAACTAGTCTTCTTTCAATTCTTTGCAGTTTTTGTAGTGTAGGCAAGGGAGGAATTGGAAGTTTGTCGTCCTGGTCTCTAGCTGTCATTATAGTTTCTTAAAGTTAGCAAACTTTGCTCCCTGTGGTTGCTTATGCTATATATATCTGCCAGGTAAAATGTGCTTTCTCAAAATAAGCCAAAGACGAAGGCACGCCTCGCAGAAGGCGATTGGCTTGAAGGCCTGCCTCGCAGAAGGCGATTGGCTGGAACGGGATTGCTAGAACAGAATTGACTGGAAAGTAGCGGCAGGCTCCAGAAATTATAAATTGATATTCCACTAGCGCTGTGCTGTCTGTGTTGCTAAACAGCTCTTAGAGGGCCCCCACTAGCTTGCACAACATGTTTACAGGGGACAAAACATTTGTTTTTTTACTGACAAAATCCCACATAGTGCACATTTAACCTTCTTAATAATTGCCCTAACAGTGGATTTTCAGGCATGTAGCAATTTCTTACAGACATTGCCTAATTTATGGACATCAACATGAAGTTTAATTAGTATTTTTTCTTACCTTCCCCATGTTGATAGATACAGGAGTTTGGTGTGCCACCTCATATTTATGCTTTGGTGAAACAGGAAGTGATAAATGACCACTTGAGAGTCCTTAGGGCCGGCCCTTTTATTAGGCAATATTAGGCAGCCGCCTAGGGCGACACTTGAATTTGAGGCGACATTTTGACAACTGGCTGGCTCCCTCCAGCGTGACAATTGGCTGATGTCCTCCGGCGGACCTGAGGAGCGGCAGTCGACGGCACCCCAGCCCCACCTCTTAGCGTTGCTGCAGTTCCCACCCTCACCATTCGCCCTTCTCCCACCTTGGTAGCTAGAGTCCACTCTAGGCAGGGACTAAATAAATAAATGCTTAAACTGATGTTGGACAATCGACATAAATTCGACATGCTAATAAACTTGACATAAAGCTTATTTTACACTAGCCTACTCCAGCGAAACAAGGATAGCCATGCATTTATGAAAGCAGTTGTTTCTAAAGCTCTAATTATCTCACTCTTTTTTCAGTTCTACAGGAATATTAAAATATAAGTAAAATTTTAATAAAATACTACTATTTTTATTGTAATTGGTACAATTATGGGATCGCGCCATATGGTTGAACAGGCGGCATATTATTAAAATACATTTTTATTTTCTTAGCTCTCCGATGCAGGGGTTAAACTAAATTCCCTTTTGCCTGTTAAAGGACCTCCCATATGTGCACGCGTGCACCAAAATTCTTTACTGGCATAATCATAGTATTGCATACAATGGGGCAAAAAAGTATTTAGTCAGCCACCAATTGTGCAAGTTCTCCCACTTAAAAAGATGAGAGAGGCCTGTCAGAGACAAAATGAGAAAAGAAAATCACATTGTAAGATTTTTTTATTAATTTATTGGTAAATTATGGTGGAAAATAAGTATTTGGTCAATAACAGAAGTTCATCTCAATACGTTGTTATATACCCTTTGTTGGCAATGACAGAGGTCAAACATTTTCTGTAAGTCTTCACAAGGATTTCACACACTGTTGCTGATATTTTGGCCCATTCCTCCATGCAGATCTCCTCTAGAGCAAAGTTTTGGGGCTGTCGCTGGGCAACACGGACTTTCAACTCCCTCCAAAGATTTTCTATGGGGTTGAGATCTGGTGACTGGTGACTCCAGGACCTTGAAATGCTTCTTACAAAGCCACTTCTTCGTTGCCCGGGCGGTGTGTTTGGGATCATTGTCATGCTGAAAGACCCAGCCACGTTTCATATTCTATTCCCTTGCTGATGGCAGGAGGTTTTCACTCAGAATCTCACAATACATGGCCCCATTCATTCTTTCCTTTACACGGATCAGTCGTCCTGGTCCCTTTGCAGAAAAACAGCCCCAAAGCATGATGTTTCCACTCCCATGCTTCACAGTAGGTATGGTGTTTTTTGGATGCAACTCAGCATTCTTTCTCCTCCAAACACGACGAGTTGAGTTTTTACCAAAAAATTCTATTTTGGTTTCATCTGACCATATGACATTCTCCCAATCCTCTTCTAGACCATCCAAATGCTCTCTAGCAAACCTCAGACGAGCCTGGACATGTACTGGCTTAAGCAGGGGGACACGTCTAGCACTGCAGGATTTGAGTTCCTGGCGGTGTAGTGTGTTACTGATGGTAGCCTTTGTTACTTTGGTCCCAGCTCTCTGCAGGTCATTCACTAGGCCCCCCGTGTGGTTCTGGGATTTTTACTCACCGTTCTTGTGATCAATTTGACCCCATGGGGTGAGATCTTGCGTGGAGCCCCAGATTGAGGGAGGTTATCAGTATGTCTACCATTTTCTTATAATTGCTCCAACAGTTGATTTCTTCACACCAAGCTGCTTACCTATTGCAGATTCAGTCTTCCCAGCCCGGTGCAGGTCTACAATTTTGTTTCTGTTGTCCTTTGGCAGCTATTTGGTCTTGGCCATTGTGGAGTTTGGAGTGTGACTGTTTGAGGTTGTGGACAGGTGTCTTTTATACTGGTAACAAGTTCATACAGGTGCCATTAATACAGGTAACGAATGGAGGACAGAGGAGCCTTTTAAAGAAGTTGTTACAGGTCTGTGAGAGCCAGAAATCTTGCTTGTTTGTAGGTGACCAAATACTTATTTTACAGAGGAATTTACTAATAAAGTCATAAAAATTCCTACAATGAGATTTTCAGGATTTTATTTTCTCATTTTGTCTCTCATAGTTTAAGTGTACCTATGATGCAAATTACAGGCCTCTCTCGTCTTTTTAAGTGGGAGAACTTGCACAATTGGTGGCTGACTAAATACTTTTTTGCCCCACTGTATATAATTGGAGCATATATCTTCCTATTCCAAAAAATAAGTGGTACGCCTACCTGTTTGACAGACACAATTATGCTATCCATGGATGTCGGTATTGCCAAATAGACTACTCCAATACTGTCTGATGCACTGATTAAATACCTCTGTGCCTGGGAAGAGCATGATGATGGTACTCAAATTGAGTGAGGATATCACATTCCCTTTGTTAAAGAAAAGGGCAAAGGGATATCTAGCAAGCTCTAAAATGCCTGTGGTATTTTTTGTCTTTCCAGTGGCAAGAACGTCCTGGGCTGAGTCCTTATCACTCAGAACAAAAATGTGTTTATTTATTTCTCTCACATTGCAGAATTACAAATGGTACATTGGAATTTTTAAGAAGAATATGGTGAAATATGTTGCTTTTATTACTGTGCAACCCTAATTCCAAAAAATTGTGACAGTGTGTAAAATGCAAATAAAAACAGAATGCAAACATGTGCAAACCTTTTATCCCTATATCTAATTTGCAAAGTACAAAGACAACACATCAGATGTTGAAACAGAAGTGTTATTGTTTTTGGAAAAATATATGCCCATTTTGAATTTGATGCCAGCAACACATTTCAAAAAAGTTGGGACAGGGGCATGTTTTGCATCACCTCTTTCAACAAAACTCTGCGTTTGGGAACTGAGGAGACCAATTGCTATAGTTTTGAAAGTGAAATGTGCTCCCCTTCTTGCTTGATATAGGATTTCAGCTGCTGAACAGTTCAGGGTCTCCTTTGTCATATTTTTCAATTCATAATGCATACATTTTTTTCAATGGGTGACAGATTTGGGTTGCAGGCAGGCCAGTATAGCACCCAGACTCTTTAACTACAGATCCATGCTATTGTAATATGTGAAGAATGTGGCTTAGCATTGTCCTGCTGCAATAAGCATGGCCTTCCCTGAAAAAAACATTGTCTGGATGGCAGCATATTTTGCTCCAAAACTTGTATATGTTGTTCAGCGTTAATGGTACCTTCAATCAATCAATCAAATGTATTTATAAAGCCCTTTTTACATCAGCAGATGTCACAAAGCAGCAGATGTCAAGTGCTTTTACAAAACGCCTGGCCTTAAACCCCAAGGAGAAAACAACAGTAGTGTTGAATTTCAGTGGCTAGGAAAAACTCCCTAAGAATGCCAACATTTAAGAAGGAACCTAGAGAGGACCCAGGCTCAGAGGGGTGACCAATCCTCTTCTGGCTGTGCTAGGTGAACATATTAAGATTACAATTGTAATTATTAATAAATGCATATGGGCTGAGTCTAGAGTCTATTTTAATTTAGTCCAGGTCGAAAGCATCACCAGATGGACCAGGAAAGGGACAACACGGGGGAGGGGTCAGCACAGTGGCAGCTGAAATCGTCAGGCATCGTCTCGATCTGCAACACAACCAGGAGGACTTTGGACTTTGGATTGGCTTGAAGGCCTGCCTCGCAGAAGGCGATTGGCTGGAACGGGATTGCTAGAACAGAATTGACTGGAAAGTAGCGGCAGGCTCCAGAAATTATAAATTGATATTCCACTAGCGCTGTGCTGTCTGTGTTGCTAAACAGCTCTTAGAGGGCCCCCACTAGCTTGCACAACATGTTTACAGGGGACAAAACATTTGTTTTTTTACTGACAAAATCCCACATAGTGCACATTTAACCTTCTTAATAATTGCCCTAACAGTGGATTTTCAGGCATGTAGCAATTTCTTACAGACATTGCCTAATTTATGGACATCAACATGAAGTTTAATTAGTATTTTTTCTTACCTTCCCCATGTTGATAGATACAGGAGTTTGGTGTGCCACCTCATATTTATGCTTTGGTGAAACAGGAAGTGATAAATGACCACTTGAGAGTCCTTAGGGCCGGCCCTTTTATTAGGCAATATTAGGCAGCCGCCTAGGGCGACACTTGAATTTGAGGCGACATTTTGACAACTGGCTGGCTCCCTCCAGCGTGACAATTGGCTGATGTCCTCCGGCGGACCTGAGGAGCGGCAGTCGACGGCACCCCAGCCCCACCTCTTAGCGTTGCTGCAGTTCCCACCCTCACCATTCGCCCTTCTCCCACCTTGGTAGCTAGAGTCCACTCTAGGCAGGGACTAAATAAATAAATGCTTAAACTGATGTTGGACAATCGACATAAATTCGACATGCTAATAAACTTGACATAAAGCTTATTTTACACTAGCCTACTCCAGCGAAACAAGGATAGCCATGCATTTATGAAAGCAGTTGTTTCTAAAGCTCTAATTATCTCACTCTTTTTTCAGTTCTACAGGAATATTAAAATATAAGTAAAATTTTAATAAAATACTACTATTTTTATTGTAATTGGTACAATTATGGGATCGCGCCATATGGTTGAACAGGCGGCATATTATTAAAATACATTTTTATTTTCTTAGCTCTCCGATGCAGGGGTTAAACTAAATTCCCTTTTGCCTGTTAAAGGACCTCCCATATGTGCACGCGTGCACCAAAATTCTTTACTGGCATAATCATAGTATTGCATACAATGGGGCAAAAAAGTATTTAGTCAGCCACCAATTGTGCAAGTTCTCCCACTTAAAAAGATGAGAGAGGCCTGTCAGAGACAAAATGAGAAAAGAAAATCACATTGTAAGATTTTTTTATTAATTTATTGGTAAATTATGGTGGAAAATAAGTATTTGGTCAATAACAGAAGTTCATCTCAATACGTTGTTATATACCCTTTGTTGGCAATGACAGAGGTCAAACATTTTCTGTAAGTCTTCACAAGGATTTCACACACTGTTGCTGATATTTTGGCCCATTCCTCCATGCAGATCTCCTCTAGAGCAAAGTTTTGGGGCTGTCGCTGGGCAACACGGACTTTCAACTCCCTCCAAAGATTTTCTATGGGGTTGAGATCTGGTGACTGGTGACTCCAGGACCTTGAAATGCTTCTTACAAAGCCACTTCTTCGTTGCCCGGGCGGTGTGTTTGGGATCATTGTCATGCTGAAAGACCCAGCCACGTTTCATATTCTATTCCCTTGCTGATGGCAGGAGGTTTTCACTCAGAATCTCACAATACATGGCCCCATTCATTCTTTCCTTTACACGGATCAGTCGTCCTGGTCCCTTTGCAGAAAAACAGCCCCAAAGCATGATGTTTCCACTCCCATGCTTCACAGTAGGTATGGTGTTTTTTGGATGCAACTCAGCATTCTTTCTCCTCCAAACACGACGAGTTGAGTTTTTACCAAAAAATTCTATTTTGGTTTCATCTGACCATATGACATTCTCCCAATCCTCTTCTAGACCATCCAAATGCTCTCTAGCAAACCTCAGACGAGCCTGGACATGTACTGGCTTAAGCAGGGGGACACGTCTAGCACTGCAGGATTTGAGTTCCTGGCGGTGTAGTGTGTTACTGATGGTAGCCTTTGTTACTTTGGTCCCAGCTCTCTGCAGGTCATTCACTAGGCCCCCCGTGTGGTTCTGGGATTTTTACTCACCGTTCTTGTGATCAATTTGACCCCATGGGGTGAGATCTTGCGTGGAGCCCCAGATTGAGGGAGGTTATCAGTATGTCTACCATTTTCTTATAATTGCTCCAACAGTTGATTTCTTCACACCAAGCTGCTTACCTATTGCAGATTCAGTCTTCCCAGCCCGGTGCAGGTCTACAATTTTGTTTCTGTTGTCCTTTGGCAGCTATTTGGTCTTGGCCATTGTGGAGTTTGGAGTGTGACTGTTTGAGGTTGTGGACAGGTGTCTTTTATACTGGTAACAAGTTCATACAGGTGCCATTAATACAGGTAACGAATGGAGGACAGAGGAGCCTTTTAAAGAAGTTGTTACAGGTCTGTGAGAGCCAGAAATCTTGCTTGTTTGTAGGTGACCAAATACTTATTTTACAGAGGAATTTACTAATAAAGTCATAAAAATTCCTACAATGAGATTTTCAGGATTTTATTTTCTCATTTTGTCTCTCATAGTTTAAGTGTACCTATGATGCAAATTACAGGCCTCTCTCGTCTTTTTAAGTGGGAGAACTTGCACAATTGGTGGCTGACTAAATACTTTTTTGCCCCACTGTATATAATTGGAGCATATATCTTCCTATTCCAAAAAATAAGTGGTACGCCTACCTGTTTGACAGACACAATTATGCTATCCATGGATGTCGGTATTGCCAAATAGACTACTCCAATACTGTCTGATGCACTGATTAAATACCTCTGTGCCTGGGAAGAGCATGATGATGGTACTCAAATTGAGTGAGGATATCACATTCCCTTTGTTAAAGAAAAGGGCAAAGGGATATCTAGCAAGCTCTAAAATGCCTGTGGTATTTTTTGTCTTTCCAGTGGCAAGAACGTCCTGGGCTGAGTCCTTATCACTCAGAACAAAAATGTGTTTATTTATTTCTCTCACATTGCAGAATTACAAATGGTACATTGGAATTTTTAAGAAGAATATGGTGAAATATGTTGCTTTTATTACTGTGCAACCCTAATTCCAAAAAATTGTGACAGTGTGTAAAATGCAAATAAAAACAGAATGCAAACATGTGCAAACCTTTTATCCCTATATCTAATTTGCAAAGTACAAAGACAACACATCAGATGTTGAAACAGAAGTGTTATTGTTTTTGGAAAAATATATGCCCATTTTGAATTTGATGCCAGCAACACATTTCAAAAAAGTTGGGACAGGGGCATGTTTTGCATCACCTCTTTCAACAAAACTCTGCGTTTGGGAACTGAGGAGACCAATTGCTATAGTTTTGAAAGTGAAATGTGCTCCCCTTCTTGCTTGATATAGGATTTCAGCTGCTGAACAGTTCAGGGTCTCCTTTGTCATATTTTTCAATTCATAATGCATACATTTTTTTCAATGGGTGACAGATTTGGGTTGCAGGCAGGCCAGTATAGCACCCAGACTCTTTAACTACAGATCCATGCTATTGTAATATGTGAAGAATGTGGCTTAGCATTGTCCTGCTGCAATAAGCATGGCCTTCCCTGAAAAAAACATTGTCTGGATGGCAGCATATTTTGCTCCAAAACTTGTATATGTTGTTCAGCGTTAATGGTACCTTCAATCAATCAATCAAATGTATTTATAAAGCCCTTTTTACATCAGCAGATGTCACAAAGCAGCAGATGTCAAGTGCTTTTACAAAACGCCTGGCCTTAAACCCCAAGGAGAAAACAACAGTAGTGTTGAATTTCAGTGGCTAGGAAAAACTCCCTAAGAATGCCAACATTTAAGAAGGAACCTAGAGAGGACCCAGGCTCAGAGGGGTGACCAATCCTCTTCTGGCTGTGCTAGGTGAACATATTAAGATTACAATTGTAATTATTAATAAATGCATATGGGCTGAGTCTAGAGTCTATTTTAATTTAGTCCAGGTCGAAAGCATCACCAGATGGACCAGGAAAGGGACAACACGGGGGAGGGGTCAGCACAGTGGCAGCTGAAATCGTCAGGCATCGTCTCGATCTGCAACACAACCAGGAGGACTTTGGACAGGGACAGAAACAGATCCCCCAAGCCAGGTACTCCGCAGATGTGGGCCAGGACCTCATGTCCTCATAAGTTCAAAACGGGAGGAGACTGGGAAAAATTGAGCTATTTGTTTAGAGATTCTAGGTACAATTAAAAGGCCTGCATCTTGCGGTTACGTGTAGGTATGTATGGCTGGATCATTTCAGCAAGGTAAGTAGGAGCAAGTCCATGTATTGATTTATAGGTTAACAATAAAACCTTAAAATCTGCTCTAACCATAACAGGCAGCCAGTGTAAGGTGGCTAGGACAGGAGTAATGTGTTCAAAGGTTTTTGTTCTAGTTAGGATTCTAGCAGCCGTGTACAGCACTGATTTAAATGTATTTATTGATTTGTCAGGGTAACCGGAAAGTAGAGCATTGCAGTAATCTAGTCTAGAAGTAACAAAAGCATGGATTAGTTTATGATAGAAAGTTTCAGATTTTTGCGATGTTTCCAAGATGAAAATAAGAAACTCTTGAGACATATTTTATATGTTCATTAAAGGAGAGGTCAGGGTCAAGGGTAACGCCAAGGTTTCTTACAGTTTTTTGGGATACGAACATGCAGCCGTTGAGGTTCAGAGTTAGATCTGCTAACAAAGCTCTTTGTTTCTAGGGTCTTAAAATGAGCATTTCTGTTTTTCTTGAGTTTAAAAGCAAGATGTTCTCTGTCACACCTTCACAGAAGTCACAAATGCCATGTGCACTAATGCATCCCCATACCATCAAGGATGCTGGTTTTTGAACTGTGTGCTGATAACAAGACGGATGGTCCCTCTCAACTTTAGGCCAGTGGATGCGACATCCATGATTCCCAAAAAATAATTTCAAATTTGGATTCTTCAGAACACAGGACAGTTTTTTCCACCTTGCATCAATCTTATATGACCTTGGATCAGGGGAAGGTGGCGGCTTTTGTGGATCTTGTGTATATCTGGTTTCATCTTTGCATGGTAGAGTTTTAACTAGCATTTGTGAATGAAGCGACATACTGTGTCCACAGACAATTATTTTTGAAGTGTTCATGAGCCCATGCAGTGATTTCCACTAAAGAATTGTGTCTATTTTTAATGCAGTGCTGTCTGGCGGCCCGATGATCATGGCCATCCAATATTAGTTTTCGGCCTTGCCCCTCACATTCAGCGATTTCTCTGGATTCTCCAAAATGTTTTATGATATTATATACCACAGATGATGAGATCCCAAACTCTTTGCAATTTTATGTTGAGAAACTTTTTTATGTTTATGTTGAGTGGTGAACCCCTCCCCATCTTTTATTTTGAGAGACCCATCCTCTCTGGAATGATGTTTTAATAACCATTCACAATACTGACCTGTTTCCAATTGACCTAATTAATTGTGTGATATGCAAGTTAATTGCATTACACAACTTTTCCAGTCTTTTGTTGCCTCTTTCCCAACTTTATGAAATGTGTTGCTGGCATCAAATTCAAATGGGCATATATTTTTCAACAAACAATAACATTTCTTTGTAGAAGTTTTTTATTGAGTATAGTGTTTAGATGATTTGCACATCATTGCATTATGTTTTTATTTACATTCTACGCAGCATCCAACTTTTTGGAAACAGGGTTGTAGTATTCAACCCCGACACAATAATTGGTAGAGCCACATTCTGTTGCAGAAACTGTCTTTTGGGGTAAGTATCTGCCTGTGTTGCATACAGGGCCGGTTTCACAGACACAGATGAAGCCTAATCTTGGACTAAAACAACAAGCTTAATTAAGTTTTCTATTGAACTTGATTTTTTAGTCCTAGGCTAGGCTTTATCCTGTCTGTGAAACCGGCCCACAGTGTTGAATGATTTAGGCCTATGCTTTTCTTTGAGCCACTCCAATGTTGCTTATGCCTTGTGATTAGGATCACTCTCTTGCTGAAATATACTTCCTGAAAGGTATTTCCTCCCAAGCTAAACTTTTTAGCATTCTGACGCAGGTTCCTCACAGTATTTCCAAGTCATTTGGTCAATCAAATTCTTCCTTTAATTTTAAAATGATACCCAGTCCTTGTTGATAAGTATCATGACCCACGGCATGATACTTCTCTGTAGGGAAGTTGTTTGTGGAGCCATGGGCAGTGTTAGGTTAGTCCCACACATATTGTTTAGAGTTTTGGCCAAAAAGCTCTATAATCTGACCACAAATCTTTTTTCTACATTGCAACTGGGCAACTCTCATCGCTTTCATTTCAAATGTCCTTTTTTGATGAATGGCTTCTTCTGGCCAGACTCCAATACAGATCAATTTAATTCAGACCTCTTGATATGATTGATCAATTCACCATTACATTTCTCCCAGCCAATTAACTCTGTAGCTCCTTTAAAGTGATTGTTGTGCCTTCCCTCACAAGTCTCCTTCTTATCTGAATGTTGAGTTTTGATGGACAGCCTTTTTTTTGGCAGTTCCTGTGTGGTGTCATATACAGTGAGGGAAAATTTTATTTGATCCCCTGCTGATTTTGTATGTTTGCCCACTGACAAATAAATCTGACAAAATAAATCTATAAATTATCTGTAATTTTAATGGTAGGTTTATTTGAACTGTGAGAGACAGAATAACAACAAAAGGAATCCAGAAAAACGCATGTCAAAAATGTTATAAATTGATTTGCATTTTAATGAGTGAAAAAAGTATTTGATCCCCTCTCAATCAGAAATATTTCTGCCTCCCAGGTGTCTTTTATACAGGTAATGAACTGAGATTAGGCACACACTTTTAAAGGGAATGCTCCTAATCTCATCTTGTATAAAAGACTCCTGTCCACAGAAGCAATCAATCAATCAGATTCCAAACTCTCCACCATGGCCAAGACCAAAGAGCTGTCCAAAGATGTCAAGGACAAGATTGTAGACCTACACAAGGCTGGAAGGGGCTACAAGACCATCGCCAAGCAGCTTGGTGAGAAGATGACAACAGTTGGTGCTATTATTCGCAAATTGAAGAAACACAAAAGAACTGTAAATCTCCCTCGGTGTGGGGCTTCATGCAAGATCTCTCCTCGGGGAGTTGCAATCATCATGAGAACGGTGAGGAATCAGCCCAGAACTACACAGGAGGATCTTGTCAATGATCTCAAGGCAGCTGGGACCATAGTCACCAAGAAAACTATTGGTAACACACGCCGTGAAGGACTGAAATCCTGCAGCGCCCGCAAGTCCACCTGCTCAAGAAAGCACATGTACAGGCCCGTCTGAAGTTTGCCAATGAACATCTGAATGATTCAGAGGAGAACTGGGTGAATGTTTTGTGGTCAGATGAGACCAAAATCGAGCTCTTTGGCATCAACTCAACTTGCTGTGTTTGGAGGAGGAGGAATGCTGCCTATTACCCCCAAGCCTATTACCTACCTGGGTACCTTGCCAAACTTTGTCGAATTTACTCTATATAAACTAATTGGTTAAATTCTACTTTAAGAGTTTACCAACACAGTATTTTATCTGTTGACTTTTTACCCAACTTTTCTACACCAGGACTCTATTTGGACATAATTAACGGAACTACTCACCGCTGAACCCCCGAAGCTAAGTACCATTGTTATGCCTTATCACTGTAATTGTTGTAGCTACAACACGGAGGAGAACTATCGTCTTCAGATAAAGATAGCAGATTTAGAGGCTCGGCTTCAGACACAAATGTCAGGCAAGGATTATGTATATGGAAAAACTGCGTCTGTGCCACCAGGAAGAAACAATAGTGTAGTTAGCTGCCCGGCACAGCTCCTGCAGCCGGGCAAGAACTTTCTCTTGGTCACTATGAAAAAATGCTGTCGACCATTTAAACCTATGTCGCTGCTAGAGCTGACTGATATTTTCAACAGGTTTTCCCCACTGGAGTCGGAGTCAAGGCCCAAGCTGTCTTTGGAGGGGAATTATCGGCAGGCATTTTCTACCGGTGATCTGCAAACTTTAGTCACTGGCAATTCCATTACCCGCAGTATTAGACTAAAGAATCAGCCGGCAATCATACACTGTTTACCGGGGGGCAGAGCCACCGACGTAGCCGCAAATCTGGGATTGGTGCTAGCGAAGTCTAAAACTGGCAAGTATAGAGAGTACAGAGGTATTGTTATTCATGTTGGCACCAATGACGTTAGGAAGAAATAGTCAGCATTGTGTCGGCATTGAGTCTGCCCGTCGCAGTAGGTAAAGTTTGGGATGCCTTCCCTCCAATGCCTTTCGGGGGAAGAGTCACTGGCTTGTTTTTGACTCTCTGTTGCGCACTTGTGCAATTGGGCTGTACGCCGCTAGCAATACTCGCCCCTCATTCAGGGGGGTTGCGGTTGGTGGGTGTCCCTTTGGTTGATGCCTGGCAATGTGGTTGAATTGATTTCCTGCCTGTTGGGCCCTGTCCGGGGCCTCCCCCGGGTAGGGCCACAGTGTCACCGGACCCCCCCATCTCAGTTCCAAGGTGTTACAATGCTATATTATTGTGCTGGGGGATATGAGGGATGTACTACTACATTTTCTCAGTCTCCTCCAGTTTTAAATTTTAGAAGGAGATGAGGTCCTGGTCCACACCTGCGGATTACCTGGTTTGGGGGGCCCGTTGCTGTCCCTGTCCTTGTCCACCTGGTCATACTTCTGACCTAGTCTAAAATCAAATAGACTCTGGATTTAGCCCAGAGAAATGTATTTATTATTCCAATTGGACTCTTAATATCTCACCCGGCACAGCCAGAAGAGGACTGGTCACCCCTCTGAGCCTGGGTCCTCTCTAGGTTTCTTCCTAAAATTCGACCTTAGGGAGTTTTTCCTAGCCACTGAAATTCAACACTACTGTTGTTTGCTCCTTGGGGTTTAAGGCCAGATGTCTCTGTAAAGCACTTTGTGACAACTGCTGTTGTAAAAAGGGCTTTATAAATAAACTTGATTGATTGATTGATTGAGTAATTGTCTCTGGCCTATTCCCAGCTAGGGGTAGTGACGAGCTCTACAGCAGACTTGCGCAACTCAATCGCTGGCTGAAAACTGAGTTCTGCCCATCGCAGTAGGTAAAGTTTGTAGATAACTGGCTCTATTTTTGGGAGTCTCCCAGAAAGAGGGCCAGGCCTGATCCTAGCTGTATTGGTGCTCTTCTTCTATCTAGGAACATTGACAGGAGTCTCACTCCTATAACCTCACCATGAGATAGGGTGCAGGTCAGGCCCAGGCTGTTAGCCAGCCTGCTAGCATAGTGTAGTCTGTCAATAGCATAGCCAGAGGAGTTAGCTTCGTTCTGCCCTTTGAGATTGTTACTTGTTCAAGGCTGAGAAAAGTTAAACAAGGTAGTGCTAACAATAGCAACCTTATTAAGATAAAGCCTTCCTCCATCTCGGTCACAAAAACAATTACTGTATCACCTCGTATCTCAAAATGGGACTCCTAAATTTTAGATCCCTTGCTCCAAAGGCAATTAAAATAAATGAATTAAACATAAACTAGATGTTATTGGCTTGTGTGAAACATGGCTAAAGCCTGATGAATTTACTGCCCTAAATGAGGCCTATCCTCCTGGCTATACTAGTGATCATATCCCCCGTGCATCCCGAAAAGGAGGGGGTGTTGCTAATATTTATGACAGTAAATATAAATGTACTCTTAAACACATTCATTAGAAGTTTTACTCATGAAAGTTAAAAAGGCAATAAAATGCAAATTAATTATTTAAAAATCATACAATGTGATTTATGGGTTTTTGTTTCAGATTCCATCCCTCACAGTTGAAGTGTACCTATGATAAAAATGACAGACCTCTACATGCTTTGTAAGTAGGAAAACCTGCAAAATCGGCAGTGTATCAAATACTTGTTCTCCCCACTGTATATTATCTAATGAGCTAAGGTAGTCAATAAGATAGACTAGCTAGCTAAATCTTGCTGGAGCAACTGTGGTCTGAAATCAACAAATCCAAAATGATTGCGACTCTCCAGACACGGTAGATGGAGTCAAGCGCAGAGCGCTGAATTTATTAATACAAAAACATAATCCAAAAAAAATACAAAGTCACAGGGCAGGCAGAAAGGTCAAAAACACGGGAGATCCAAACAACAGGGCTACATTACAAAATCGTAAGGCAAGAGAATAAACATGGTCACAAAACTAGATTGAGTATAACTAGGGAAAAGAGTATACTGAATAAACGCTCAGCAAGTTGATTAAAAAAACAATACTTCGCAACTACCAGGCCCCACCCTAGAAGTATATACCAACCCCAATCACCCACAACAAAACACAGGGGCATGGTCGATGTTATTGAGAAGCCCGGAATGAGGATGTGACAAAAATAGAGAGGCTTTGGAAATTTTTCATAACTCTTTACAACATCCTTCACTTTCTTCACAGTGAGCAAGCCAAAATATCACCTTAAATATTCAGGGAAATATTTTACAAACACTATATAATTTACACAGTGCTGTTCTATTGGTTTTCAAAGAAGTTTGTCTCTATGTCAAAGGCTAGTTAATGTAACAATCCAAGACAGTTGATGCATCATCAGCTCTCCTCTCTTACCTTTCAAAATTATATTTCCATCTCTGTCCATAAAACCGATTTAATGAAACCACTCTAATGTACGGTGCCCATCTCTTGCAAATTACATTTTAGAATATTCACCCGTTTGTCTTTCTGCTTGTCCGTCATTTTGTTTGACTGTGTCTGTGTACCTCCGTCTGTCCTTCTGTCTGAACAGAAGGATTGTTTATTCCACCAACCTGTTATTCAGTTATGAAAAGAGGGGCTTGTTTATGTTATCGATCCTAGCCACACAAGCACAGACCTCACTGTTAGTTTTTGGGATTATCTTGATGCTAGTCCGGATTAGATTTTGTTCTCCAATCTGAAATGTTTGTTCATATGCTCAAATGTCAGAAAATGTCATAATAAACAACACAGTTGCCTATTTTAAATATAAATGTTAAAGGTACTAAAGCCAATGAGGCTTTAATTTTTTTAATTACATGTTTTGAATTAATATATTTAAAGGTGCAATGTGCATATTCCTGTACAGTGGATATAAAAAGTCTACACACCCCTGTTAAAATGCCAGGTTTTTGTGATGTAAAATAATGAGACAAAGATAAATTATGTGACCTATAATGTGAAAAAAAAACACTAAAATAAGTGTCAGTAAAATTACAAACAACCTCCAGAATGCTGGGTTGAAAGTGTCACAATCAACTTTTTGCAGAAGACTTTGGCAGCAGAATTACACTGCATGGTTCAAACCTCTGATCAGCCACAATGGTCTCATCCAAAACAGAAAGGCTAGATTGGAATTTGCTAAAAAACTATACACCAATACAGTTTTGGAACAGAGTTTTATTGGCAGATGAGGCAAAAGTGTGTAGTGACCTCATCTGTAAAGCATGGTGGAGGTAGTGTCATAGCATGGACAAGCATTGCTGCCTCTGGAATGAGGTCACTCATTTTTTTTGGTGATGTAACGAATGATGACAGCAGCAGAACAAATTCAGAATTGTAAAGAAGCATATTGGCTACCAATGTACACTGTAGTTTGCTGGAGTCCCAGACCCAGACCCTTAGAAATGTCTTTGTAACCCTTTCCAGAGTGATGAATGTCTCAACTACTTTTTTCTCATCTATCTGAATTTCTTTCAATTGCAGCATGGTGCTGCTTGTAGAGACATTGTAATCTACTTCACATTGTTGGTGATGTTCTATATTAGCTATGTTTAGATCGAACATGCTGTCAGTAATCAAGTCTGGTTGTGTCTGCTCTAATTGAATCCAATGATCAACTGAATTTGGTTAATGTGTAACTAAGGGGCAATCCCTTTTTCACACTGGGCCAGTTGGTTTTGGGAGTGTTTTCTAAATCTAATTCTAGATTTTTGTGTTTACTTGGGCTCTCTTAGATCTACATACAAAGTGTAATCTAAGAATTGAACCATTCAGTGGGACAAATATGCAAAAATAGAGGAAATCAAGAGGGGGCAAATACTTTTTCGTGGCATTGCATAACGCCTAACTCCTTACTATCCACCAGGCTTAGAGTGCTAAAAAACTGTATGCCCTCTTGATCCTCCTGTCAGTACCCAGTCTCTGCTGTCATTTGCAGTGTTGGAAATGTATGTGGCTCCTCCTCTTGTGCCTAAGACATTATCTGCATGGTATACACCATCTTCAGAAAATCTAGCTAGGTAGCTACAGTTGGTCAGAGGCTAGCTAATATGATAATATTTCAAAATGCCAGCAGCCTGTTGTTGCCGTGAAACTGTAAAGTAACAGTAGATTTGTGTCAGTTGCTGCTGATTTGAAGTAGAATTGTGTAGATGTTTATATACAAACTGATTTTGTAGAAATATTGTTCCAAATATAGGAGCAGAAAGTTGACCTCATTGTGCTGTCCAAGACAATTCAAACAAGCTGCTGATGTGAGACAATGTAGTTTTAGCTAACTAGTCTAGCTCAGTAGCTTACTAGTGATATGTTAGAATGTAGCCTGCATGACAGTATGAAAGTAATCGTCGCGAAGCAGGACGCCTATACACACCTATTACACAAACCTTACTCTTTCAGGGGTCAAATGCAGACCTAGAATGATCTGGTTCAGTGCTCAACTCTCAAATGGTACATTTACATGTAATTTTTTAAATGTGACCAAAGGAAAACATAAAGAACATGATTGAAGTAGTTGTTGGTATATACCATATACAAACCTGTTTCCAAAAGTTGGGACGCTTCGTAAAATGCAAATATAAACTGAATGCAATGATGTGTAAATCTTTTGTCCCTGTATTTAATTGAAAATAGTACAAAGACAACATATCAAATGTTGAAACTGAGAAATGTTATTGTTTTTAGAAAAATACATGCCCATTTTGACATAGATGCCAGCACTAATGCATCCCCATACCATCCAGATGCTGGCTTTTGCACTGTGTGCTGATAACAACCCAGATGGTTGCTCTCCTCTTTAGCCCGGAGGACATGGCGTCCATGATTCCCGAAAAGACTCTCAAATTTTTATTTGTCAGACCACAGGACAGTTTTCCACTTCACCTCGGTCCATCTTAAATGACCTTGGGCCCAGAAAAGGCGGCTGTGTTTCTGGATCTTGTTTATACATGTTTTTTCTTTGCATGGTAGAGTTTTTACTTGCATTTGTGGATGCTGCGACAAACTGTGTTCAGACAATGATTTTCGGAAGTGTTCCTGAGCCCATGAAGTGATGTCCACTACAGAATCGTGTCTGTTTTTAATGCATTTCAGCCTTAGGGCCTGAAGATCACGGTCATCCAACATTGGTTTTTGCCTTAGTCCCTTGCATACTGAGATTACTCCGATATGTTGTTTGGTACATTTGACAAATAAACCTTGAAACTTGAAGTGGAAACTTGATTCTCTGAATCTTTAAATGATATTGTCTACCATAGAGGATGAGGTCCCCAAACTCAACGCAATTTTACTTTGAGATAAGTTTGAGATATTCTTGAATTGTGGCACTGTTTGCCTATGCAGTCTTTCACAGAGTGGTAAACCCATCCCCATCCTCACTTCTGACAGGCCCATCCTCTCTGGAATGATCTTTCAATACCCAATCATGTTACTGACCTGATGCAAATTGACCTAATTAGTTGTGTGATATTCTGCCAGGTTTAGGTTTTTGCATTACACAGCGTTTCCAGTATGTCCCAGCTTTTTTGAAACGTGTTGCTGACATCAAATTCAAAGTGAGAATTTATCTTCCAAGAAGCAATAACGTTCCTCAGAATTCAACATTTGATATGTTGTCTTGGTATTATTTTCTATTGAATATAGAGTTTAAATCATGTGCATTCTGTTTTTCTTTACATTTTATACAGCTTACCAACTTTTTAGAAAATGGGGTTGATTTACAATAATTGTCTGTCACTGGTTTTAAAGTAAATCTGAACTTTTCTAACATCTCCAGATGGCTCAGACTGCACAAGCCAATAAGCCATCTTTGGGCATGTTACAGAAGGTTTAAAACCTGGAACGGACAATTATCACATACAGTGAGGAAAAACATTATTTGATCCCCTGCTGATTTTGTATGTTTGCCCACTGAAAAAGAAATGATCAGTCTGTAATGGTTTGTTTATTTGAACAAAAAAAAAAAAAATCCAGAAAAACACGTCAAAAATATTATAAATGTATTTGCATTATAAAGAGCAAAATAAACATTCGACCCCTCTGCAAAACATGACTTAGTACTTGGTGGCAAAACCCTTGTTGGCAATCACAGAGGTCAGATGTTTCTTGTAGCTGGCCACCAGGTTTGCACACATCTCAGGAGGGATTTTGTCCCACTCCTCTTTGCAGATCTTCTCCAAGTCATTAAGGTTTCGAGGCTGACGTCAGTGGGACATTGTATAATGACCTTCAGGAGGTATTGTATAATTCTTAATTGATCATTGGGACATTTATGGGATGTTGTGTCAATGTCCACTGGAGGGGTCTTTAGTACCTACTTGGATTTTTTCTGATGGTCCTTATAAAAAATAAAAACCTTTATATGTAGATAGTATTATTATATATCATCAACAAATGTTCAACAAACCATCTGTTGATAAGGATCTACTTGTTAAGGTTCGGGTTAGAGGAAGGTTTAGGGTAAGGGTTAAGGTTAGGTGTAACGCATAGAAGTAGGAGCAGGACACAGGCGTGGATGATGTCAATGAAGGTCTTATAATTAACAGACGTACTCAAAACAATGACATAAGAACGACAACAGGGAACAGAGACGTACAGGAAACAATGACTGACAAGATACACTAGGAGAGGGGGAAATTATAGCAGTACATTATTAGAGATAAACTAGACACAAATAAAACCAATCAAAAAACAGTTAGTCGATAGTTAGGTAAAATGTTACTGACAGTCAGTAGATCATTTTTAGAGAATCTACAGATACACTTGGGACTCTCAATATTAAGTGTTAACAAAATATTTTATATTTTATAAAAACAACAATCACAAATTTTTAAGCCATCAGACAAAACATCCCAAAAACATCTTAAACTCTTTCTCTGGGATATTCCTGGAACAAACTGGGAACAAGACAAAGGCTTCCAAGGGCCAATGTCCCATAAAAATCCTATAAACATCATCTGGTGCATGCCAGGAACCCAAGACAACTTCCATGTCAGTTTAAGAGATCATTTTGTAAGGTTCTGTGGATGTCCTAACAACTCATTCTGGTTTCAGTGTCCTACCCACTCACCAGCCATTCTGTTGCTCTTTTTACAATCTCCTTTAATCCCTCTGTTGGCAATTTCACGCACAGTCTCAGACTTAGCTGGACTGTGGTGTTATTTTCACAACCTCTCCTCATTGAGTCTGGCAGGATCCTGAAACAGAACACCTATCCTCCTCCTCCTCTTCAGTTTCCTCGTTCCTGGCTGTGCGTGTCTCCCTTTGTTTTCTCAAGGCAAACTCCAGCCTTATCTCTGATTCCCCCCATCAAAGCTAAAGGTTAAAAAAAGAGTAATGAAATGATGAAAGCTCGCTCATCTGTTGTGTTCTGGGATAGTTAAACAGCTATACAGCTTTATGAGACCCTGTGGAGTAAATGGCATGTAAGCGGGTTGGGCAATGGGATGGTCACGGAGGGAAGTCAAAGGAGGTTTGTCACAACCTGTGGTTAGATACTTGCAACATAATATCGCAGACTCTGACACATGTAAAGAGGCATTCCAGCATGTTAAACACACCAGATTCATGGGTAACAAATGCATTTTATTATTTTAATTTAGAGTGAAATCTGTCTTTAATGTGTATATGCATCAGAGCTCATTATAAAAAAAATCTGAACAACAGTTAAATTATATTCACATTCTTACACTTTAAAAATATTTTCAAATTAAGTAAAAATAAGTAAAATAGGCACCCAAGAACAATATTTGGTTGCACATCCTTTGCTAAAGAAAATAGCAGTTAATTATATGTATTAGATATATTTGTAAACATCAGTAAGCTTCCTGCAATACTCTACTGGCAACCTAGCCCACTCTCCAGTTCTGTAATGTTTTAAGGGTCCACCGCCCAACTGTGGATTTGTTCACTAGCCTTTAGTTTTATATGGGAATAAGATCTGGGACTGTATTCACAAAACCTCTTAAGGCTAAAAGTAGCTCCTAACTTCCTGATTTAGGAGTATCTTTAAAAAAAAATTATGTTAGTCCTGTACATGCTCACGTTTTTCACAAAACGTTTTAGCGCTAAAACCGGCTCCTAAATCTGTAAAAGGTTAGGAGTAGTCAAGAGGACTCCTAATTCACTAAGACTAAACAAACAACAGTCCTCCCGTATCAGCCAATCACGGTGGGCATAGTAAGTAAGCTTGTTCATAGAACATGACATCATCCATAGTAACAGGGTCAACTCCGCCCTTTCTCTTAGCTTAAGATTTCTCCTCATTCCTTGGTAAAAGTTGGTCTTAGCAGCTATGTGAATAGATTTTAAGAGAAAACTTTAAGCTAGGAACTTTTAGTGCTGTTTCGGAGTCCTCCAAGTGGTAAGATAAAATGTTTTGTGAATACGGACAATGGAGTTGTCACTAGCCATTCCTGAACAGTCCAGCGTTTCTTCTTAAGCAATTCTGTAGTTCTTTTTGATTGATTTGGGGCCGCTGCCTTGTTAGCAGACCCAGAACCTTCGACTGAGTCACAATTTCTAAACACTAGATTATACACTGCGCTCCAAAAACTCTAAATAAGATTATTTGATGTCTTTTACACACTGAACTTCCCCAGTACCAGAGGAAGCAAAGCAACCCCACAGCATTATCAAACTTTCCTCACATTTAAATGTAGGTGTTCTTTTCTTTGAGCACTTCATTTGGTCATCTGTTAACAAAGGGTTGATCTGCTTTGCCAAAGAGCTTCAGTTTGATTCCAACAGTCCATAGGACATTTTCCCAAGAGGATTTACGCTTATTTAATTTGGTTTATGAAAAGTTAAAATCTGGGTCTCTTTTCTCTGTCTTTCAGCAATGGAGCTTTCCTGAGCTTCCTACAATTTAGAGTTTCTTGGTTTGTGGCAGATAGCCCAGTCTTTTATCGTTCTTCTAGTCTGCTTGTAGATATGTGTAATCTTTAAAATGTCTGTGTTTGAGGATTTTCTGGTCTTCACAAAATTGATAGTGGTATAGGGAGTTGAACGTTCTGTTTCTGATTTTCACACCAATGTTGAGTGCCAACTTTATACCGCTTAGGCACCTGCAACGTCACACCAATCAAATCAAACATATGAACATAACTTATTTTTTCCAATTATTAAAATGAAGAGCAATTGTTGCATGATTCAACAGACAAAAATAATTAAGAAGTTTATTTTGAAGTGGCATAAGGGGACCGGAGAAGGGTGGACCGGAGGGTGTGTTCCAACTATAGGGGGATCACACTTCTCAGCCTCCCCGGGAAAGTCTATGCCAGGGTTCTGGAGAGGAGAATACGGCCGATAGTAGAACCTCGGATTCAGGAGGAACAGTGTGGTTTTCGTCCGGACCGTGGAACACTGGACCAGCTCTATACCCTCTACAGGGTGTTGGAGGGTTCATGGGAGTTTGCCCAACCAATCCACATGTGTTTTGTGGATTTGGAGAAGGCATTCTACTGTGTCCCTCGCGGCATCTTGTGGAGGGTGCTTGGGGAATATGGGGTCCTGGGTCCTTTGCTAAGGGCTGTCAGGTCCCTGTACAACCGAAGCAGGAGCTTGGTCCGCATTGCCGGCAGTAAGTCAGACTTGTTCCCAGTGCATGTTGGACTCCGGCAGGGCTGCCCTTTGTCACCGGTTCTGTTCGTAATTTTTATGGACAGAATTTCTAGGCGCAGCCAGGGGCCGGAGGGTGTCAGGTTTGGGGACCACACAATTTCATCTCTGCTCTTTGCAGATGATGTTGTTGTGTTGGCCCCTTCTAACCAGGACCTTCAGCATGCGCTGGGACGGTTTGCAGCTGAGTGTGAAGTGGTGGGGAAGAAAATCAGTACCTCCAAATCCGAGGCCATGGTCCTCAGTCGGAAAAGGGTGGCTTGCCCACTTCAGGTTGGTGGAGAGTGCCTGCCTCAAGTGGAGGAGTTTAAGTATCTAGGGGTCTTGTTCACGAGTGAGGGAAGGATGGAACGGGAGATTGACAGACGGATCGGTGCAGCTTCTGCAGTAATGCAGTCGATGTATCGGTCTGTCGTGGTGAAGAAAGAGCTGAGCCGCAAGGCGAAGCTCTCGATTTACCAGTCAATCTACATTCCTACTCTCACCTATGGTCATGAGCTTTGGGTCATGACCGAAAGGACAAGATCCCGGATACAGGCGGCCGAAATGAGCTTTCTCCGCAGGGTGGCCGGGCGATCCCTTAGAGATAGGGTGAGAAGCTCGGTCACCCGGGAGGAGCTCAGAGTAGAGCCGCTGCTCCTCCACATCGAGAGGGGTCAGCTGAGGTGTCTTGGGCATCTTTTTCGGATGCCTCCGGAACGCCTTCCTGGGAAGGTGTTCCGGTCCCGTCCCACCGGGAGGAGACCCCGGGGAAGACCTAGGACACGCTGGAGGGACTATGTCTCCCGGCTGGCCTGGGAACGCCTCGGTGTCCCCCCGGAAGAGCTGGAGGAAGTGTCTGGGGAGAGGGAAGTCTGGGCATCCCTGCTTAGACTGCTGCCCCCGCGACCTGGCCCCGGATAAGCGGAAGAAGATGGTATGGTATGGTATGGTATTTTGAAGTAGATTTTTTAAATGTGTGAGTTGTAGTGTGAGTTATTATAGATCTTAGACAGTTTTCCTATGGTTCCTGTTTGGCACTAAATACGTTGGGGTCCTTCAGACTTTGTTAGGCCTTTTGTGTTTTCCGGATTCTCAGGATCATTCCAGATCTAAACAAACATTTCCCAATTGCCCCATTAAATACATACCTTATACATATTGTTTTAAACCAGGCTGATGAACCCACTGAAATAAACAAAGTATATTTCATATGTACAGTGAGGGAAAGAAATTCAAGCAGATCCCCTGCTGATTTTGTACATTTGCCCACTGACATAGAAATGATCAGTCTATTATTTTAATGGGAGTTTTATTTAAACAATGAGAGACAGAATAACATAAAAAAGAATCCAGAAAAATGCATGTCAAGATTGTAGACCCACACAAGGCTGGAATGGGCTACAAGACCATCGCCAAGCAGCTTGGTGAGAAGGTGACAACAGTTGGTGAGATTATTTGCAATTGGAAGAAACACAAAAGAACTGTCAGTCTCCCTCAAGAAAGCACATGTACAGGCCTGTCTGAAGTTTGCCAATGAACATCTGAATGATTCAGAGGAGATCTGCAGGGTGAAATCAAACTCTTGGTCATCAACTCAACTCGCCAGTGTTTGGGGAAGGAGGAATGCTGCCTATGACCCCAAGAACACCATCCCCACCGTCAAACATGGAGGTGGAAACATTATGCTTTGGGGGTGTTTTTCTGCTAAGGGGTCAGGACAACTTCACCGCATCAAAGGGACGATGGACGGGGCCATGTGCCGTCAAATCTTGGATGAGAACCTCCTTCCCTCAGCCAGGACATTGAAAATGGGTCGTGGATGGGTATTCCAGCTTGACAATGACCCAAAACACACAGCCAAGGCAACAAAGGAGTGGCTCAAGAAGAAGCACATTAAGGTCCTGGAGTGCCCTAGCCAGTCCCCAGACCTTAATCCCTTAGAACATTTGTGGAGGGAGCTGAAGGTTTCAGTTGCCAAACGTCAGCCTCGAAACCTAAATTACTTGGAGAAGACCTGCAAAGAGGAGTGAGACAAATCCCTCCTGAGATGTGTGCAAATCTGGTGGCCAACTACAAGAAAGGTCTGACCTCTGTGATTATCAAGGGTTTTGCCACCAAGTACATAGTCATGTTTTGCAGAGGGATCCAATACTTCTTTCACTCATTAAAATGCAAATCTTTGTTTATTACATTTTTGACGTGTGTTTTTCTGGATTTCTTTTCTGTCTCTCACTGTTCAAATTAACCTACCATTAAAATTATAGACTGATCATTTCTTTGTCAGAGGGCAAACGTACAAAATCAGCAGGGGATCAAATATTTTTTCCCTCACTGTAATACATATTTCTAAAAGAATATTATGATTTCACACTGTTTTACTGGCTTTAAAATCAACCTTTATTTAAATCCTACCCAGAAATTCA
Source organism: Esox lucius (assembly GCF_011004845.1). Lineage (NCBI taxonomy): Eukaryota > Metazoa > Chordata > Actinopteri > Esociformes > Esocidae > Esox > Esox lucius. The sequence goes on along the minus strand of NC_047588.1, from coordinate 22,191,173 downwards.
GCACTGTTGCTAACACATAGGCAGCTCGAGACAGTTTGAATTGGTATGTAAAAAGTAATTATACCCTCTTCTTGGAGGTTATTTTCGAAGTGTGTACATACACCTATTGGATTTGGCAGGATTAGTATGCTCTGCAGAAATTAAATATTCTCTCCTGTGGTGTGATAAGAATAAATTTAATTTGGATGTCACTGCAAATAAGGTTTCACACACACACACACAAACTCACACAGTATCAAGCCAGTTGCCTTCTTCTGGTCTCACCCCAATGATGTACTAAACTTGGCTGAAGGGAACGCTTGAGGCATTGTTGGACCATGTTGCCATTGCTACATTCAAGTGACCACAAATTGTATAGAAATTGTATAGAAGCATGTTTATTTGGCAGCATGTTTGGTTGTGTTTGATGTCTTTAACATAGCACATTAATCTAACGGTATTTTACTGAAGTAAATAGGTGAATGTGCTACATTCAGTTAATCTGTCATAGAACCATTATACAGTATGTTACCTATACAGCACCACCAAATTATAAGTTACATGATATGGCTCCTCAGTGTAGTTATACCTGTTTCATAAAAACTGTGAGGTGGTCAAGTAGGAAACACTGGATATAGGTAAACACATTTATACACATTCTGCTTATTGTATGGAACAGATTGACCTTTGTTAACAATTGTTCCTCAACTCAGTTGTTGCTTGCTCTTTGGGGTTGTAGGCTGTGTATCTGTAAAAGCACTTTGTCACAACTGCTGATGTGAAAAGGGGTTTTTATAATATACATTTAATTGGTAACTCCTAGAATCTAAAGACATTTAGAGAGTACTTTCTCTGTCTTGTGTCTGTGTTCTTTTCCATATTAATCTTTTATTTTTATTGGCCAGTCTGAGATTAAACTAATTTGTCCTCTTGCTCAGTTGTGCACCGAGGCCTCCCACACTCCTTTCTATTCTGGTTAGATCCAGTTTGTGTTATTCTGTGAAAAGGAGTAGTACATAACGTTGCCCGAGATCTTCAGTTCCTTGGCAATTTCTCACATGTAATAGCTTTAATTTCTCAGAACAATAGACTGATGAGTGTCAGAAGCACTTTGTTTCTGTCAATTTTTAGCCTGTTAATGAACACACAATTGCTGATGCTTCAGATATGGAACTCGTCTAAAGAAGGTCAGTTTTGTTGCTTCTTTAATCAGCACAAAAGTTTTCAGCTGTGCTAACATAATTGCAAAATAATTTACTAATTATTACATAGCGTCTTAAATGTATAAACTTGGATTAAAAACTCAATATGCCATTGGAATACAGGACTAAATGTTTCTGATAATGGGCCTCTGTACCCCTACTGTAAGTAGATATTCCATAAAGAATTTGCCATTTCCAGCTACAATAGTCATTTACAACATTAACAATGTCTACACTGTATTTCTGATCAACTTGATGTTATTCTAATGGACAACAAACGTGCTTCCCCCCCCCAAAAAAGGACATTTCTAAATGACCCCATGTGTATGTAGTTTTCCCAAGGAAATAATGAGATTACAGTGAACATGCCTTTAGTGTTAATGTGCATAACATCTGATCCTATAAACATTTCCAGAATAAGATTTAGAAGGGTGTTTCGCAATGCTTCTTCTGAACCCAAATTAATTTCTTATTACGTACCCCAAAAAACATTATTGCATTATTTTTACTTGCAATTGTTTTCGTATTTTTCTGATTTCCTGTAGCATACTCTCCACATCTTTAGCATTGTGCGTTGACCTGTGGGTGAAAAACCATCTCCTTTTTCCAGATACTATACTGGATATATAACGTACTTAGTACCATTTTCTTGCTCCTGTTTGTGCAACGAATGGCTGTTCATATCCTCTTTCGTTGACTGATGATCAGCTTGAAAGTTTAAAAGAACAGGCATCATACAGCATATCATACAGCATAGCAATCACATCAACGTGTCCCAGAGTACTGATTCGAATAGGGTTACTTATGATTTTCATAAGTAAAGTCCAAAAGTCCAAACTTTTGATCATGGAGATTGTTTATGTGACGAGACATGTTTTAGAAAACCTCAACTGTGTTTTACTTAATAATTGCTAGTTACAGATCTCAATAGTTACTGTCGCTTCTCAACCTACCATATAAGCTGTACATAAACTCCCATAGCCACTGTTAAGTATAACGTATTGCTTCTCCCCTTCTCCTTAGTAGAGTGTGGGTGGTGTTTTTGTGTGTGTCTGTGTTTGGGTGCTGCAGCAGGGTGGTTTCTCTTTGTCTGTCTGTTTCTTGCAGGTGTGGTGAGTTGCCAGTGATGAGGGTGGGCATGGCCCCTGTCCTCTGGATTACTGTCAGCTGTTCCACATCAATCCCTGGCTGTATATAAATGACTCGTGTTTGTGCAGTATGAGGGATTCAAGGAAGGAGAGAACTTGCATGCCTTAGGTTATCCTCCATTTGAGAGCACAGGGTCTACTGGACTATATATCTGTACCAGAGTTTGTTTCGATATCTTTGTTTTGTGTTCTTGCTTGTCCTTCTTGCTGTTTCCATCCAATTACCTTATCCCAGGGAGAAGGGATAGGTAAGCTACCCTGGGGTATACATTTGGCCGTAGATGACCCACTGTTAAATACACATGTAAGATGCGAGCGGGTGTCATCCTTGTATTTGTGTAGTAGTTAGCCAGCTCGCTGGGTATTAGAGAGTGTAGGCAGGGATAGAGGTGCAGGAAAGCATAGGGTCTTGGTTTTCTTTATTAATTTGATTGGAAGTCCATATGTCACACCGGAAGTCCCACCCTGCAAACCAGATTTCCCGCCCTCCTGTCAAATCAGTCTGGAAGCCCCGCCCACCAGGGTCATAAATCACCAAAGTGACACAATATACCCTACATATGCTACTTCCATCTCTTTTGCCCAATACAGCAGCAATCAGAACTGGAACTTGAAATAAATATGTCTTTAAGTCAAAATATTTGAGTTAATTTGTCTGAGAAGTCCAGAGTATTTCTGTGAGAGCAAGACAGTGTGGAGTTTATCTTGCTATAGAATGTGATATATTGGAAAAGACCTTATCCATTTCATGGTGTTGGTTTTCAGCTCGCCCTGTTTGAGAGAAAGGTGAACTTTCCTACCTTATTAAATGAGAAATTACTGAGAAAATATGTTTCTGAAAAATGATCATCTCTTGTCTGGAAGATCAACAGTGTTTTGCACTTTTTGATCCAAACATTAATTAATGCTAATTGTGTCTAGTCCTTTAGTCTATGACCATGTTACTGTTATTGTGTGTGAGTACTAGTATTGCGATGTTTGTGTGTTTGTCATCCATAGTTTTGTGCTGGGAGGAGTTCTTAGCCATCTGTCTCTGTGCGTACCACCGGAGCATACAGAGTTGAGTGAGGATTTTGTGTGTTTAAGCAGATAATGGGAAACAAAGAAGATGCCTCCTGTTCTCCGTGCCCTTTATCCATCTCTTTTTGCCTTTCCCTATCCACTCTTAATCTTCCTTTTTAGCCACTCTCCTTCATCACTCCTCAACTCTTTCTTCTAGGCCTCTTTACATTATGATAATTTCAGTCTGCATAGATAACACCCATAGCTACTGCAGTGTAAATACAAATGTGTTCCTCATTGTCTATTTGAGACAATGCCTATTCAGACAATTTTATTTAAAGATGTTTACTGTACTGCTAGCATAAATACAAACATAATAACCAGAAGACATCTACAGTATATCTTTTAAATATTTTTCTACAAAACTGATTCATGTGCCTGAGACATTACCCTTTAAAACTTTCTCTGTCTATCAATTTGCATTGACTTTTAGTCTTTTCATACTTGCTTGAGACACTGGCAGTACTATCGCCCACCCTAAAACACCCTGGACTAGTCAATACTATTCCATTCTCCATTAATTAGGAAGGGGAGGAGGAGAGAAGCCGTTTAAAATAAGTATTGTAAATGTTAGAGGCAGGATTATTCACAGTGTATATTTAATATTTAAATCTGCACTGTGCAGAATAACATGTCCAAATATTATCTGTTGCTTTACTTTAACAGGGCAAGGTAAATGGATATCTTGTGTGTATAGTTTGCTATATTTTGTTTGATGTCAAGAAAACAACAAACTTTCTTGAAGTATCATAACCTCAAGATAGATAGATGTCTGTTCAACAAACGTAAATAAACATGGCTGCGCAAAATAGAGAGTAATTTGCTAAAATTGTTAAATGTAACCTTCAAAAATATAGTTGTCAATGCTTGTCCATTACTAAGTATGCAAGTATGCATTCATAAATTGTCATAATCTTTTGAGAACTTGTGAATAATAATGTTAATAAATGATGAACACAACTTATAGTCTGACCGTTAGCATATGTTTTATTCAGACAACAAGGGAAGCATCCCAGTACCTTTTACTCAGGAAAAACATGAAATTTTTTATGGTTGCTCAAATATTATTCAGTATAGCTTTTAACAGTATTACTGGTACTAGTAGTGTGGAAATATTAAATTCAGTCAAAATCGGAAATTAGCTACATAACACATACTATACACATCGGGTCTCAATGAAGGAAATATACTAAAGATTAAAATCTTTCTGTACACTGTGTTATTCGTTGAGAACAAAATGACGTAACAACGTTCAATGGAAACCAAAATCACCTACCGATTGAGGGCTGGATTCAAACTCACACTGAAAATCGAAAGTTAACCACTGAAATCAGAGCCTGTTTCAACTTGAATTAATTTCATCACGGCAACTCATGATGTGACTCAGTAGTGTGTATGGCCCCAACATGCTTGTATGCACTACCAACAACGTCTGGGATAAGATTGCAGATGATGTCCGGGGGGGTCTCCTCCCAGACCTGGATCAGGGCATCAGTGAGCTCCTGGACAGTCTGTGGTGCTACTTGGCGGTGTCGGATGCACTGATACATAATGGCCCAAAGGTTCTTAATTGAATTCAGGTCAGGGAACGTAAGGGCCAGTCAATGGAATCATTGCATTTGTCATCCAGGAACAGCCTACACACTTGGGCCACATGTCCTGCCCTGTCCTGCACCAGGAGGAACCCAGGGCCAACTGCATCATTGACCAACCACAAATCACTGACCCACCACCAAACTGGTCATGCTGGATTATATTGCAGGCAGCATAATGTGCACCATGGCATCTACAGACTCTTTCACGTCTATTACATGCTCAGTGTGAACCTGCTCTAATCTGTGAAGAGAACGGGGCACTAATGGCTGACTTGCCAGTTCTGGTCTTCTCTGGGGAATGCCAATCAAGCTGCACAGTGCTGGGCTGTAAGCACAGGTCCCACTAGAGGATGTTGGGCCCTCCTGCCATCCTCATGGAGTTTGTTTCTGATAGTTTGGTCAGTACCCCACTGGAGGTCATTTTGTAGGGCTCTGGCAGTGCTCCTCCTGTGCCTCCTTGCACAAAGGAGCAGATACTGTTCCTGCTGCTGGGTTCTAAGGCCCTGTCTAATGGCTGTTCATATCCTCTTTCATTGACTGATGCTCAGCTTTAAAGGTTGTCATGGCCCATCTCCTGGTATTCTCCTCCATGCTCTTGAGACTGTACTGGGAGATACAACAAACCTTCTTGCAACGGCATGTATTGATGTGCAATCCTGGAAGAGCTGGATTACCTGTACAACATAAATAGGCTGCAGGTACTGTCTCATGCTACCAGTAGTGACAACGACACTAGTAAAATGCTAAACTAGAGATGAATAAGTCAGGACGGAAGGGGTTGTCTTTCTGTAGCCTCTCCACTGTACCTGTTGTCACTTTCATTTGCACCAAAACAGGTGACATTGATTCACAATCGCTTATGCTTTCAAACTGGACAGATTGATGTCCTTGAAGTTTAATTGACTTGGTGTTATACTGTGATGATTACGTGTTCCCTTCATTTTTTGGAGCAGTGTAGTAAGAAGTGTGGTGTTTCTGGGACAACTGTGGGTTAAATGTATTGGTGCATCGTAATCAAATTCTGGAATAGTCAGCCCATATGGAGGGGAGAGAGATGTTTTAAACTTAATGTTACTTTAGTTGAAATACGGTCCCGAATTGTCATAGTGTAGATGGTTAGATCCCAAATTGATGTCGTGTAAATAGGCCCTGTATTTCCACTCTCCTCTCCCAGATACCATTGTATGCTAATGAGTCATGATCACCTTTGTCTCTGTCCATAAACACCTACCCTCCAAACAACCACCCAGGCTAATGTAGAACACAGATTGCTATAAAAAGTGCACTATTCGCCATTCAGCACTAAGCAACAGATTGTTTGCTGCTGAAGGCATTGAGGGGCACTACCTTATGTCTGACTTCCACTCTACCACCCACTTCTCCATTCTTTAGCAAATTGCCTGTTTTGAGTGGGAGGATTGTAGAGTAATTGAACACACCATTTGAAACTGCTGCTTGTTCAGAGACTTTCCACTGAACACCCTCCCAATCACCCCCTCACTATGATAAAGGTTAGAGATTAGGGATTACATTGGGGCTCTTTGTCCAACAACAGAGGAGCTGGATGGATTACATTGTAACATCTTCAGGAACAGATGGTTCTTAGTTAGAATGTATAGACATACTTTATTTTGTAAGTCATAAGTACTCTGTAATTACTCGAAACCTCTTCCTTTGCACTAGGAATGACCTGGTCCTCATATTTTAAAGTCTACACTAAAAACATTATCATGGGTTATTTTTCATGTAAAATGATTTACATCAATAGGATGTAATATTTTCAAGAATTACATTTTAGAGTTATTTCAGCAGTAAAGTGCAAATTCAAAATGTTATGTTTCATGGTAGGGTGATATTAAAATGTTACCACATACCAGCATGATGGTGTCTGGGCAAATGGGTAAATATTTTTTCATTTAATCTTATCATGAAGAAAATGGGAAAAGTCTGTTTTAATGTTATGCAGATAGAGTCATTTCTTGTTTATGTTAAGCAAATTAGACATTAATTAAGCAATTAGAGTAACAAGCGTTTTTGTTTTGATTTCCAATTAAAGAGAGTTAAACTGAAAAGGCTGTTTATTTGTTATCTCACCCCCCTCGACAAACAACATACTAATATTTGTTTTTCCCAGCAATTATTGATTTTCCCTAAATCCAGCTTGATATTTACATTTTCCAATAAAAGTTGGGATTCTTCTCATTGGAATGCGGATGATATACAACTGTTTTTCTCCTTTCCCCTTCTGATACCTAAATGCCAAAAAGAATGTCTGTGTGTCTGGCTGACATGATCTGCTTGAAGGTCGGCTCACTACCGCAAGCTCCACCTTGACAAGAATGAGATTCTCTTCTTCCGTTGTAAGTCCTGACCACTTGAAAACATGTTCACCACAGTTGCCAACACCACAGTGTCCCCCTCCCAGAGAACATTGGCATGACCTTCAACATTAACATGGTGACTTGCTCTCGCAGGTTCTTACTATGTTACATTCGTAGACCAAAGCAGGCACATGTCATTTCACATCTGGACTACTGTAACTCAGTGTTGGTTGGGCTCAGGTGGCGTGTACTACCAAACCCCTACCACTTATCCAGAATGATGTGGTCCACCATCATTTCCATAATAAGATCAACCTGAGCATGATTTTTTTTTTCAACAAATGACTTTATATGTATTTATCTTCTACGTTTTTGCCAATCTTTTGGGTTTTAGAGGTAAACTATATTTTCAAATGACAACAAAAGTATTGTAACGAAATGTAGTTAATAAATCTATATTATTATATTATTATAATTCAATTTATACATTTTGACATGCATTCTTCTGGATTTTTTTGTTGTTATTCTATCTCTCACTGTTCAAATAAACCTACCATTAAAATTATAGACTGATCATTTCTTTGTCAGTGGGCAAACATACAAAATCAGCAGGGGATAAAATATGTTTTTCACTCACTGTACCTGTGGAAGCTGTGTTGAAACAGCACAAACTTTTAGTGCATTCGGTCTGAGCACATTTATTTTGGCGCAAACTCGTTGCCTCCCTAATGCAACTCCGCAGCAGCACCTATTGGTCAGGTGGACTAACTAAAATGTAACTGATAAGACAACTGTTAAAATAGTACACAATGTTCAAAAAAGAAGGGTGTGTCTGTTAATAAAAGTTTAACTTTTAATAGAGGCCATTTTATTACCCTCTATACTTGCCTACGCAAGGGGTGCTTCCCCTCTTGACCTTCAGGCAATCCTCAAACCCCCCTAACCCCAGCACTGGATGGAATCCATGTACATGTTGTCTGGCACTGCAGCCAAGCAACTTGTCTGTCCAGAATACACTCACCTAAAGGATTATTAGGAACACCTGTTCAATTTCTCATTAATGCAATTATCTAATCAACCAATCACATGGCAGTTGCTTCAATGCATTTAGGGGTGTGGTCCTGGTCAAGACAATCTCCTGAACTCCAAACTGAATGTCAGAATGGGAAAGAAAGGTGATTTAAGCAATTCTGAGCGTGGCATGTTTGTTGGTGCCAGACGGGCCGGTCTGAGTATTTCACAATCTGCTCAGTTACTGGGATTTTCACGCACAACCATTTCTAGGGTTTACAAAGAATGGTGTGAAAAGGGAAAAACATCCAGTATGCGGCAGTCCTGTGGGCGAAAATGCCTTGTTGATGCTAGAGGTCAGACGAGAATGGGCCGAGTGATTCAAGCTGATAGAAGAGCAACTTTGACTGAAATCACCACTCGTTACAACCGAGGTATGCAGCAAAGCATTTGTGAAGCCACAACATGCACAACCTTGAGGCGGATGGGCTACAACAGCAGAAGACACCACCGGGTACCACTCATCTCCACTACAAATAGGAAAATTGCTCTTGATGATTTTCTAATAATTTCCACTTGTTTTGGTGCAACTGATGGTAAAGGTAAGGCTGAATATGGACATTTCAGGTGGTGTGTGTACGTTTGTATGACTGTACCGTCTTTTGAATGTATTCAGATCACTTCATATTCTACACATTTTGTGTTATATACTTAATTCATAACTGATTACATATATATTTTGCCTTCAATCAAAGCACAATACCCTATAAAGATAAAGTGATTTTTTTTTTTTAAATGTGCCAATTTAACAAATAAATAAAATGGATGGATTCAGACACTTACAATCACCAACCAAATTGAACTCAGATGCATCTTGTGTCCTTTCGCACCGGTGGCATGATTTACAATATAACACACCTGTCTATATTACGTTTAGAAGATGACCGATTTATCCTTTGGCCGATTAATCGGCGCTGATAGGACATTTTACAATCTATTGCTATCGGCAGAACTTGGCTCCAATAGTGGCCGATGGCTACGCAGCCTCTACCGGTCACTTGCGACTTACATCACCTTGTGATGAGCCGGAGGCTCCATACAAGAAGTCAAGGTAATGTCACTGTGTACGGTGCTTGAGATCATTCATATTTTAATGAAAGTTAACTTTAAGACAGCGTTGTTCGTTTCTATGAACATGATAAGGTTGTTGGTTATAGAGTGACATTATAAATGCATTAGACTGGAGATAACTGCTGCTCTGCCAAAAGCATGTGGTCTCTGTTTTGCTAGCAAGCACGGTTGTTAGAATTTGGCTAGCCGGAAGTGCAAGCCAAGCACAACTATGGGCCAATGGCCATATCTGATAATTTTTTGGGTCACTTTCGCAGAAAATGTGTGTGTGATAAACTCCTGATAGTAATCTAAACAACAATTAAATACCCCATAGTATGGCTCTCTTCCTTGATTTCATGAGACATGAGTGCTGGCATGTCATAAATGTGCGACAGACTTCAAATTAAATTTTTCGATATAGAATACATCAGAGATATTTTTCTCAGAAAGCAATTCTCTACACCATGAAAAAAACCTTCAAAGCATTATTCTGGCGATGGGGTTAGAAGACGTAGGCTAAACCTGGCGATGGGGTTAGAAGACGTGGGCTAAACCTGGCGATGGGGTTAGAAGACGTGGGCTAAACCTGGCGATGGGGTTAGAAGACGTGGGCTAAACCTGGCGATGGGGTTAGAAGACGTGGGCTAAACCTGGCGATGGGGTTAGAAGACGTGGGCTAAACCTGGCGATGGGGTTAGAAGACGTGGGCTAAACCTGGCGATGGGGTTAGAAGACGTGGGCTAAACCTGGCGATGGGGTTAGAAGACGTGGGCTAAGCCTGGCGATGGGGTTAGAAGACGTGGGCTAAGCCTGGCGATGGGGTTAGAAGACGTGGGCTAAGCCTGGCGATGGGGTTAGAAGACGTGGGCTAAGCCTGGCGATGGGGTTAGAAGACGTGGGCTAAACCTGGCGATGGGGTTAGAAGACGTGGGCTAAGCCTTGGATTCCCAGGGGTAAACGTTAGAACAGCTGATTGTTCAGCAAGGCTGACCAGTGGCATTCAAGTAGTATCGGTTTTCAGTTTATTTCTCTCCACTAAAGTTCACGATACAAGACAGGCAGATGGGAAAATAAACCATTCAACTTTTACAAACCCGATTCCAAAAAAGTTTGGACACTGTACAAAGAGTAAAAAAGGAATGGAATAATTTACAAATCTCATAAACGTATATTTAATTCACAATGGAATATACATAACACATTGAATGTTGAATGTGAGACATTTTGTAATGTCATGCCAAATATTGGCTCATTTTGGATTTCATGAGAGCTACACATTCCAAAAAAGTTGGGACAGGTAGCAATAAGAGGCCGGAAAAGTTAAATGTACAGATAAGGAACAGCTGGAGGACCAATTTGCAACTTATTATGTCAATTGGCAACATGATTGGGTATAAAAAGAGCCTCCCAGAGTGGCAGTGTCTCTCAGAAGTCAAGATGGGCAGAGGATCATCAATTCCCCCAATGCTGCGGCGAAAAATAGTGGAGCAATATCGGAAAGGAGTTTCTCATAGAAAAATTGCAAAGAGTTTGAAGTTATCATCTACAATGCATAATATCATCCAAAGATTCAGAGAATCTGTAACAATCTCTGTGCGTAAGGGTCAAGGCCGGAAAACCATACTGGATGCCCGTGATCTTCGGGCCCTCAGACGGCACTGCCTCACATACAGGAATGATACTGTAATGGAAATCACAACATGGGCTCAGGAATACTTCCAGAAAACATTGTCGGTGAACACAATCCATCGTGACATTCGCCGTTGCCGGCTAAAACTCTATAGGTCAAAAAAGAAGCCGTATCTAAACAGCAGAGGTGGGGGACTCGAGTCACATGACTTGACTCGAGTCTGACTCAAGTCACAATTTTCAGGACTTGTGACTTGCTTGATTAAAGTATGAAAATGACTTGACTTTGACTTGAGAACAAGTTACTTGAGACTTGACTTGACTTGAAGTGGAAGACTCGACAATGACTTGAACTTATAATAAACAAACAGCAATACAATTATTTTATATGTTGTGACATCAGCACCACTAATCAGTGTATGTGCCTTTAACGCTGCACAATTCAAACCGCGCCAAACATGGCAGACAGTAACGTTAGTCGAGCTCCACAAATAGTATCGTTTGGATCCAAGGACTTTGAACTGGACCGTGTGAATAAAAAAAAGATTTGCCAGATGCAAAATATGCAACCACGTCAAATTTCATTTGTTATTTTAAGAACCACAAGGAAAGGTAAGAAAGTAATCTCTTTATATTCAGTTGAATATGAGCGGGCATGTATATTATTACACGTAGGCGATAATGTCTGTATTAAATGTGGGCATTTTCAAGTGTTTGTGGACTGCGTGTGGAAACTAAAAAGCATTGTGCTTACACCATAACAGTTAACTTTACTGCATGAAAGGCTAACATTGAGGCGCCGATGTGATTACTAGCACCTAAACATTTCGAAGATTTTTTTTTTTTACTCATACAGACAAGAATAATTACAGCGTAATTACATATTAGGCAGTTTTTCAGTCACAATAATTAGTTTATAAGGTTGTTATTATTAGCCCTTATTACATGGATTGGCTGAATTCCAGTGCAGAATGCGTGTTATTTCTTGATAACAGACCGTTGCCATGAAAAACAGCGCGTTGCTATGGACGCAGCAGGATTCTAACCAGAGACGGAACGGACTATTTTCTTTAGAGGAAGCAATACAATCGTTTTTAAATCAATAAATTCCTTTTGAAATCAATCTTTTGTGTCAAATTCTAGATTTATTTGGTAGGTAGCCATGTAAAAAGCGGGATAAGGTATAGCGAGGCGGTTGTTATAGCGAATACAACCCCTTCAGGCTGATTCAAGATCCCTCCGCTTTGTCCCCCCAAAAAACTGTACTGTGGAGGAGAAAAATATTTGATTTTGAAATCGAGCTTCGCACCGAGCGCACGTCAGAAACAGAGGACAGTGTGTGTGTGTTCATCTCTTTAGTACTGTGACTTGACTTGACTTGAAACTTATAAGGACTCGACTTGACTTGCTTAGGGTGAACCCTTGACTTGACTTGCTTGATTTATCTGAATTGTGACTTGAGACTTGACTCGAGACTTGATGGTTAAGACTTGAGACTTGCTTGGACTTGACCATGTGTGACTTGTCCCCATCTCTGCTAAACAGGATCCAGAAGCGCAGGCGTTTTCTCTGGGTCAAGGATCATTTAAAATGGACTGTGGCAAAATGGAAAAGTGTTCTGTGGTCAGACTAATCAAAATTGGAAGTTCATTTTGGAAAACTGGGATGCCATGTTGTCTGGACTAAAGAGGACAAGGACAACCCAAGTTGTTTTCAGCGCTCAGTTCAGAAGCCTGCATCTCTGATGGTATGGGGTTGCATGAGTGCGTGTGGCATGGGCAGCCTACACATCTGGAAAGGCACCATCAATGCTGACAGTTAAGTTCTAGAACAACATATGCTCCCATCCAGATGTCGTCTCTTTCAGGGAAGACCTTGCATTTTCCAACATGACAATGCCAGACCACATACTGCATCAATTACAATGTCATGGCTGCATAGAAGAAGGATCCGGGAACTGAAATGGCCAGCCTGCAGTCCAGATCTTTCACCCATAGAAAACATTTGGCGCATCATAAAGAGGAAGGTGCGACAAAGAAGACCTAAGACAGTTGAACAACTAGAAGCCTGTATTAGACAAGAATGGGACAACTTGAGTAACTTGTCTCCTCAGTCCCCAGACGTTTGCAGTCTGTTATAAAAAGAAGAGGGGATGCCACACAGTGGTAAACATGGCCTTGTCCCAACTTTTTTGAGATGTGTTGATGCCATGAAATTTAAAATCAACTTATTTTTCCCTTAAAGCGATACATTTTCTCAGTTTAAACATTTGATATGTCATCTATGTTGTATTCTGAATAAAATATTGAAATTTGAAACTTCCACATCATCGCATTCTGTTTTTATTCACAATTGTACAGTGTCCCAAGTGTCCCTTTTTGGAATAGGGTTTGTACTTTACTTACCAATGTGGTGTTCTCTCTTCCAATTAATCCAGCCATGTAACTATCCATTCATGAAATTAAATCACACACTTCAGGATCCTCCTTACCCCGGGAATATGCATGAACATTAACGGTTTGTTAAGAGTGGCATTACAATATAAGGGGATGTGCAACAGAAGTAATAATTCCTGGCCAGCGATAATTCACAGAACAGCATCGCCCATTGTAGAACATAATTATTTCCAACGATGTAATCCACCAAATCACACTTCAGGATGTTCTGTTACCAATGTATACAAGAGGAGCTGCCTTTCTGCAGACATGCTGTTTCCTCCATTATAATATCATGCTTATCAACTGGAATAACTGACTTTATGGGAAAAAATTGCTAAAAACTAATAAAGTTACGGACGGAAATATTTGGAAACAGACACAATTTTAATAATTGTATCTCTGTACAGTCTCTGTACACAATCATAAATAAATAAATAAATACTGTCTAGAATCCTTTGCTGGCAATGACTGCTTAAAGTCTGCAACGCATGGACATCAACAAACATGGGTTTCCTCGTTTGTGATGCTTTGCCAGGCCTTTACGGCAGCTGTCTTCAGTTGTTGTTTGTTCGTGGGTCGTTCTGCCTTAAGTTTTGTCTTCAGCAAGTGAAATGCATGCTCTATCAGGTTGAGATCATGTGATTTACACAGCCATTTTCCACTCTTTGGATAAAAAAACTGGGTTGCATTCGCAGTATGTTTTGGGTCATTGTCCATCTGTAAAGTGAAGTGCCATCCAATCAACTTTGCTGAATTTGGTGAATCTGAGGAGAAAATATATCCCTACACACTTCAGAATTCATCCAGCTGCTTTTCTTCTGTCACATCATCAATAAACACTAGTGGTCCAGTGCCATTGGAAGCCATGCATGGCCATGCCATCACACTGCCTCCACCGTGCTTTACAGATTATGTGGTATGCTTCGGATCATGAGCTGTTCCAAGCATTCTCCATACCTTTTTCTTCCCATCATTCTGGGACATGTTGATCTTAGTTTCATCTATCCAAAATAATGCTTTTCCAGAACTGGGCTGGCTTTTTTAGATGTTTTTTGGCAAAGTCTAATTTGGCCTTTCTATTCTTAAGGCCACACCTGGAATCAACTCCAGACCTTTTACCTGCTTAATTGATGAAAATATAATGATGGAGTAGCCCACACCTGTCCTTGAAACAGCTTTTGAGTCAATTGTCCAATTACTTTTGGTCCCTTGAAAAAGAGGGGGCTACATATTAAAGAGCGGTATTTCTTAAACCCTTCCTTTAATTTGAATGTGAAAACCCCTCACATTAAAGCTGAGAGACTACACTTTAAGCCCAAGTTCATTATTTAACGTTAACGAAAATATTTCAGTAAACAGCCAAAATAACAACATTTGTCAGTGTCCAATAAGTTCCGGCAATAACTGTACATTCAATGGATATAAAAATTCTACACACCCCTGTTGAAATGCCAGGTTCTTGTGATGTAAAAGAATGAGACAAAGATAAATCATGTCAGAACTTTTTCCACCTTTAATGTGACCTATAACGTGAACAATTTAATTGAAAAACTATATATCCACTGTAGCTCAAGTTTACCTTAGGTGAAATGAATAACACTGATAATCTTGTTATAATGGCACCTGTCATTGGGTGGGATATTTTAGGCAGCAAGTAAACATTCTGTCCTCAAAGTTGATGTGCTGGAAGCAGGACAAATGGGCAAGCATAAGGATCTGAGCAACTTTGACAAGGGCCAAATTGTGATGGCTAGACAACTGGGTTATACACGTATGCTATAGAATAACATATTTTTGTTTGATTGGTCTGAGAAATACATCTCTGGAAAAAATGAAGAGACCACTTCAATTTTTACTTATCTCTACATGTATGGCAACTATTCCATTCCAGTGTCTGTTGAATTCCAACACAGGCACACCTCATTTTACTTAATGAGGTACTGATTAGGTGATTACCTGAAACAAATCAAATTTAATGAGGAAAAGTATAAAAACCACTGCTGTGGTCATCACTATCCTCTTGCAATAGGACCTGCTGGATGGCAAAAACAAGTTGTGTGCAAGTAGTACCTCAAAGGTAATTTGAATTAAAAAAAAAAACTATTCAGCATTAGAAAATAAATGCAAAGAAAAGCTTTGACTGAGGAAAAGAAGGGTTCAATTCTAGCTTTACTGGCAGAGTGATACAGTGAGCGTCAGGTTGCTTCCATTCTGAAAAATTCAAAGAGGGCTGTTCATAACAACAAGGTCAAGCAAAAGACATTGGGGACAACAAAGCTACAGACTGGCAGAAGGCGAAAACGACTGTCCACTATCCGACTGTCCGTCAACTCATTCGAATGTCACTCAACAACTGTAGGATGTTGACAAAAAGAATGGCAAACAGCAGCTGGGGTGAAGGGCACGGGAAGTGCACGTTCGAAATAGGCTCCTAGGGGCAGGGTTGAAGTCGTGCAAAGCTAGAAAAAAGCCCTCCCTCATTAAGAAGAAAAGAAGAGCCAGGCTGAAGTTTGCAACAGACCATAAGGATTGGACCGTAGAGGAATGGGGTATGGTCATCTTCTCTGATTTTCAGCTTTGCCCAACACCTGGTTGTCTAATGGTTAGACGGAGACCTGGAGAGGCCTACAAGCCACAGTGTCTCGCACCCACTGTGGATCTGTGATGATCTTGGGATGCTACAGCATCGGGCAGATTTGTCTTTGTGAAGGACGCATTAATCAAGCCAAATATAAGGTTACCCTGGAAGAACACCTATTTTCTTGACAATGTTCACCAATTCTGAGAATTGGTTTTTCCAGCAGGACAATGCTCCATGCCACACAGCCAGGTCAATCAAGGTGTGGATGGAGGACCACCAGATCAAGACCCTATCATGGCCAGCCCTATCTCCAGACCTGAACCCCATTGAAAAAGTGTCATAAAGTCACCCAACAGCAATCTGAAAGACTGGTGGAGAGCCTGAAAGCTGTGTTTAAAAATCAGGGTTATTCCACCAAATATTGATTTCTGAACTCTTCCTAAGTTAAAACATTTGTATTTTGTTGTGAATATGATTTTGTTGTATTTGCATTATTTGAGGTCTGAAAACTCATCTCTACAGCACGGTTTATAATTAGGTGTAGCCTGGCCCAGGGGCGTGAAGGTGACCACTAGGCCTGATACTGTCCACCCTTGCTGTCTTGTCAGGTGGGCTCTCGTCGCCCTCCCTCCAATGCCTTTCGGGGGAAGAGTCACTGGCTTGTTGTTGACTCTCTGTTGCGCACTTGTGCAATTGGGCTGTACACTGCTGGCCATACTCTGCCCTCATTCAGGGGGGTTGCAGATGGTGGGTGTCCCTTTGGTTGATGCCTGGCAATGTGGGTGGATTGATTTCCTGCCTGTTGGGCCCTGTCCGGGGCCTCCCCCGGGTATGGCCACAGTGTCGCCGGACCCCCCCGTCTCAGTTCCAAGGTGTTACGCTGCTATATTATTGTGCTGGGGGATATGAGGAATGCACTTTCTAACATTTCTCAGTCTCCTCCAGTTTTACATTTTAGGAGGAGATGAGGTCCTTGTCCACACCTGCGGAGTACCTGGTTTGGGGGGCCCGTTGCTGTCCCTGTCCTTGTCCTCCTGGTCATACTTTTGACCTAGTCAAAAATCAAATAACCTCTGGATTTTTATAAATTATTCCAATTGGACTCTTAATATCTCACCTGATACAGCCAGAAGAGGATTGGTCACCTCTCTGAACCTGGGTCCTCTCTAGGTTTCTTCCTAAAATTCGGCCTTCTTAGGGATTTTTTACTAGCGACTGAAATCCAACACTATTGTTGTTTGCTCCTTGGGGTTTAAGGCCAGCTGTTTCTGTAAAGCACTGTGACAACTGCTGTTGTAAAAAGGGCTTTATAAATAAATGTGATTGAAAATAATGCATCTTTTTTTTTTTTTTTGACCAGTTGTTCTTATCTACAAATAAATATTCTAAATGACAATATTTTTATTTGGAATTTGGCAGTAATGTCATTTTACTCAAACACACCTATGAATAGCAAAACCAGAGAAAGTGATCATTTTTGCAGTGATCTCTTAATTTTTTCCAGTGCTGTATATTTTAACATTGTAGGTTCAAGGAAGGACAGGGATGCAGGCAGAATGGAGGACTTGTAATAAATCACTAAGTTATAACAAAACTGAAACTAACACAACGAAAATAGAAACAACATTGCATAGGAACAAAAAGCAAACACAAAGACGGAGAAGATACACAAGGAGGAAGTTATAGGGACAAAGATCAGGACACAGGTGGGGGCAGTAACAACAAATAGGTGTCTGCTCTAAATGAGGGTGAGTAGGTGTTGGATCTCACTGCAAAATGTTTTAACTTTCAGCACATTGTGCATGTGAAATCCTGCATGAAAATGGATGTTGACAAACTGCTGGTTACCAAAATGACAGCCAGCATTGTGTGAAGAACCACCAAAACTCTACTGTCACTTGACAACTGACAGCAGAAGATGAGAGCTTTGTTACTTCACTAAACAGTACTTGATGTTTTAAAGGGGGCATAGCACAACTACTTAATGTACCAATTACTATTGTTAGCAATGATACATTTGTGTCATAAAAACTATGGGTCGACCGATTACGATTATTTTAGAACCAATAACGACTGTAGAGTATTGGGGGGGCCTACTGCTGCATTGCCACATATCGGTCAGAAAGCCCTTGATGACCCATGTCCACTGTCGAAAGCGTCTACAATGGGCATGCGTGCGTTGGAACAGTGGAAGGTCGCCTGGTTTTCTTGTACATCACTTGGACAGCAATACATGTGTGCACCATTTACCTGGGGAAGTGATGGCACCAGTCTGCACTCTGGGAAGACGACAAGCCGGTGGTGGGAGCATGATGATCTGGGCAATGTTCTGCTGGGAGCGTGATGATCTGGGCAATGTTCTGCTGGGAAACCCTGGGTCTGGGCATTCATTTGGACATCAATTTGACACGTGCCACCTACCCAAACAGTGTTGCAGACTAGGTACTCCCCTTCATGGCAATGATATATCCTGATGGCAGTGGCCTCTTTCAAAAGGATAATGTGCCCTCCCACACTGCACACATTGTTCAGGAACGGTTTGAGGAACATGATGAAGAGTTCAAAGTGTTGTCCTGGCCTCCAAATTCCCCAGATCTCACAGCAGCTCCACCTTGCAACTTACAGGACTTGAATGATCTGTTGCTAATGTCTTCGTGCCAGATACCACAGGACACCTTCAGGGGACTTGTGGAGTCTATGCCTCAATGGGTTGGCGCTGTTTTGGCAGCACGTGGAAGACCAACAGCATTTTAGGCAGGTGGTCATAATGTTTTGGCTCATCAGTGTATAGGTGAAACCGCTTGGTGGAAGCTAAAGATGGACAGAATGGTGATGCTAAACAACGATTTATGAACACACTTTCATGACCTTCAAGACTAATTTCATACTGACTTGAAGTAATGAGTTGTAACTGAACTTGTATGGTTTTTAATTTAACAGATTTTCTCACCTTTGCTAGCCTATTTTCTTAAAACCAATGTTTAAGTTAATAATCCACCTTGATTATTTTGTAATGGTAAACATAGAGTTGGTTTCCTAGCGAACCAAAAAGTCAAAGGTTCTTTAGAGACTAATTGTTTGTTCATCTTTGCGTAACCATTAATAGAGCTCCTCACTAAAAAGTAATCTTAAAGGAACCATTTTATAATTATACAACAACAACTCTTTAAAGGTTCGAGGTGAAACATATTTCTATTGTTCTCTATGTAACTAAAACTGACACCTATAAGGTTCTTTGTGCATCCAAAAAGAGTTCTTTATGGCATTCTCCTATGGGTTCTCCCTAATATGGTTCTAACTTGAAAACCTTTTTAAAAAAGTGGAGCCTGATCTCAGACCTGTAAATGCTTGTTTGCCATGTCCTATGGTTATTGTGACCAACTGATAAGGCAGCTGACAAATCTGGGACCAAACTATTGGTGTGCTTTTTGAATCTAGTGGATGGAATGTTCAAAGTCATGCTCCTTGTGGAAGGAAAACAGCCATGTTGCGAGTCAATTATGGTTAAGGACAGATCCATTCAAGATGTGAAGCCATCTGTTTATTATGCTTAAACAGAAAGAAAATGAGAAGAATCTATGGAAGAGTGGAAGGTGCGAGAGAAAGGAAAGAGAGGTTATTGAGGGGAAGATGAGGCAGAGAGAGGGATTTTAGAGAAAGAATAGAATGACATGAAAAGAACTAAGAGAACAGCAAGAGGGCATGGTGAGAGAGATGGAGGCAAGAGGACGGAAGAATTACAAGTGAATGGAGAGAGGTGAGGGTGTGTTTACTCTGCCTTGGTCCCATAGCTGCAATCCTCTTGCACCTTGTTACCAGCTGTGTGTGTACATGGCCTGGAAGGCACACAGACACACACAAACACCCGCACATATACGCACACAGCACTTTGAGAATAGGCAGAGCAGAATTTCTCTCCTGTCATTTCCTCAGGCCCTGCTGGAGAAACATTGGGGAAAAAACAGCTGATCCCTCTCTTTAGTGAAAGCCTGACAGTGAAATATTTAAACTCCTTCATTTAGCCAACCCAGCAAACAGGGTCCAGGAAATTCCCTCATTTCTGTTTGTCGGGAATACATTCCAATACATCATAGCACTGTGGATTTGTGGAATAATTATACCTTTTAATAGATTTTTGGGGAAAGTTTGTGAAGAGCAGGAAATGTGTTGGTATAAAAGGTTGCATTAGCTTATAAATTAACATTTGTAATGTATAGACATTATGACAATAACAATTCCACATAGATGCTTACATTCATCTTTTCTGCTCTATTAAATATTAAATCATACTTGGAGACTTTGCGCTC
Source organism: Esox lucius (assembly GCF_011004845.1). Taxonomy (NCBI): domain Eukaryota; kingdom Metazoa; phylum Chordata; class Actinopteri; order Esociformes; family Esocidae; genus Esox; species Esox lucius. The sequence continues at coordinate 22,170,787 of NC_047588.1, read as the reverse complement.
TCATTTTGTTGTACTGTACTAGTACTGTTTAATGACAATAAAGTTGAATCTGATCTCATCTAAAATCTAAAAATTGCATACTTAAATTGGCTTTGAGTCACTGACTCAGATATTGATTGATGTTTTATATATAAAGACTACAAATACTCAAGACTGGATAGTGCTGGAAAAACCACATGCCTATTAAACTGCTTTTGAAAATTTTCCCCACACTCATCGAATGCCAGTCAAAGAGATATTATGGTAAACGTTTTAGTGCCTATAAGAAATGTTTAATTACTTATTATCTTTATTGTCAAAAGAGATCATTGTCTCAGTTTATTTCTGCATAAATAAAGGAAAATAAATAAATAGGACAGGTAAGATGTAACCCATTTGAATGTGCTGTAACATAAACCTAGTAAACTTTTTCCCCTTTACATTGGAGATTTTCATATTATTGTGGTTGTTTTAAAGTACATTTTTCTCTGTAAAAATTTGGTACATTTCTTCAAACTCAGGTAACTGCTCTCAAAACATTTAACACATTGATCTGTACACTTTGTAATTGTCCTAAACAAATAGTAAATTCTGCTTAATTTCATACAAATTACAAATCAAAAGCATAATTTTCTCAAAACACTGTGCACAAAATTCCCTAATGTTATCACAGCAGTTCATACAGCCAACCAAATCTTTAATATATCAGGAAAAACATTTGCAGCTTTTTCATTCACAAAGATCACAAGCATTTTTGTCCAATTTTCAAAACACAACAAACAAAACTCTTTGAATTGTAAAATAGTCAGTTGCTGTCAGTAAGGTACGGTGTTGCGGGAGTAAGGAATTAGGTGCAGACAGGGGTAGTCGATGGTGAATCTTCAATTAAACAAAAACTAAGGAGAAACAAAACACAATGAAAAAAAGGTCTGACTTCAGCAGCAAAAATGAATGTATGTAGCGGTATAAGGTACTTACAATTAACAGTAACACACACACACACACACACACACACACACACACACACACACACACACACACACACACACACACACAGCAAACAAGACAACAATAATGATCCACAAATGCGGGGAGCAGAGGGGAAACATTTAAACACTTACAAATGGTGTGATAGGGACCTGATGTGCATGATTAAAGACATGTGACAGAAAACAAGTCCGGGATGTGTTCGTAAGTGATGGGAACTGAGGGTGTATGGAACGGTGGCGCTGCTGCTCACTGTACCATGACAGTTGCACGCATTATGTCCTCAATTAACCCCAAATGTATATCTGATGAGTTAGTAATCCACTCAACACAGAAAAAGCCAATTTCCTAATTGTTCACACAGCTGTCTTAATTACAACAACTACAAAAGGGGAAGAGAAAAACAACAAAGAAGACGAATGAGGAGAAAAGACAATAAAAAGAAGAAGAATGAGCAGTGGAAAAGGAAGAGGTGTAAGAGTGAGAGGTGGTGGACAGGGTAGAGGGAGAAGAAGATGAAGAGGAGATGGAGAAAGAGCAAGAAGATCTGAAGATGTATGAGAAGGAGCAAGAAGATCTGAAGATGTATGAGAAGGAGCAAGAAGAGCTGAGGATGTAGGACAAAGAGCAAGAAGAGCTGAGGATGTAGGACAAAGAGCAAGAAGAGCTGAGGATGTAGGACAAAGAGCAAGAAGAGCTGAGGATGTAGGAGCAAGAGCAAGAAGAGCTGAGAATGTTGGAGCAAGAGAAAGAGAAAGAAGAGCTGAGGAAATAGGAAGAGGAGAATATAGAGGAGTAGAGGATGTAGGAAGAGGAGAATATTGAGGAGTAGATGGAGAAGAGATGGATAGATTGGAGGGCAATGGTATAGTGGAAAGAGAGAGAGTAGAAAATATAAGAAGAGATGGACAGAGAGGAAGAGGAGGGCAAGGTGTAAGAGGAGGTAGGAGAGGTAGAAGGATAGGGTACACATGTGTATCAAATGAAATCCGAGCCACACTTATTGACCATGTCATAAATCATGGTCTCTCACTGAGAGAAGCTGAGCAGAGAGTTCAGCCCAATATAAACAGATCCACAGTGGCTTCAATTATCCGCATTTTTAGAGGGAAAACCCGTTAAGTAACTAAATCATTCTACTTCAACAATGAGAGTCCATGTAGTCTTGTTTGACATAAGTCTAGATTTCTACAGTAAATGTTTCTACAGTAAAAGTACATTTCTACAGTAAATTTTCTGAATTGAAGTTAGAGATCATTCAGGTGAACGAACAAGACTTCTTTCAATTGAACAAGAGCCAGCCATTATTGACATGTTGGTCCAGAACAACACCCTCCGCCTCAAAGAAATTCAGCAAAGAATAACACAGGATAATCAACTGTTCCACAATACCCACCAATGGAGTCTCTCCACAAATGATTGTGTTCTAAGGAGAAATGCAATCCGAAAAACTGTAAACAAAGTGTCCTTTGAGAGGAACTCCGTTAGAATGAAGGAGTTGCGATTCCAGTTTGTTCAAGTATGTGCAACCCAATTACTGCACTTTTATTGTCAACAGAAAGCTATATTTTTCCTGAATTTTAAGTATGTGTCCATAAACTATTCCATGCTACTGTAAGTGAAAAGATTTAGGCATATCTATGTATATTGCTGCTTCAAATTGTGAACTCAAACTTCAGCAACAGTAGTATTGACTGCAGTCAATGCCATTACGGTAATACGCTAACTTAATGTATTGTACCTTGTGTTCTTTTTACTCTAGAGAATCTTGGATTTGGATAGCAGTGCAACTCATTATGAGTACCTGTATATTGATGAAGCAGGCTTCAATCTTCACAAAAAAAGGAGAAGAGGGAGAAATGTGATTGGCCATAGTGCTACAGTGAATATCCCTGGACGAGGAGGAGGAGGCAACATCACTCTCTGTGCCACAATTTCTACAACTGGTGTTGTGGCACACAATGCTGTCTAGGGACCATAGAACACAGCAAGCCTCCTACATTTTTTAAACCTCCTCAATGAAATCCTCTTTCCGCAGGGTGATCAGGAGCAAATGGTGTGGAATTTTGTAGTTGTTTGGGACAATGTCCAATTCCACCATTCAGGACTAGTGCAAGAGTGGTTTGAGAATCACCCACATTTCAGGATGGTATATTTTCATTTATTTCTTTGTGTATCTTCAGCTGAATTTGTTATCAAATCCACAGAGAACAAAGTTTTTATGTAAATATTGAATTTTAATAAATACATTACTAGAATAAAATGCTGTGTTTCATTGTGCAGTGAATACTTTTTTGCCAACATTAGAGTGTGTTTAGTTTGCTGTGTTAACTGTTTTGAGAGCAATTACCTGAGTTTGGAGAAATGTACCAAATCGATTGAGAAACTGTAAACAAACTGACATTCTGAAGCCAAACGAGCCAACTCTTTCAGGTGAATGGAGCCATAAGACTTGGAATTTTGCTGTCCTTGTTAAATAGCCCAATGTTCCCATTGGCCAAAACATTACAGGATAAAGACTACAGCTTGATGTGAGCCCTGTTCCCATCCATTACGTTATGCTTTTCAAAATAGTGAGGTTCAGGTTTATACAGATTCTCAGGAGCTTGCAAGCTAGCTAGTCGTTCTGAGATTGCAAAACAATTTTGTTGCTTCTAATTATTCTGGTTTATAGGACAAGCTTGACATCTCAATGAATTGTGGATGTTGTGGTTTCCTTACAAGGAAATGTAGATGGCACATTTCTACCAGAATTTCTGAAATGTGCATCATGTGGGGAGATTCTCAAAATGATGGACATGTTTTATATCTTAATATCATGTTAACAGAAATATACTGTATGTGTAAATATATTTTAAATGTGAACCCATAGCCCAGATAAGCTACTCTCTCTGTAGTTAGACCACTGTTTGTGTCTTTACATCCCAATGAGACACACACACTTCTTCACACACAGTAGGGCAAACACACTGTCCCAGGATTCCCCAGTGCCTGGTTATTATACTAACAAGACATCTCACAGGATCCATGTCTCGGTGTAACAGGACCAAGAACCACACTGTTACTGAAAACAAAAACCTTAGTGTACTCATGTCTCCATATCAATATTCACCGTCCAGATATGTTTTATTACACTAGGTACCTTGTAAATACACTCACCTAAAGGATTATTAGGAACACCATACTAATACTGTGTTTGTCCCCCTTTCGCCTTCAGAACTGCCTTAATTCTACGTGGCATTGATTCAACAAGGTGCTGAAAGCATTCTTTAGAAATGTTGGCCCATATTGATAGGGTAGCATCTTGCAGTCGATGGAGATTTGTGGGATGCACATCCAGGGCACGAAGCTCCACCACATTCCAAAGATGCTCTATTGGGTTGAGATCTGGTGACTGTGGGGGCCATTTCAGTACAGTGAACTCATTGTCATGTTAAAAAAAAACAATTTGAAATGATTCAAGCTTTGTGACATGGTGCATTATCTTGCTGGAAGTAGCCATCAGGGGATGGGTACATGGTGGTCATAAAGGGATGGACATGGTCAGAAACAATGCTCAATTGGCACTAAGGGGCCTAAAGTGTGCCAAGAAAACATCCCCCACACCATTACACCACCACCACCAGCCTGCACAGTGGTAACAAGGCATGATGGATCCATGTTCTCATTCTGTTTACACCAAATTCTGACTCTACCATCTGAATGTCTCAACAGAAATCGAGACTCATCAGACCAGGCAACATTGTTCCAGTCTTCAACTGTCCAATTTTGGTGAGCTCGTGCAAATTGTAGCCTCTTTTTCCTATTTGTAGTGGAGATGAGTGGTAGCCGGTGGGGTCTTCTGCTGTTGTAGCCCATCCGCCTCAAGGTTGTGCGTGTTGTGGCTTCACAAATGCTTTGCTGCATACCTCGGTTGTAACGAGTGGTTATTTCAGTCAAATTTGCTCTTCTATCAGCTTGAATCAGTCGGCCTATTCTCCTCTGACCTCTAGCATCAACAAGGCATTTTCGCCCACAGGACTGCCGCATACTGGATGTTTTTCCCTTTTCACACCATTCTTTGTAAACCCTAGAAATGGTTGTGCGTGAAAATCCCAGTAACTGAGCAGATTGTGAAATACTCAGACCGGCCCGTCTGGCACCAACAACCATGCCACGCTCAAAATTGCTTAAATCACCTTTCTTTCCCATTCTGACATTCAGTTTGGAGTTCAGGAGATTGTCTTGACCAGGACCACACCCCTAAATGCATTGAAGCAACTGCCATGTGATTGGTTGATTAGATAATTGCATTCATGAGAAATTTAACAGGTGTTCCTAATAATCCTTTAGGTGAGTGTATATATAATGTCTACACAAAGGTAAATAATTACTGTAGATTAATTGCCATTTTCTTCCTCCATCTCAATAACTCCCCATGGTAAAAGTGTGTTAAGTGGGAGCAATATTTTTCATTCTACAGTATATTATTAGTTACAGTGCTGTTTAAAATGTGTGAACCCTAGAGGGAGTCATTATGTTTTTGAAAATAAACTTATTAAATCCTTTAAAAATCCCAATGTGTAATAAAGACATCAAAATAAAAGATACAAACAGAAATAGGATTATTTAGCAAATTACAGATTTCCAGTGTTGGGTTTTTACCAAACATTGCAGTTTTGATTGTGACTTATTTTGGATTCATCTACCCCGAGAATGGACTTCCAAAAACCTTCAGGTTTGTCCAGGTGGTTTCTGGCTAAGACAAGCAGTTGAAAAAAACACATGTTCTCCAATGAATGCCATTTTGATTCAGTATTCCTTTTACTGTTCAAGCATGCCCGTTCTGGGTATATTTTGGGAGGGTGTCTACGTCTAAGGCAAGTTGCTGTCATGTTAAATGCTGACCATATGTAAAATATTAATAGCACAGATATTTGAGATGGTTGTATATAACATTTCCCAGACGGATGTGCTCTCACTACACTGTTCCTAACCAAACGGACCACGTTTCCTGTCTCTATTTATCCAGGTCCCACCCAAACTCTTTCCTACAGATCCCTCCTTTTATTGGTTGATTTAGTAACCAAATAATAATCCACCTGATTCTATACTTATCTACTTGTTTTAACCAATGCAATTCAGGGTTCACTTATTTTTCACCTGAACCCATTACTTTTTTTTAAATAACATATAGACTTGGTAACTATGAACCTGTTATGTCTGCTAAAAAAGATTAATCTCTCTGAGACCAAATGGTCATTTACATTTGCTTATTTTCAGGACAGATTTGTGAATCGCTTTGGTCAGATAAAACTTATGACTCCCAGAATTCCGTGCAAGGTAAATAAAAATGGCTGCGTGTATAGACAGTAAAAAAAGTAGCTCAATGTAATCTTCAAAAACAAATTTTCACTGATCATATTTGTCCATTACTAAATATGCAACAATCAGAATTCATAATTTGTCATACATTTTTGACAGCTTCTGAATAATAATGTAAATAAATGCTTAACACAAACTATTGTCTGATAGTCAGTGTATGTTTTATTGTTACAACAAGTGAAGTGTGCCACCGATACTCAGGAAAAGCACACAATGAGGAAGATACGCTGGCCTCAATGCTCCAGTTTTCATAAATGCAAGCGATGTTCGGATCCTTTGACAGTCCTCAAGATTCCCAAATCCGCCTAGATGACATCTCTGTGGCAATTGACAGTGGCCCATCTTGAACCTGTGACTTGGAAAGGCGAGCATCCCAACAAGAACCAATAATATTAATTCCCAAAATGGGTAAACTATTTAGATTTGAGAGGTCATCTTTTGCTATCTCTGTCCCCTTGTCTTGCAATATCGTCTCCCCTACTTGTACTCGAACATACCCAATGTAAGGAATTTGTAAGCTATTTGCTGCTCTTAGCAGCAAACAATTGCTCTTAAACTCAAGGAAAACAGAAATGCTTGTTTTAGGACCCAAGAAACAAAGAGCTTTGTTAGCAGATCTCACTGTTGACCTCGACGGCTGCATGGTCGTATCCCAAAAAACTGTAAAAAACCTAGGCGTTACCCTTGACCCTGACCTCTCCTTTGATGAACATATAAAATATGTCTCAAGAGTTGCTTATTTTTATCTTCGAAACATTGCAAAAATTAGAAACTTTCTATCAAAAACTGATGCAGAAAAATGTATCCATGCTTTCGTTACTTCTAGACTAGATTAATGCAATGCTCTTCTCTCTGGTTATCCAGACAAATTAATAAATAAACTTCAATTAGTGCTGCACACGGCTGCTAGAATCCTAACTAGAACAAAAAATGTTTAACACATTACTCCTATCCTAGCGTCCTAACACTGTTAGGGTTACTCTTAAACTATAAATCAATACATGGACTTGCTCCTACTTACCTTGCTGAAATGATCCAGCCATACATACCTACACGTAACCTACGATCGCAAGATGCAGGCCTTTTAATTGTACCTAGAATTTCTAAACAAACAGCTGGCGGCAGGGCCTTTTCTCATAGAGCTCCACTACTGTGGAATGATCTGCCAATTAAGGTTAGAAATGCAAACTCAGTACAAACTTTCAAGTGTCTACTAAAAACTCATCTCTACAGCACGGTTTATAATTAGGTGTAGCCTGGCCCGGGGGCATGAAGGTGACCAGTAGGCTTGATACTGTCCCCTCTTGCTGTCTTGTCAGGTGGGCTCTTGTCGCCACTTGGATGCCCTCCCTCCAATGCCTTTCGGGGGAAGAGTCACTGGCTTGTTGTTGACTCTCTGTTGCGCACTTGTGCAATTGGGCTGTACACTTCTGGCCATACTCTGCCCTCATTCAGGGGGGTTGCAGATGGTGGGTGTCCCTTTGGTTGATGCCTGGCAATGTGGGTGGATTGATTTCCTGCCTGTTGGGCCCTGTCCGGGGCCTCCCCCGGGTATGGCCACAGTGTCGCCGGACCCCCCCCGTCTCAGTTCCAAGGTGTTACGCTGCTATATTATTGTGCTGGGGGATATGAGGAGTGCACTTTCTAACTTTTCCCAGTCTCCTCCAGTTTTACATTTTAGGAGGAGATGAGGTCCTTGTCCACACCTGCAGAGTACCTGGTTTGGGGGGCCCATTGCTGTCCCTGTCCTTGTCCACCTGGTCATACTTTTGACCTAGTCTAAAATCAAATAGCCTCTGGATTTAGCCCAGAGAAATGTATACATTATTCCAATTGGACTCTTAATATCTCACCTGGCACAGCCACAAGAGGACTTGTCACCTCTCTGAGCCTGGGTCCTCTCTAGGTTTCTTCCTAAAATTTGGCCTTCTTAGGGAGTTTTTCCTAGCCACTGAAATTCAACACTACTGTTGTTTGCTCCTTGGGGTTTAAGGCCAGGTGTCTCTGTAAAGCACTTTGTGACAACTGCTGTTGTAAAAAGGGCTTATAAATGCATTTGATTTGATTGATTGATTAGCATTTACAAGCTCATGTTATTCCTGGCTCCCACCTCCTGTTCAGGAAAAAAAATATTAAAACAACTTTCTGAGTTCCTTGTGACCCAGTGTCCATCAAAAATGTAACTTCTACCCTCTATACCAACCAAACTTAGTCACTCTGCATGATTTGGACCTAGATTTTAGTCACCTGGCCCGTAGTTGCTGGATCTATTGGTTTAAGGCCGGCTTGCTCACTCCCTAGTTGCATTCCCGACCAATGTGTCCACTGACTCCCCGCTTACGACAAATAGGTCTGCCCCGTGGATCCCATCAGTAAGCTGGTTGGTCCTGGTTGTGTGAAGTATCAGGTGCTTATTTATGGGTCCAGCAAGACCCTTATCTGCCTAGTCACTGTGGGTTTGGTTTACATGCCCTCCACTTCTTTCTGGGTGGCTGTTGTGGACCATAGCAAAAACCAGAGTGCTCTACTTTTGACCCTTGGAGCTGCTCCTTGATGGACCTATTATCTGCTCTTTCATCTTTGTCAACAATTCAGCTTGGAATTGGTCCTGCCAACAAACATATTGCTCTATAACATTCTTTAACTGATGCACATGGCACAATATCTATTCTACTGGAACAATCTTCTTCAAAATGAAGTGCTTCTCTTACGCACCTATTCAAAGGAGAAGTCAGGATTTTGTCACAGCAACTGCTGTAACTCCCGATGCATATCTCTTCCTTGTAAACTAAGGGTGAATTGATCCTGCATATTCTTATCAGTCGGTTGATGACCTTGTGGGTCTTTGTTAGTCAAGTGGCGTTCTAACTCCTGAAGCCAGAGAGCATATGAATGAACAGCCTCCTCGGAATTCTGTCTGCAATCACAAAATATAGCACATAAAACACCAACAGTTGTCTTATCACCATACAGTTTAGTCAATTAGACAATGATTTTAGTTGGAGTATTACACTCTTCTTCCTCTAAAAAGAATGTGAATTCAAATTACACATCTCTTGTTTGTAAAAGATAATAATTGTCTTTTCACAGTAATTAATGTAATGCAATAAGGCCTAAACTGGTGATTATGTTGGTTTGCTCCCCATTTTGCCAACGACAATTTGTTAAACTCACTATAACAAGGAGATTCTCTGGAAAATAATGCATTGAAGGTTAATTCCATGATGTGTTGATGAGAAATGCTTAAAGTACTCCATATTAATATATTTCATTATTTTAACACAATATTCAACGTTAAAATATATGACATGCATTGTGTTATGATATTGTGAGAAGTGCATGTTATATGTTTCATTAAGATTTTCAGGGCACATACTGTATGTAAATATATGTTGAAAAATCCTCTACATATATGTGCATATATGTTTTTCATGAGTTTTCCATGTGGGCTCTTTGGCACCCATAGGGCACCTATAAAAAATTGGTCTGCCATAGCAGTTACTTTTGTGGTCTCTGTCAATGTACCAGGTGCAATGTTAGGGTAGTGTTTATCTCCATTTTTACCTCAATACTGTCTAAGTCCATTAGTTGTGAGTATAGTTTACGCTTGTGAACATGCGTTCTATACAGTATGTCAGCAAAGAACAGATGTCTACTTTGACGTAATTTTTGTTTTGTCATTGTAAATGCGCTTTACTCTAAATACACTAAAAGCTGCTGATGGTGGATAAAGAATAGGTACGTGCTTTGTTAGTTGTTGCATGTTGTTGTAAATGTGTTTTTCTTAAGGTTATTAAGGGGGTAGAAAAATGTATTCTGGTGAAAGAATAGAGTCACAAACAATACTTCACAGGGAGAGAAGGAAACAGACAGACTTAAATGCACAGGTGATCACTGAGAACAGGTGTCTAGAATTCGGGAGATTGGGACCGGGAGGATGTGCTGCGTTCAGAGTGAATGGGAAGTGGTGGTTGTACCGGTGACAGAGATCGGGTGACAGGAGGATAGACGAGCGGCAGGCTCACACGTCATGTTACATTTATACTGTATTTGCTGTGCTGAAGTCTCTCAAAACAGAGATGCAACCTCATGTGAGTATCGGATCCCTTAGATTGGACCATGACTGTATGTTCACCAAAGCTCCTGATGGAGAGCATACAGGACTCAACAGCTGAACATTTTAATTCGAGGTGCCCAGTATACCAAGGACATAGACCTTCCAATGGAAGAGTATCCCTCTCAGGACAGCCCAAGGACCTTTCTTGTTAAGAACAAGCAGATACATCGTCACCAGACAGACCACCTCTATCGGAATATCTGACCTTATCCTGAAGATCCTGGGTTTGGCCTACTCATGCCTCCTTAGACCACGATTTCACCCATTGATCTTCATCTGTGGCCCCCCTTGTTTCTTCGATACCAAGAAGGGCCAAACTGGGGATTACAGTAGTGTAATAAAAAATGTCTGTTGAGGAAGAGTGGATGTGTATTCGATGAAGAGGAGTGTCTGGCCCCACCAAGTCTCCAACACACACTTGGTGATGTTAATCAGGGGTCCTACATAACATTTGATTCTCGAAAGATCTGGAATGCCAGGTGCGGGCCATCAGCCCCACCCTCCTGAGCTCACCTGGAGAGGTGTGAAACTGAGTAAACTGGAATGTAACTAAATGCATGATGGTGTGAACATTTATCTGTAGTGTTTGGATTTCCCCTGTTCCCCATAAAGGGCAGAATAGGATGATATGCTTTATTGTACTGTATGGGTTAATGCACAGGTGTCAAACCGGTTCCACAAAGGGCCGAGTGTCTGCAGGTTTTTGGTTTTTCTTATAAATTGGTTCCTAGTTCATACCTACACAACCAGGTGAGGGTAGAAACTAACCAATCAGTGACCTAATTAACCAATCAAGTACAAGGTGAGAGCAAAAACCTGCAGACACTCGGCCCTCCGTGGAACCGGTTTGACACCTCTGGGTTAATGGATCAAACTTCTACAGAACATTGTAGAAATGATTGTTCTTGTTGCGACAACAACTAGCAGTAATGCCCCATCCATTCGATAATTTTGCATTGATTAAGTTCCTGTCCTTTGTATTCAATGTATTTGCCAAGGTAAAGCAGTGCTATTTACTATTTGGGGGAGTGTTTTGATATGTCTGATAAATAGCCATGTCTCCAAAAAGTTATTTGCGTTTGTCATCGTTAAAGAGACCTCCCAACACGTTGTGTTGTAGTCATATTTAGGAGATTTTCCTCGTTAATGAGACCTTCCAACATGTTGTGTTGTAGTCATATTTCGGAGTGTATTGTTAACAGAACCTCATAGCACACCTTTGTACTATAGTGTGTCTGTCTCATGATACATTTTGTATTTTAACTTCATTACTTGATTAGAATAAATTGTATTACTTTGGAATATAGATTTCTACAGCACTCCTTGTTCATCTTCACACTGTTAATCACACACACATATGTAAGTCGATACCTCAGGGATGTCAAGTGACCAGACTTGACATCCCTGAGTTCTGGGTCTCTGAATAGTGTGGGTGGTCCCAGGGACACATGCCATTGTGTGCATCCCTGAGTTCTGGGTCTACATTTGTCCCAGGACACATGCCATTGTGGGCATCCCTGAGTTCTGGGTCTAGGTTGGTCCCAGGTATAAATGCCATTGTGGGCATCCCTGTGTTCTGGGTCTAGGTTGGTCCCAGGTATAAATGCCATTGTGGGCATCCCTGAGTTCTGGGTCTAGGTTGGTCCCAGGTATAAATGCCATTGTGGGCATCCCTGTGTTCTGGGTCTAGGTTGGTCCCAGGTATGAATGCCATTGTGGGCATCCCTGAGTTCAGGGTCTAGGTTGGTCCCAGGTATAAATGCCATTGTGGGCATCCCTGAGTTCTGGGTCTAGGTGGACCCGGGAACACATGCCATTGAACGCATCCGTGTGTTCTGGGTTTCTGAACCATCTGGATGAATCCAGAAACACATTGTGACAAAAGCCGGAAGCTAATGAGTAGCTTTCATGGCCCAATTCAAACTTTTGGCAAACTTGGTTGGCTGGAGGGAAGAGCAGAAAACGCTGTAGTTAGTGATGTGCCTGGATGTGCCTCACATCTGGAGAGGCTGTGGCTTGCCTGATAATGCTAAGCCTGGAGAAAAGAAGGGACTATAGGGTGCTAGTGCAGGCACTGACAAGGAGATATGGTGATGACAGGCATCCCAAACTCATTCTTCCAGCACTGGGCCATAGAGAAAGACAAGTCAGGAAGAAGTCAGGAGATTCTGTGGTGGTGAGAGCCACGGAACCATGTGCTGTGAGAGAGGAAAAGCCATTGTGGGCGACCGAAAATTACTGAGCTAATCCGTGCCATGTCCTTACCTGCTTGACAACAGCCCAGTGAGCCCTGCCGTCTGTGTTCTAACCCCCTAGCATGCTGGGGGTGTGGCCAGCCTGGTCACTTGCTTCGTGAATGCCTGTCTGCTACCAAGCCGCAGGGAAACGGGAAGGGGTTCGTACGGGACGGGGCGGTACAGACCCTAGACCTGCCCCCACGTACCAGACAGCTACAGGACAATCAGAGAAAAGGGAGTTGATTCCTCTGTGGCAGTGGTGGAGGAGATCTGTCGGAGAAACAGCAAGGGCCTCAGAACAGAACAATGGGAGCAGCTGAGCACTCATAACCGTGTTCAAACGGTTTTGCGTGGAGTAAGCAGGATGTGGGCTGTACTCACCTGGTACAGCATGAGAGGAACGCCGGGGATGCACAACCTGGAAAATGTGGCCCCTGTCATGGAAATCGCTAAATGGCACAGAGACTGTCGATTATTCTTGAATAAAGTCTTGAATAAAGTCAATCTTTATTCAAGATTTGCAAACCTGGGGTAGTTAACAACACTCTCAGCAGAGTCAGAACAAGAGCTCGCCATTGAAGGTTGAGCTCAGGCCTATATCCGTTCAGTGCAGACCCAATGTGTCCCTCTCCCATGCATGGTTAGTCTACATGTCTCACCAGCTGCTCTGTGAACTTCAGCATAACAAAATGTCTACAGCCCTTGAGAAGTTTGCCAACGCTCTACCTTCCTTGTAGGCACGTCCTGGACAAGTGAGCAGGGCAGAAACACAGACACAACGGCCTTGCTAAATTACTTGATTATACTTGTAATTTCCATCTAATATAATAAGAAGCAATATGATTTCATTGTACTATGGAACAACAATCTTTCTACCACACCCCGACGAATAGCACTGGTGTGTCAGGAAGCGACAGACAGGGCAGTGGAGGAGATGGAACAGGCCGACTTCATTGACCCATCCAACGGCCTGTGGTCAGCCCTAGGGGTGGTGGCCCCTAAGAAAGGGGGAGAACTACGAATCGGTGTCGACTACAGGGTGTTGAACGCCCCTAGGACTCACACCGATGCCAGCAACGTAGGCCTGGGGGCAGTGTTAGCACAGCTTGGCCCCAGAAGGAGAGAGAGTGGTGTCATACTTCAGCAGGACCTTCAGTAAAGAGGAGTGTCGCTGCTGTGTAAAACAACGGGTGCTGTTGGCTGTTGTAGCAGCCATGCGCCGCATCAAATACTATCTCAGTGGCATACCTTCTGTTGTGCGCACCTAGTGCTCTCTACCTCCGACTCCGTTTCCTGATTCAGCATCCTGGCCAGGGGTGTTACATTATAATCCAAAATGGGAGTCTGTAATGGCAGCATTGATAATGAGCTAAATAGAAGTGGCACCACATTGGAAGCCTGCAAGATGAAACTAGGAGTCACACTGCTGGAGGATTCCTACGATGCTGTAAATATTTCCTTTGTTAGTCCCATAAGGCACTTTCCACTGTGCTCCTGGACTTAACAACAAAATGTTACTTTTGCTGGATGCTTCCCGGGAACTGAGGTGTTAAAAAGGTCAGCATGGGAAACTGACCCCAGACCATACCCCATATGCCTCGGTCCCGACTGTCACGGTCGTGGGGTGGAAAGGACAGAGGCGCAGACTGAAGGTCACAAGGGTAATCCATGTTTTAATCAAACAAAAGAAAGAAGGACTCCAACAAAACAAAAAGGCAGCAACCAGTGACGTGGGTAATCCTTACACAGGACAAACAAAACCAAAATGAACCACGCCTTGGGGCCTACAAACTAAACTTAAATAGGGTCCCCAATTGGAGGCAATGACTAACACCTGCCTCCAATTGGGGAAACCAAAAAAAGGAGTAGAGGTGGCTAAAGGCCACCTCCTGTCCTGTCCTGGCTATGCCCCGAGCCCAGCGCAGAGATGGCTAGGGGCACAGCCAGGACGTGACAGTACCCCCCCCCAAAGGTGCGGGCTCCCGACCGCAAGACCGGGACGGCCACACCCGGACCGGCGGAGGCTCAGCGCCCGGAGCCGCCGGCACAGGCCGGGGAGGCGGAGCTGCAGTGACAGGCCAGGGAGGCAGAGGGTCAGGAGACGGGAGAGCCGGCGGAGGGACAGGAGCCGGCAGGAGAGCCGGCGGCGGGTCGACAGCCGGCGGAGGAACAGGAGCCGGGGGAGCCGGCAGAGGGTCGAGAGCCGGCGGAGGAGCAGGAGCCGGGGGAGCCGGCGGAGGGTCGACAGCCGGCGGAGGAGCAGGAGCCGGGGGAGCCGGTGGAGGAATAGGAGACGGGGAAACCGGCGGAGGGTCAGGAGCCGGCGGAAGAGCCGGCGGAGGAGCAGGAGACGGGGGAGCCGGCGGGGGAATAGGAGCCGGCGGAGGAGCAGGAGCCGGGGGAGGCGGCGGAGGGTCCGGAGCCGGCGGAAGAGTCTGTGGAGGAGCAGGAGATGGGGAAACCGGCGGAGGGTCAGGAGCCGGCGGAAGAGCCGGCGGAGGAGTAGGAGCCGGCGGAGGAGCAGGAGACGGGGGAGCCGGCGGGGGAATAGGAGCCGGCGGAGGAGCAGGAGCCGGGGAAGCCGGCGGAGGGTCCGGAGCCGGGGAAGCCGGCGGAGGGTCCGGAGCCGGCGGAAGAGCCGGCGGAGGAGTAGGAGTCGGGGGAGCCGGCGGAGGAATAGGAGACGGGGGAGCCGGCGGAGGGTCAGGAGCCTGCGGAAGAGCCGGCGGAGGAGTAGGAGACGGGGAAACCGGTGGAGGGTCAGGAGCCGGCGGAAGAGCCGGCGGAGGAGTAGGTGCCGGCGGAGGAGCAGGAGCCGGTGGAGGAGCAAGAGCTGGGGGAGCCGGCGGAGGGTCCGGAGCCGGCGGAAGGGCCGGCGGTGGGTCCGGAGCCGGCGGAAGAGCCAGCGGAAGAGCCGGCGGAGGGTCCGGAGCCGGCGGAAGAGCCGGCGGAGGAGTAGGAGCCGGGGGAGCTGGCGGAGGAACAGGAGCAGGCAGAGGAATAGGAGACGGGGGAGCCGGCGGAGGAATAGGAGCCGGCGGCAGGTCGGCAGCCGGCAGAGGAGCAGGAGACGGGGGAGCCGGCGGAGGAATAGGAGCCGGCGGCAGGTCGGCAGCCGGCGGAGGAGCAGGAGCCAGGGGAGCCGGCGGAGGGTTGACGGCCGGCGGGGGAGCAGGAGCCGGCGGAGGAGCAGGAGCCGGGGTAGCCGGCGGGGGAATAGGAGCCGGTGGAGGAGCAGGAGCCGGGGGAGCCGGCGGAGGGTCAGAACCCTGTGGGAGAGCCGGCGAAAGAGCCGGAGACGGGGAAGCCGGCGGAGGGTCAGGGAGAGCCGGCGGAGGAACAGGGAGAGCCGGGACAGGCGAGGGCGCCGCTGAGGCCGGGACAGGCGAGGGCGCCGCTGAGGCCGGGACAGGCGAGGGCGCCGCTGAGGCCGGGACAGGCGAGGGCGCCGTGGGACGATGCGGGGGCTCCTGGGCAGGTGAAGGCGCTGCGGGACAAGGCGGCCAGTCAACCGCGGGCTCGGGCGGCGGCGGCCAGTCATCCGCGGCCTCGGGCGGCCAGTCAACCGCTGGCTCGGGCGGCGGCAACCAGTCATCCACGGCCCCGGGCGGCGGCGGCCAGTCATCCGCTGGCTCGGGCGGCGGCGGCCAGTCATCCGCTGGCTCGGGCGGCGGCGGCCAGTCATCCGCGGGCCCGGGCGGCGGCGGCCAGTCATCCGCGGGCCCGGGCGGCGGCGGCCAGTCATCCGCGGGCCCGGGCGGCGGCGGCCAGTCATCCGCGGGCCCGGGCGGCGGCCAGTCCACGGCGGGTCCTGGCGGCGGCGAAAACAGGGCAGCGGGAGGAGCTGGCGGCTGAGGCCACTGGGCAGCGGATGGAGCTGGCGGCTGAGGCCACTGGGCAGCGGGAGGATCTGGCGGCTGAGGCCACTGGGCAGCGGGTGGAGCTGGCGGCTGAGGCCACTGGGCAGCGGGTGGAGCTGGCGGCTGAGGCCACTGGGCAGCGGGTGGAGCTGGCGGCTGAGGCCACTGGGCAGCGGGAGGAGCTGGCGGCTGAGGCCACTGGGCAGCGGGAGGAGCTGGCGGCTGCGGCCACTGGGCAGCGGGAGGAGCTGGCGGCTGCGGCCACTGGGCAGCGGGAGGAGCTGGCGGCTGCGGCCACTGGGCAGCGGGAGGAGCTGGCGGCTGCGGCCACTGGGCAGCGGGAGGAGCTGGCGGCTGCGGCCACTGGGCAGCGGGAGGAGCTGGCGGCTGCGGCCACTGGGCAGCGGGGGGCGCTGGCGGCGCTGGCTGCGGCTCCCAGGCAGCGGGGAACGCTGGCTGCGGCTCCCAAGCAGCGGGGGGCGCTGGCTGCGGCTCCCAAGCAGCGGGGGGCGCTGGCTGCGGCTCCCAAGCAGCGGGGGGCGCTGGCTGCGGCTCCCAAGCAGCGGGGGGCGCTGGCGGCGCTGGCTGCGGCTCCCAGGCAGCGGGGGGCGCTGGCGGCGCTGGCTGCGGCTCCCAAGCAGCGGGGGGCGCTGGCTGCGGCTCCCAAGCAGCGGGGGGCGCTGGCTGCGGCTCCCAAGCAGCGGGGGGCGCTGGCGGCGCTGGCTGCGGCTCCCAGGCAGCGGGGGGCGCTGGCGGCGCTGGCTGCGGCTCCCAGGCAGCGGGGGGTGCTGGCTGCGGCTCCCAGGCAGCGGGGGGCGCTGGCGGCGCTGGCTGCGGCTCCCAGGCAGCGGGGGACGCTGGCTGCGGCTCCCAAGCAGCAGGGGGCGCTGGCTGCGGCTCCCAAGCAGCAGGGGGCGCTGGCTGCGGCTCCCAGGCAGCGGGGAGCGCTAGCTGCGGCTCCCAGGCAGCGGGGGACGCTGGCTGCGGCTCCCAAGCAGCGGGGGGCGCTGGCTGCGGCTCCCAAGCAGCAGGGGGTCCTGGCGGCGCTGGCTGCGGCTCCCAGGCAGCGGGAGGCGCTGGCGGCGCTAGCTGCGGCTCCCGGGCAGCGGGGGGCGCTTGCAGCGCTTGCTGCGGCTCCCGGGCAGCAGGGGAAGCAGGGGGCCGCGGGGTAGGCCGCGGGGTAGGCCGCGGGGTAGGCCGCGGGGTGGTAGCAGGCTGCGGAGTAGGGAGTGGGGCACGCCGACTGGACAGGGGACCACTCGTACCATCCAACCCGTGGCTGGTAGGAGGCACGGGCTGCTGCTTCCTCCTCTGGCCTCCCCTCCTACGGCCCGTCCTCTCCGTCCTCTGCATCTCCTGTAGGAGCTCCTTGACGACCCCCTCCTCCTGCCGGCTGAGGGGCTTGACACCACCCCACTGGTCCACGCCCCATAGCACCCCCCCAAAAAAGTCTTGGGGCGACCTCCGGGTTTGCGCCACCGGGGGGTCTTCCTCCACTCTCCCATACACCACATCCTCGTCGTCCGGGGAGAGGGAGTCAGCCCCCCAATCGCCTCTCCAGGCATACTCCCCTCTCAACGGGTGTACCGGAGGGGCGTAGCCGGAATAAGCGCAGAGACGCCGAGCTTCCTCCTCCGGCGTCTCTGGCTTCTCCCACAACCACAGGGAGTTGTCCCTGTGGCCATGGCGGGTCTTCCTTGTGCGTCTGCGGTTCCTTTTTTGGTGGTTCATTCTGTCACGGTCGTGGGGTGGAAAGGACAGAGGCGCAGACTGAAGGTCACAAGGGTAATCCATGTTTTAATCAAACAAAAGAAAGAAGGACTCCAACAAAACAAAAAGGCAGCAACCAGTGACGTGGGTATTCCTTACACAGGACAAACAAAACCAAAATGAACCACGCCTTGGGGCCTACAAACTAAACTTAAATAGGGTCCCCAATTGGAGGCAATGACTAACACCTGCCTCCAATTGGGGAAACCAAAAAAAGGAGTAGAGGTGGCTAAAGGCCACCTCCTGTCCTGTCCTGGCTATGCCCCGAGCCCAGCGCAGAGATGGCTAGGGGCACAGCCAGGACGTGACACCGACAGGCTGTCTGCATTACTCAGAGGACTGAGAGGGCAGGAACAGTGTCACACAGGGTGACTTCTCTGGACTCTTAACACAGTATAACACTCTCACCTGAACAAACACGCACACATTTACATAAAATTGCACAAACATTCAAATCAACAGAAATGTTGTGGTTGTGTGTATTGTAAGACGTGTGTATACAGGAGAACTGGCTGCCTTATCCCTTCCTACTCTCTTTTTCTTCCGTCTCTTGTCCCCAACCCCCAAGCCCAAAGTGGGCAGCTGAATACCCCTCCTGCCAAAGTGACATTAATACAGCGGTCAGCAACATGCATCCTGCAGTTCTCCCTGGGTGACGAAAAGGGACATCAGACAGTCAGTCACTCGCTCCACTTACATGCCACATGCAGACATGTAACCCCTCCACACCTCCGTTCATGGTCTATACATCTATATTTAGTAAATACAAATATAAATGGATTTGCTACAAACTTATATTATGTTACTGAATTTCTGCCTCTCACCAGCAATGCACCAATACCACATTCTTCCATTGCCAATACTTATTCTGCCGATACTGGGTTCAGATCCAGTACAAACCTTTTCATTTTGTTGATATTAAACAAATGTATACATTACCTGATTATTGTAAAGGCTGTGAAAGCCTTGTCTATTAAACGAAACTGTAATATTTGTGTAAATATCACAAAATGTATTTGCTAAAAATCTGGTACTGTATTTGTGTGGATGTCATCATTAGCAAGAAACAATGAACAGGGTATGCTGTCATTTTACTTTTTAAAGCTGTATTAATTACGTTACTCAAAATGACCAAAGCAGCCACAACTTTTCATGTTAAAATAGACAGTCACAGATTTGGAAACATACTTGCTCTTAGAAAAACGAATAAACAGAAGATATTTATTTGATGTTGTCCCAGTTTGATGCTGTGAAAGTTATCTTTTAGATTTAAATTGCAAACCTGTCGTAATCACTTGATAGGCTAGCATATCAGCTGCAGAGCACAAATGATTGATAAGACACAAATTGAACCAACTTGTTAATAGCACTTGTAAGAAATAACGCCATGATAGCTACCAAGTAAACAACATTGTAGTGTAAACACCCTCTATGACACTGTTTCCACCTTGTTGGCTCTAGCCTGGTGACACGTTTAATGGGTTTGAGGATGAATGGACATGTACACCAGCACCGAACAGCCACGATAAAACACTGTGTGACAGTTTTATTGTGATTTGGACACATCCCTCGAGTTGAATTTCACTTGCTCTGACACACAGCTGTAACTTAGACAGCAATTCATTACCTCTGCATTGCCACTGCGATATGACATGACTCAGTGGTTTGCCCAAATAACATTTCAAAAGACAATTTGTTTTAAAAATGTCTAAATCATAGTCGCTTTTAAAATAATTCTGATCATGTTCCTGACATCTGTACAGACACTCCATCACAGCATTTAGTTACAGGCAAAGTGCACCAGTGCAGCTTCATTTTACAGGTAATTACTGTTACAAGGTCCCTGACCATCTGATATGACGTATACAAGTGTCTGTTATAATCAAGAAAAGTCACTGGCTGTGTGTATTTGTGTGACCCTATTACTATATACAGTGAGTGTAATACAGTGTAATGTTGATCCCCTGCTGATTTTGTACATTTGCCCACTGACAAAGAAATTATCAGTCTATAATTTAAATGGTAGGTTTATTTGAACAGTGGGAGACAGAATAACTGGTTGTCCTGACTTTCTGTCACTAAAAATCCTGTGGTAATTAATACTGTATAAGTTACCCTACCATTAACCTCAGTAACTTAACCTTTATGCCTAAACTAAACCCAGCATTAATGACATAAAATTAACCCATTATTCTTAACTTTGAAGTCACCCCAATGGTAACATAAATCATTATTTTATGTTTTACACTAACCCCTAAGACAGAAATAGAAATGTTCCTAGTTTGGACCGGCCAAATAACCCTGTGTCAATTTTTACTGCCTTTGTAGGATCTTCTGGTCTCCATTTACAGCTCTGGAAAAATTTAAGAGACCACTACACTTTTTCTTTCTTTTCCAAAAAATGTTTGTAAAGTTTTGAGTGAGGAACAGAAGCGTTCAATTTACAGTGGTCTCCTTTTTGACTTTTTTGGAAAGGTGCAGTGGTCTCTTTTTTTCCGGAAACGTACATTGAGGGATTTCTTTGCCCACTGACAAAGAAATTATCATATAAAAAAATCTATAATTTTAATGATAGTTTTATTTGAACAGTGAGAGACAGAATAACAACAAATATCCAGAAAAAACATGGTAAAAATGTTTATAAATTGATTTGCATTTTAATGAGTGAAATAAGAATTCAACCCCTCTGCAAAACATAACTTAGTACTTGGTGGCAAAACCATTGTTGGCAATCACAGAGGTCAGATGTTTCTCGTAGTTGGCCACCAGGTTTGTACACATCTCAGGAGGGATTTTTTCCGAAAGCACAAAGTATACAAGTTGACACTCAAGTGCACTGAATTTTGTTGAATATTATATTCCAGTAAAACTGCTAGTGTCAAACTTTACAAAGCAAGTGTTTCAAGGGTCTGCAGTACTAATGACAACAACAGGAATTTCACTTCAAATAAGCATTTCAAGAAGCACTGCGTCTAAGAACATGAGAAGTTCACTTAGACTCTGTACTACAGCTCTGGAAAAAATTAAGAGATCACTGCACCTTTTTCTTTCCTTTCCAAAAAAGTTGAAAAGGAATGTTTTGATTGAGGAACAGAAGCGTTCAATTTGCAGTGGTCTCTTAATTTTAACCTATCTGTTTTTTGGAAAGGAAAGAAAAAGGTGCAGTGGTCTCTATATTTTCCCGGAGCTGTACAGTACTAATAAAAAAACGACAGAGAAGATTCCAAAACGATGCAAAAATACCCAAAGCAATTACCTATAACTACCCCAAAAAAACTCAGAATACCCCAAAATATCCCTAAACTACCCACAAAATAATTACTAAACCTTACTCACAAATACACAAAACGGTTCATCATAATAACCCAAAGATAACCACGAAACAAAAAAAAGTTTGCTAAAAGAACCCAGAACTAACCCAATGGAATTATAACAGGTTCTGAAAAGTACCCTTTTAAAAACTATAAAATATGTTCTGTGAATGATTCTGATTTGCTCCGTCCATTTGTTTCTAATATTAGCTTATGTCGGGGCACTCGTAGGCTTAACTGTAACAGGTGACTTTCTGCTGAAGTTGATGATGATGTTGACTGATAAGAGTTCAATAACAGCTATATAAACATAACTTACCCGGCAGTGCTAGAGCATGACTGATCCACAAGGCTGTGCTGGTCGCATTTGAGTTCATGGGGTATCTCATTCTTTGATTGAGATATGAATGCTTGTTTTAATTGTTATGTCTCCTTCCTTGTTAATCTGAATATTGTGAACATATCCTCCCCTGTATATTGCAATCCCTTGGCCCTTGACTGAAGACAAGGGCCAATTTGTTATGGCTAGATTACTGAGTCAGAGCATCTCTGAAACAACAAGGCTTGTGAGGTGGTCCTGGCGAGCTTTGGTGAGTATCTTCAGACTGAGGAGGGACAAACCACAAACCGGTGACAGGGTGTTTCGTTGATCAAGTCTCATTGGTGGGCATCTGGTCCAAACCAGGAGAAGGTCTGTGTAAATTTTTATGATGGTTACGGAAGGAATGTGTCACAACACAATGCATCACACCCGGCTGCGTATGGGTCTGCGTAGCTGCAAAATGGCCATTAAAAGTGCCTACAATAGGACTGTCGGACCTGGACCTTGGAGTAGGTGAAAAAGGTCGCCTGGTCCGATGAATCACGTTTTCTTTTATATAATGTGGACAGCCATGCATGTGTGTGCTGTTCACCTGGGGAAGTGATGGCACCAGGATACATTGTGGGAAGACGACACATCAGTGTAGGGAGTGTTATGCTCTGAGCAATGTTTTGTTGGCGCAGTTTTGGCAGTGCATGGAGGACCAACAGCATATTAGGCAGGTGGCCATATTGTTTTGGCTCATCAGCATATATCACTACAAATTTAAACAGGTCTACCTATCAAATCTAAATTTCTGGACAATAAATGGAAATATTAAAACAACGATTAGGTGACATTGATACTTGGTGGTTAATGTGCCCATTAAAATCAGCATATTGCCCTCTAAGAATAGATGTGTTAAAAACCACATATGATTTCACATTTGAATTCATCTGGTGATTCCACTAAGGATAACACACACTGTGTTCTTTCCCACACAATCAATGTGTTAGTCACTTTAACAGACATATTCTGTCAGGTACGTCAAAACAAGGATGTTGTTAAAACATAACATTTATTAAAAGAACCAATGATTGATGTGAAACTTCAAATGACCAATATAACAAGATAATACTACAGCTTAATGTTTTAAACTATATGCAGTACCATAAATATGTAGGCATGCAAATTAACATGCATCAAGAGATTGATGAAAAATTTATTCTGATTTATAATTATAGTAATACAGTGCCTTCAGATAGTATTCAGACACCTTCAACATTCTCAACATTATGTTGCGTTATAGAAGTTAATTTATTTAACTGATTAAATAAATTTAAAAAAATCATCAATCTACACCATAACCAATAATGACAAATTCCTTGAACATATAAAACGTAAATATCTCATGTAGATAAGTATTCAGACCCCTTTCAGTACTATGTATAAGAGCCTTTGGTAGCAATTACATCTTTGGGTGTTCTTGGGTAAGCCTCTACCAGCTTTTCATACCTAGATTAAGCAGTTTCCTCCATTTTGTCTTATACTGTAGATCCTTTCTACAGGGCCACTCAAGAACATTTACTGACTTGTCACTTAGACAGTCCAGCATTGACTTGGCTCTGTGGTTCAGGTTGTGGTCATGCTGAAAAATGTATCTTTGCCCCACAGTCTGAGGTCCTGTGCACTGTGGATCAGGTTTTCTGTGTTTTTGCTACATTAATCATTCCCTCCCTCTTACCAGTCTTCCAGTCCATACCACTAAGAGGCTTCCCCATATCATGATGCTCTCACCACCATCCGTCACCATAGTGATAGTATTAGCCAGGTGATGAGCAGTATGTTGTTTTTGACAGATGTACTGTAGTGTTTGGCATTACGGCCTAATAGTTTGTTTTTGGTCTCATCAGACCAGATCTTTTCCTTGTGCTCTGAGAATCCTCTAGGCGGCATGTCATATGCCTTTTACTATGGAGTGGCTTCTGTCCAGCCATTCTGCCATAAAGGCCTGACTGATGAAGTGCTGCAGAGGTGGTTCTAGTTCTGTTAGGTTCTCCCATCTCTTTGGAACCATCAAGTCTCTAGGAAGAGATCTGGTGAGTCCAAATTTCGTCCGTCTCATAATGTTTGAGCCCACTGTAGCTCCTGGAAACTTTCAATGCTATAGCAATTTCTTTTATAACCTTCCTCAGATCTATTTTCTTTCTTGTCAGAAAATAGAATGTCAGAGGTCTACATGGATTCCTTCCTGTGAAGTGTGGGACCTTATATAGACCAGTGTGTGCCTTTCAAAATAATGTCCAATCAACTGATTTTGCCAGTAGTGGACCCAATCTGTGACGGTGAGGTGACGGACAGCCACGTCATCTCCCACTTTCCCCGGTTTACTTTTCATACACGAACTTGTCTCTAATTATCCACCACACCTGGTCCCAATCCGGTCATTAGTATGTGTTTAAATGTTGCTCATCATTTACATCATTTACTGACACTCTGCGCCTGCGTTCCTTCCTCTCCACCCCTACGCCAATCGTGACACAATCAAGTTCTAGAGACATCTCAAAGATCATCAAAGGATGCAGAATGCACCTGAGCTCAATTTGGAGTTTCAAATGTGTAGATTGATGGCTTTCCAAAGGTACGGCACATTAAGAAGTTACATTTTTACAATGCGTGGCACTGACAGGCAAAATGTTGCCAATTTACCCATTTCACATGTCATTTTTTTACTCTTTCGGATGTTTTCATGGACATAGATCATGGTTAATCCTGTACTAAAATATCAAGCTCAGCATAGAATCTCCAGTGAGTTTGATGTTTTAGTCCAGTACTAGGTTTAATCTGTCTTGCTAAACCCTTCTAGTGTATCACCTTGCTATATTATGCAATTACACCATTTACAAAGCAATATGAAAGCAAGCTCATTAATCAATTACATTTATTTTATAAAGCCCTTTATATCTGCAGTTGTCACAAAGTATTTTTTACTGATACCCAGCCTAAAAGCCCAATGAGAAAACATGAACTGGGTTGATGCACAGGCCAGTAAGTTGGAACTTAGGAAGGAACCTCAAGAGGAACCAGGCTCTGAGGGATGGCCAGTCCTCTTTTGGCTGATCCGGGTGAAGACTATAAGAGTACAAGATTATAATAATTAATAAATGCATGTGGGCTGTGTCCAGAGTCCATGAACATCGGTGGAATAGATTCCAGGGGGACAAGGACAGAGACAATCAGGTAGGGTAAGAGCTGTGGCGGATGGAATTGTCAGGCAGGAACTTGATCAGCACAAACAAGAGGACTTTAGACAGACAGTTATGAGTCATTTGTGTCTGGTACTCCTTAGGTGTGGTACAAGGGCATATGTCCTACTAATTTTAAACAGAACCGGGCACAAGGAAAGTGAGAGACCCTACTCCTCTACTCCCTGGCACAATAAAATAGCAGATTATAACCTGGGGGCTGAGACGAGGGTCCAGTGAGACCCTATCGAAAGGTAACTCCAGACAGGGCACACCAGGCAGGAGGTAATTCCAAACACTTTGCCAAGCATTAGAACTAAGTTTTCAGCCAGCAATTGAGTTGTGAGTGTGCTATAGATTTCATCACTACCCTTAACTGGGAGGGAGCCAGAGACAATTACTCAATGCTGACACATCTTTCTAGCTGATTTACATGCAGACTCAATGTTCTGCTTTGTGACATCTGACAGTTTCATTCTAACATCGTTGGTGAAAATGTCACTTGCACCAACCTCAGATTTGCAGCTATGTCTCTGACTCTGACCCCGGTAAACAATGTATGATCCAGCTGATTCTTTAGTCTAATACTGCAGGTCACCTGTTAAATAGTCGAGGATGACTAGGATTTTCAGTTTTTCATGGCTAGCAGTAGAAAATGCCTTTCCTTTTCTACAATAACAACACTTTCCTGATATTTGAATCGGAAGCCAAGCCTCTAACGTTGCTATCTTTACCTGAAAGAGAGAACATCTACAATGATCAGGCATAATGGTAGTTAGCACAGGCTGGTTAGGGGTGTGTAGCTCCATTTATGTTGTCGAAATAAAGGATTTTACGAATTCATGAAATATTGTAATGATATAATTGAACACCATAACGGCAGTTGTTAATATTGGCGTATTGATGTAATGTACAGTTTCATGTATGATACAACAATAATATGCTCTTGGACCACTATAAAAGGTGATCAATTAACACGGAATATCTAATAGAAGATGGCTGATCTAGCTGTGTTGGAAGATTTAGCATATGCTGCATTTCGTCAAGAGCAGATTTTTAGAGACAGGTATGACCTTTTTGCAGAAAGTAGAAATTGGCTCATTAGCAGATATCCTTCATTCATTCATCTTCTTCCGCTTCATCCGGGGCCGGGTCGCGGGGGCAGCAGTCTAAGCAGAGATGCCCAGACTTCCTCCAGCTCTTCCGGGGGGACACCGAGGCGTTCCCAGGCCAGCCGGGAGACATAGTCCCTCCAGCGTGTCCTAGGTCTTCCCCGGGGTCTCCTCCCGGTGGGACGGGACCGGAACACCTTCCCAGGAAGGCGTTCCGGAGGCATCCGAAACAGATGCCCAAGCCACCTCAGCTGACCCCTCTCGATGTGGAGGAGCAGCGGCTCTACTCCAAGCTCCTCCCGGGTGACCGAGCTTCTCACCCTATCTCTAAGGGATCGCCCAGCCACCCTGCGGAGAAAGCTCATTTCGGCCGCCTGTATCCGGGATCTTGTCCTTTCGGGTCATGACCCAAAGCTCATGACCATAGGTGAGAGTAGGAACGTAGATTGACCGGTAAATCGAGAGCTTCGCCTTGAGGCTCAGCTCTTTCTTCACCACAACAGACCGATACATCGACTGCATTACTGCAGAAGCTGCACCGATCCGTCTGTCAATCTCCCGTTCCATCCTTCCCTCACTCGTGAACAAGATCCCTAGATACTTAAACTCCTCCACTTGAGGCAGGCACTCTCCACCAACCTGAAGTGGGCAAGCCACCCTTTTCCGACTGAGGACCATGGCCTCGGATTTGGAGGTGCTGATTTTCATCCCCACCGCTTCACACTCGGCTGCAAACCGTCCCAGTGCATGCTGAAGGTCCTGGTTAGAAGGGGCCAACACAACAACATCTGCAAAAAGCAGAGATGAAATTGTGTGGTCCCCATACCTGACACCCTCCGGCCCCTGGCTGCGCCTAGAAATTCTGTCCATAAAAATTACGAACAGAACCGGCGACAAAGGGCAGCCCTGCCCGAGTCCAACATGCACTGGGAACAAGGCAGATATCGTTTCCCCAAACCGAAGGTCTAAGACCACCTTTACACAGACAAAGGAGAACGAATGCCATTCCAGTGCACATTCAAGTGCTATCCACCTTGGTTTTCTTGACGACAGGCACTTTTCAGCCGTGAGCTTGTTGATCGGTCTGGCATCTCACAACCCTCCGTCAGCCAAATGATGCCTGCTATTTTACACGCCATCCTCAGTAAATCCCGTCAGTACATGAAATTCCCATACACAGTCGCACAACAGGTAGAAGTCAAACCAGGCTTCTTTGCGGTCGACGGCTTCACAAAAACATTTGGAGCGCTAGACTGCAACCACTTTGCAATTAAAGCACCATCCCTGAATTAGTTCAATTAAGTCAACAGAAAAGGCTTCCACTCAATTAGCATGCAAATTATATCGGCTGTGCGAAAGATGCTGTTGAATGTGGTGGCGAGATGGCGTACTCCATAACATGGCCTGTTGCGTACTCCATAGCATGGCCATCAAGCATGGCATTCCACTTGTTCAGTTAGACCAACCTGATGAACCGATACCAGATCCATTACCTCTTCTACCTCCAAATGCCTTTGCAGTTCAAAGGAGGATGGAGATTATTCAATGTTTTTGAGTAAGTAAGTGGTGAATACAAGATTGTGGCAACACTGTTTAAAATCATATTACTAATCTACTTACCTTCAACCTAATCTACTTACCTTCATGAGTAGACAGTAAATTAGACCTGCGACTAGGTCACTGTCTCCCCCTGACACAATTGCAGACAGCAATGTTTCTCCAACAATTGCTGCAATTCTTAATTGTAGCAGAGAAACGCTTGTCTCACTCATTCCCCCTCCAGTTGTAGTAATGAATCGCCTGTGTGCAGCTATGGCTTTTTTTCGATTTTAAATAGAAGTTATTTTGTTTTTTACTGCCAACGAGCACCTCTGAGAAGATGTTGCATTAACAGCAATTGCTACTTCTTCCCAAAAACATACATTTTTTGGTGGTCAAAGCAACGCTAAGTGTTCAGAAAAAAATTATTTGGTTGCACTCAACCTCCGACACCAAAACATCCATTTCATTTTCCTTTCTTTTCTTCCTTCCATTTTCATTACCAATTTTGAGTTTAATTTGTTAGCTCCCTTTGTGGTGGTGGTGATTGAACTAATTTAGATAATTTGTGGCGTTTCGTATGCAAATACTTGTGGTTGTGCATGAGCTTATAGACTAAAAACAGGTGGGATTTATCAAGGAAAATCTCCTAGAAGTGAACTACGCTATGTAAATCGAAAACGAGTGCAACATGAAAGAATCCTAAAGCCACATTTTTTTGGTCTGTGGGGAGGATTGAACCTCGGTCGCCACCATATTAGGCCACATTTCTAACCACCACACTATGCTGCAGATGGACAGCTGATAGCTATACAGTACCTATAATGAAAACAATGACTCCAATCACTCCATGGCTGATTTGTTTATTTATAAAACAAATAGACAGTTGAATCACTAACCACTACACCATTTGACCTACACTATGTGACGAGACCAATATGTTCGTCGCCGGTTCAGCTCGTCCATCGCAATAAAACACAAAGTTCTAGTCTATCCTGAACAAATCCTAATGCTTAATGTGTTTGGTCCGTGGTGAAGATCCAACCCCGGTCGCCTGCATGACAGTCCACATCTTTAACCACTGAGCTATTTGACAATGGTCAGTCTGGCAGGTGGGCAAGACATTTGCTCTTCTTGGCCAGCTCCACTGACACCAGAAATTTTGAAGAAAAAAAAACAAACTTGTTAATAAAGAATTTAACCGATTTAGTTCATAATAAGTACATTTAGAAAAGTATAGCAGGTGGCCAGGTATGAAAAAGCAAGCTGCCCATGGCACGTCAACATAAAGCAAACAGGAAGTGTTGACAGGAAGCCTAAGCATGTAGTAAAACATTCTGTTTATTTCACTGTCCCACAAAACCGTATTTGCATAATTTTGTGATAAACCAGATTATTAAAATATGGATTTATGACAATGACAAAATGCCCAATTGAGTACAGATATTAAATCAGTATCTTATTCAGTTGGATGAGTGTTAACATGCTTTGACATGTTTCCTTAACTCATTATCAAATGAGATCATCTTAATATCTTTTTCTATTTTGTCAGGAATTAAACAAATTATGTACAAATTGGTACACATCCTGTAAAGTGTTTGCAGTTAGGTCAAATAACTTATATGTGGTACAGCTTTTTGCTAACATGAGCAAAAACATAATAGCTGAACAATCTTGTGACTTTATAATTTAGTAGTGTTGAAGCTTGGTATTGAAAATAATGAGTTTCTGTGTACTTCGTGAATGTTTTGGAATTTAAACGGAATTGCACCCAACCCTGGCGTAAAGCTCCTAAAAGAAGTAATTCTGACAATGATGAATTAGCATTTTCAATAACAAATATAATTACGTAAAGCTTTAGGAAACTGATGATACAAGATCTGAGATCTGGGCTGAGTGAAGGAAGACCCAGGCCTGAAAACAAACAAAATTAGAATTTCATTAAATAGTACAACTTAAAACAAACTCTGAATGTAGAATCGTCGATGTGTGAGTATTGCATGTGACCTCCGGTAACAAAACGGCAAACCTAATTTAAAATCTAAGATGGTTATTTTGTGTGATCAGTCTGGTGAACCTGGCAGTTGAATGATCCATTGAATGTCAGCTGGTGTGGTGGATGGCTGCAACAAAAAGCAGTTTTAAAAATAACCATCATACATTTATGCAGAGTATAAATAGGCTGGAATACCTAAATTACTGATAAATTGAAGAAAAGCTCTTGGACAAGTAAGAAAAGATGAAGTAAAAAATGCAAGCAAAGGATTTAATTTACATCAGCCTGAATGAAGATTCCATACCTATTCTTGAAGTGTGCCATCAGCAACAAAATGAATCAGGAGCTCTTTCTGTCGGTCAATTCCCGACCGACAGAAATCACTAAACAGCTGTTTTGAGCCAAGTGTTGGAACCAAGTGTTTGGCTAGTTGTTGAAAAAGGTTTGGAATCAACTACTACATTTACAATGTGCTAATGTGGAACTGATATGAAAGCCACAGAAAGAGAGCCACTAATGTGAAATGTCATGTGGATTGCAGCGTGGCATGTTAAAAAAATTACTAGCTTTTCCTTTGTGAGGTGAATTTACAAAAAAAAACTCTATAGCTGTCAACCATCAAACTTTTCCACAAGCTTGTTAATGTCATGATTGAAGAAGCAAGAGGCAGTTGTGAGATTCCAAACAGAATGATTTAATGAACAAGTACAGAAAAAGCAAGCCAGAAGTGCAAAGCACATGAAAATTGTTCAATGCACAGTGAAGACATGCAAACAAACACTGACAATAGTCAACAAATACTGGGATCCAGGGAACTAAATACACAGGTTGATTGGGAATAGAGTCCAAGTGAGTGGGTAATGGGCTTGACGACACTCCAGGATTGCCTGGAAACTGGGCATTTGGTTGGTGGCAGCTAGTAGGCTGATGAAGCAATGGGCAGGGCAGGTGAAGAGGGAGGTCCTTCGTAGAGAAACACGCCGGATCTCCAGGCTGGAAAACAGGTGCTTCCCTGCAGAGGTGGTTCACTTGAGTCTTCTGGCAACGGATGGTACTTTGGAGGTCATGGAAACCATCTGTCCCCCGAAGGGAATTTGTCTGGCCTGGATGCAGATACTCTAGGATGCAGTATAAAGGGATGAGGTCAGTAGAAGCATGGTGGAACAAGTTCTGGACATATTTGGCCCAGGACTGTAACTTAGACCACTCATCCTGCTGTTCCTGACAGCTACTAAGGAACATCCCTAGCTCCTGATTCAGCCTCTCCACCTTTCCATTAGACTGTGGATGGTACTGGAAGGGGAGGCTGGCAGTGAACCCCAAAGTCTCCATAAAGGCCATCCAGATATGCGAAGTGAACTGTGGGCTACGATCAGAGAGTATGTCCTCTGGGACACCGTAATGCCTCAAGACGTGAGTGAATAAGGCCTCTGCTCAGAAATATCTTCAAACAGTATCATCAGGTGGTCTAAGACTTGTGACCTTCATATACAGCAGCCTCCATATGTATTGGGACACTGAAGTCAAATTAAATATTTTTGCTGTACACTTAAAGCATAGAAAATACAATTAAAAGATGAATATGAGACATAAATACAGAATGTCACCTTTTCTGTTAATTTCAACACATATGTTTTACCAACTAAGACTAGAATAAATATAGTACATTACCCACATTTTCTTTTCCTAACATAAACACACATACTACATTACACTGTGAGTGACTCAGTGGACTTAAAACGTAACCATTGGCAACAATAGACATGGAACACAGTTTGGCTGAGATCTGTGTTTTACGTTTTACAAAGTTAGTGTTACAATACTTTAACCATATAATCTGTCAATATGCACCTGTGAAAACATTTAGATTCTGACATTTTGGTTTTGATGTGAATTTGTGAAATTATTTTGCTCTATTACCTTTATCAAACCAATACTATTTGTCTCTCTCATTTGGTCTCAGACATCCTCACGTCTATAACTGTCTCACTCTCCCTACCCTTCAAAGAGAGATTCTGTCTAGAAAAATAATACCCAATCACTAATCTGGGTGAAACCCAGCACCTAGCCGGCAGTATTTAGTATCAAACCGATAGTGATGTGGTCACGTCCAATGCCTGCTGGGCTGGTTTAACGTTGACATCCTCAATGGTTTGACGATCAGTGTGTGTGTGCATGTATGTGTGTGCATGTGTTAAAATGAGTTTTTGAGTTACATCCTGGGTGGGCAGGGAGGGTCTTGTCCTAATGGAATGATCTCCACCACAAGGCTTTCCTTTGTTACTCTACAAAGGGACTTAGGTCAAGAGAAATCCTCTAAGGTTTTACAGTGTAGAGTTAACCTCGCAGACGAACGGATCGACAGACAGACAGAAGAACAGCTGTGGGTGTTTGAGTGTCAAGTGTGTGAGGGAATGAAAAGAAGTAAGTGTTAAGATGAAAAAGTGAAAAGAAAGTCTGCTAATATTCTGTAGAGCTGCTTGCATGCACACAGAAACTCACAGATTAAGTGGTGGCAATGTGACCCTGGCATAGCAGTCTATGAGTGCGTCTGTAAACAGAGAGCTGAGGTCAGATAGACCAAGGCCAGCATAGACCAAAATGGATCTATTCGTTTCACCTCTGACCCCTCACACTGACCACGGGCAAGGAAGACAAACATTCAGTGACATTTCTTTCATAGGTCAAGCTGAAATCTAGGTCTCTTTACTGTTAAGTCCTCTATAACAGAAACATTTCAATAAAAAAATAAAAATATGTATATATATATATATAAACATATAGAAAAACACAGATGTGAAGTGCCCACACAGTAATAAAAAAATCACATTAACGGTAGAAAGGTAATCATCAAACATTGATCTGGCTTTTAAGCATCAATTCTCAAAATGAAGATTACTCTGCAAGGGTGAGAAAAGGACATGGTAGCCAAAAGCAGTTTTACCTAACTTGTATTAAACCAGCGGTATCTGTCATACTAGTCAGTCTTGTGAGCGGATCTGATAACTGCTGTTCTTTCAATTCATTTTGAGGGGATTTTTTTTGGAAAAAGTTTTAGAGTTTTTTTTTTTTACAAACATTAACCAATGTTTGGCTCTTCCGGAAGTGCGGGAGTCCCAGCCAACTGAAGTGAATAAGAGAAAATTATGTGTACAAAATAAAAGTAATAAAACACAGAGCTGCATGACAGACTGAATCCAGAGGTTTCAATACTGATGCTGAAGTATTTATTGCAAAATGTCTGTTTATCTCCAAAATGTAGCACTGCCATAAATAGGTTGCACCGTTTCTTGCTAAGACAAGACATGATTTGTGTTTGTAAGAGAAACCCATTTTAACTAGGGATGCACCAATTGGAAAATAATTATTCAATACCGATACTTGATATTTATTCTACACAATTTGTTGATGTTGATACCGATATTTTGTCATTTCTGTTTCATGTACTTCAGCACAAATTAAATAAAAATGTTACTACTTATGATGCTTCTAATTTCAAAAATGCAAATTAAATAAAAAAAGTTTCAGTATAATTACAAAAAACAAATAAGAATAATTCTGATAAATAATGGAACATTTTTAATTATATATTAATAAATATACATAATCTTTCTGTTATTGTGCTTTATATAGTGCATAGATATAAATATATTAAATCAGATATTTGACGTACAATACCATCAACAAAACTGAAACCAAGAAAATAGCAATAAAACAATAGGACACATACAGTGCATATAAAAGGTCTACACACCCCTGTTAAAATGCCAGGTTCTTGTGATGTAAAAGAATGAGAAAAACTAACTGAACAATCTTTGAGGAAACCCCCCCCCCAAAAACTCACAATAACCTGGTTGCATAAGTGTGCACACCCTTAAACTAATACTTTGTTGAAGCACCTTTTGATTTTATTACAGCACTCAGTCTTTTTGGGTAGGAGTCTATTAGCATGGCACATCTTGATGTGGCAATATTTGCACACTCTTCTTTTTGCAAAAGCGCTAATCAGAGTCACTTTAAATGATGGCTGGTTTGTAATGACTTCTATTTAACATGTGTTTAAATGTGATTGGTTAATACTGAACACAGCCATATCCCCAGTTATAAGAGGGTGTGCACACTTATGCAACCAGGTTATTGTAAGGTTTTTATTTTTCATTTTTCCCCCTCAATGATTTCAGTTTTTCAAGTGAATTGTTCACATTATAGGTCACATTAAAAGTGGAAAAAGTTCTGACATAATTTATCTTTGTCTCATTCTTTTACATCACAAAGACCTAGCATTTTAATAGGGGTGTGTAGACTTTTTATATCTACTGTAACTGCAATAAAAACCAATAGTATAAATATTACTGGAGCATATAAGATGCCTAATTGAGATGAATGCCAATTGTGCTTGTAATGGCGCTTTGGTCTGTGCTGTCCAGGACAGCTGTGTGTTTGACTCTTTGTGTCTGGGTGGTTGGTCTGTGTAAGTGCACATGCAGAAGGGGGTGGTGAAATTATGCAAATATTAATGGTTTACAGATAGATGATGTCTGCTGACTCATGGCTGATCTGCCACCCCCCAAAAAATGTGGCCGATTGAATACAGTGAAAAAAACTTTGCTGATTAAATACAGTGAAATAGTACAGTGGGCCAACACAGGTGCAAGATTTGTGACCTATTGCCATAAAGCTCAATCAGTAGAATGCAAACATTGTAAATACAACTCATATCTGTCAATTTAACTTCAAACCACTGTTAACATGCTTACCTTTTCAATAACACACGACAGAGTAAAGAGAGAAAAAATACAGGTTTGTGAGAGAGCAAGATGAAAGGAAAGAGATATTGAAGGAGGTGTACAATACACTTTAATTAAATGTAGCAAATGCTCAACATAAAAAGTTAATTAACATGAACACCAAACCTAATTAGTCTCTGTGCGTCAATGGAAGTCCTTCACTTCATAGTGGTATGGTATTCTTTTTAAAGTCAAGTTTGTATCTGGGAGTAAAAGGGAGAAGAAAAAAAATACTTGCAAAATGAAAAAGAAATGGAGTACATAGAATTATGCGAACACCCTCACTGATCCTGCTGGATCATCCATACTTTATCATGGCTGCATTTGCAACGTTGCACGTGGGAATGACATCGAGGATTTTCTGGAAAACCAATGACCAATTTGTTCCTGAATTAATAATGGCTTGGTGGAGTGTTGTGTTCAGGGTTCGTTCAAAGGGAGAAGAGAGACCTGACATCGAAAAAACATTTCAACACATAGGGTGTATGCACACTTCCACTGAGAAACAAAAAAATTTAGATTTTTGTCTCTTTCTGTCAAACACTCTAACTTAAATGGTATTGGGCAATGAGGACGTTTCATCCTTCTGATTAGCAGATTAAGAAAAAATTCAAATCAGTCAACGCATTATACCTTCCTGCCAACTTATACTTAAATCATCCAAAGTTTGTCTTTGTCTTTAATTTGTTGAACCACTCAAAACCAATAGCGCATTTAAAAAATGTCACTTAAACCAAGTGTATTTGAGCTCTGGCACAACCCATACATTTATGCAACCAATCAGACAGAACCAAGGGTGAAGGTAAAGTAAATGTATTACCGGTAAATTATCTACTATATTTTCTAATGGTATCCATCCATCCATCTTCTTCCGCTAATCCGGGGCCGGGTCATTTTCTACTGGTATAATCAAACACATTTTTTCCAGAGCTGTATAATGCTCCAGTTGGCTATGTGCTCTTGTTTGACCACTCTCAAAATTATTCCAGCAAAAGGGGATATTAATTTTCTTTCTTATGAAGAGAATAACTGGGTGATTCATGCTTTCATGCAAGTTTTTAAAACTGCACCGTGACTCATCTTCCTCTCTCTGTTTGTGGTGCATGAGTATGTCCTAACTTTTTTTTAGCAGTGATGATTCAGATATGAAAAGCCTATCCCAAAAACATTCACAATGAAATGTTCAATACATAGTCTATCCCTACGTTGCCTATTCTGTCCCTACTTAAGACATCGTAGCCATCTCTGCAGTTTGCAATGTTTAGAGAGTAATGTATCACTGTTCATGCTCACAGCATGATCCCTATGAAGGGTAAACGTTGCCTGTGCACTCTGAACCAGTTCTCATGGTCTTAAAGCCAACCTACAGAAATCGCTTACTAGTTTTAGCCTTAAACTAGAATTAAAAATAATTAAGTGGCCTGTTTTACATTTGTTTGTTTAGAGCTGGCATACACAATTGATGCTCCAGTTTTTCTGTAAATAACATTAAAGCTAGTTTCAAGTTAACTACCTTAGCCTGGGTTTGTTCTGATTTCCCATTTAATCCCATGATAGCCATCTATAGTTGATATAGCCTACATTTCCATATTGGGCTCAATTAATTATTATAATTGATTGCATACTGACTATATTACACTATGTATGCTGACTGTAGCCTAGTTAAAGTTCATATTTTCCATGTACTGTTCATTGTTCTTCTCCAAGTATTCCTGTATGTACATTGCTCTGCTTTCCTCAATCTCACAGTTCACTGCAGTGAGAATATAATTACTTGCATTTGGCACATGTGAGTGGTGAGATAGAAAGTAAAGGACAATTAGCCTGAAAAAAATAAACTTCAGTCATTTTCCAGTTTTTAAAATTGTTTTAGTTATTAATGTGACTATAATCACTTGTTTAAAAAAAATAAAACTTCAGGTTATGAAGAGAACTAAATAAATAAGTTACTTGATATTTTGGCTAGCTAGCTAACTGGCTTTAGGTTAAGGGTATTGTTTAGTGTAAATCCCCAGTACCTCATTTTGAGTGTTAGATTTAAACATTTTTGGCAGAAAACGTGATTCCCTTTTATTGCCCAATTATTTCAGTTAGCTAAGCTATGGTGTCTAAAAACCCATAAACATCATCATACTTTCCATATTTCAGCATCTTAGTGATCAAAGCCAGTTCAATGTACATAAATTATACAGTTTAGGCATTTTGTCTGCCATAAATATATAAAAATTACTTCATAATAAACATACATTTGTCTTGTCATTGATCAACTCTAGATGCCTCCCATCTGTATGAGCCTGGCAATGTGTGTGTTCTTAAATCTGTGTAACAAACTGTCAGCTACACATCTGTGTAGCATGGGAGAGATTTGATTTGAAATCAAAGTGGGATCATCAGATGGTGACTGATTCGGTACATGTGCATTTTTTATGTGTATTTATTTTATTATGACTAATTCTGATTAGATATTTGATACAACAGAACATATGAACGAAGCGGTGGTGGAGAGATAGCTAGCAGACTAATGTAGCAGATCATTAATTCAGACAACACTAAATGTAATGTTTGTGTTTTGCTGTGGAAATGTTGTTATTATGTGTAAGCAAGCCAATACATTGTAATGTACACTCACCTAAAGGATTATTAGGAACACCATACTAATACTGTGTTTGACCCCCTTTCGCCTTCAGAACTGCCTTAATTCTACGTGGCATTGATTCAACAAGGTGCTGAAAGCATTCTTTAGAAATGTTGGCCCATATTGATAGGATAGCATCTTGCAGTTGATGGAGATTTGTGGGATGCACATCCAGGGCACGAAGCTCCCATTCCACCACATCCCAAAGATGCTCTATTGGGTTGAGATCTGGTGACTGTGGGGGCCATTTCAGTACAGTGAACTCATTGTCATGTTCAAGAAACCAATTTGAAATGATTTGAGCTTTGTGACATGGTGCATTATCCTGCTGGAAGTAGCCATCAGAGGATGGGTACATGGTGGTC
Source organism: Esox lucius (assembly GCF_011004845.1). NCBI lineage: Eukaryota > Metazoa > Chordata > Actinopteri > Esociformes > Esocidae > Esox > Esox lucius. The sequence goes on along the minus strand of NC_047588.1, from coordinate 22,133,182 downwards.
ATAAAGGGATGCACATGGTCAGAAACAATGCTCAGGTAGGCCGTGGCATTTAAACGATGCCCAATTGGCACTAAGGGGCCTAAAGTGTGCCATGAAAACATCCCCCACACCATTACACCACCACCAGCCTGCATAGTGGTAACAAGGCATGATGGATCCATGTTCTCATTCTGTTTACGCCAAATTCTGACTCTACCATCTGAATGTCTCAACAGAAATCGAGACTCATCAGACCAGGCAACATTCTTCCAGTCTTCAACTGTCCAATTTTGGTGAGCTTCTGCAAATTGTAGCCTCTTTTTCCTATTTGTAGTGGAGATGAGTGGTACCCGGTGGGGTCTTCTGCTGTTGTAGCCCATCCGCCTCAAAGTTGTGCGCGTTGTGGCTTCACAAATGCTTTGCTGCATACCTCGGTTGTAACGAGTGGTTATTTCAGTCAAAGTTGCTCTTCTATCAGCTTGAATCAGTCGGCCTATTCTCCAATGACCTCTAGCATCAACAAGGCATTTTTGCCCACAGGACTGCCGCATACTGGATGTTTTTCCCTTTTCACACCATTCTTTGTAAACCCTAGAAATGGTTGTGCGTGAAAATCCCAGTAACTGAGCAGATTGTGAAATACTCAGACCAGCCCGTCTGGCACCAACAACCACGCCACGCTCAAAATTGCTTAAATCACCTTTCCTTCCCATTCTGACATTCAGTTTGGAGTTCAGGAGATTGTCTTGACCAGGACCACACCCCTAAATGCATTGAAGAAACTGCCATGTGATTGGTTGATTAGATAATTGCATTAATGAGAAATTGAACAGGTGTTCCTAATAATCCTTTAGGTGAGTGTATATTATAATTAAAAGTTTTGTAGGCTGCATTATGCAACCCTTTTCAATTAAATCACGTTATTTCTTCCCTACTGAGTCCGGGTGCCGATTACCATCACTACACTGTGATGGTTTTACTGAATCAAAATAACATTAACCCTGGGAAGGTAGCATTCCACAGTTTTGATTTTTAACCTGTTTACACCATAAACAATGTATCTCTGAAAAGTAATAATTTTGTTAATCTAGATAAAACTTCAGTTGTGCCATGACGCACTGTGCCAGAGTATATGCGAGTGCATGGGGCTCTGCATGAACGTGCATATCAGTGCTTCTTCTGGCAGTCATTCAAACACATGTGTCTCAACTCCGTTTTTGTGGCGGATGTTGAAGGGGGTGGCCACATAGCCCTAGCATGTTTAACATTATTACAGACACTCTGTCTGAGTGTCAGGTTTCTGACAGCTACAGTGTGACGTGCCCCCTTTTCTGCGAGACCATGGATCCATGGCAGGTGAAAATTATAGATGCAAAGGGAAATACAGTGACTGCTGAGGTGTAACTGAATTATGGAAGTTAGTAGGGACAAAGTAAACCGAACCACAGGGGTGAAAGACTTAGACAGACTACCTGTGGAGAGTGTGTCATCATCTCAGTGGGGGGTGGGGGTGGGGGGGTTATGAAATGGGGGAGGGGGTACAATCCCTTGACCCTTTGCTCCTTAACATCTTTATTTCATGGCTGACAGAGCGCATGCCAACACAGCGTATGGAAATCTGCCTCTGGTCTGATTTATGGGCTTCAGCTGCTCCAAACCATACCAGCTGGCCCTCAGATGGGCCCCAGTCGGAAAGAGGGAGAGGGAGAAGGAAGGAAGGATGGACAGAAAGAGAAATATTGTGAGAGGGAGAGGGATAAGGTAGGAGAGATAGTGAGAAAGACAGAATGATAAGGGATTGAGAGGGAAAGAGAGACAAAGGGATATGGAATGAGTTAAAGTGAAAGGAAGCTAGTGGACAGGGAGAGACTAAGGTGAAGAAGTACAGAACAAGAAAACAACCGATGACAGGAGTGCAATACACGGACTGAGAGGAAGAAAATCTGCTGGTTAAAGTCATCTGAATTCAGCTCCATTGCTTTTCATTGATCGCAGCTTTAAGAGTGAAACCAAAATGTTTGGCTTGTTTTAGCTTATTAGCTGAAGGAGAAAGCCCATTGTGGGAACACTATTGAGCGACCCTCAGCTCAAAGTGCTTATTGTTGGTCAGCTCGGCTGCTGAAAAATCAATGTCAGGCTTGTGATTAGATTAGCCAGGTAATCTATGCTGTGCACTAATATATTAACAGGGTTATTATAGACAATCAGAATGGAGGGATGAAAGGAGGGAAACATTGTTATGCTGTACCACATATAAGTTATGCTGCAAGGTCTAATATAGGAGGCAATATGCCTATGAACAAATTCAGGGAGCATACAGTACCCTGTCTTTTCTGAGAATCTGCCAAAATCAGACCAGACTCCCTAAAGAAGAGATTGTTTGCCCACAGATTAGGTTGAAAGTGAGCAAAACTTTCTGTCCATCAAATATAAGATTACAAAAGATATACATGTCAACAACCTAAACCTAAAAAGAATTTGAACACATTCTATGAAATGCCAAAATGTGCTACCACCGTAGCAATCACAAATAAATGTGGGACTTTTTGTGGGCAACTTAACTTAGTTAAGGAAATTAGTTTTTATTTAGCACATAGAAATAGAAGTCCATCTGCTCTTATAAAAAAAGTCTAATTTCTTGAAAAAATATGTATGTCTGTGTGTATATGCATGCAATATTTAATAGATTCAGTTGCAGATTAATAGGTTTCAAACTGGAATATTACAGAGAATAGACACAAAAATTCCAAAGTATTTAATAAAATAATGCCCAAAAAACAAATGTTCATAGTGCATAAAGTAGAAGTGAAGTACAAATGTGTCCACCTCAAACCCACTGGTTCCTTCAAATATGACCTGTAGAGTCATACCCAAAAAAAATTAAGACTTGGCAAAGTGGATGGGTATAAAAAAACATGTTCAATAGAGGAAGGTGGTTAGCAAACATATTGGTTTTACTGTTTAATGAAACAATACACATAATTAACCATACAAAATTAACAAGAAACTTAGAGACGAAACTGTCTATAGTCTTACTGTACCTATCTAGCTGGGTAAAATGCCCCTTTCCTACAAAACACATTTTATTAAATAACAAACAATGGTCAACATCTTGGTCATCACAACATTTTCTCAAAATGTTGCTTTTCTTTGTCAGCAATTCGATCATATCATCATACTGGTGACATCTTAAATCATGTTACCCTAGACGTTAATGTAACACTTTATTGAAGCCTTTATATATACTTGAACATGCATATAAAAGTCTTCCCTATATATCTATAGAAGTTATGAAGGCTAACAGTTTTCCTTATGTACAGTTAAAACAACGACTAACCAATCTCCAAAGTTTCAGGTGTAGAAACTATGTTAAATGGCCTTTTTCCGTTTGCTGTATAGAGTATCTCAAAAGGTGAGTACACCCCTCACATTTTTGTCATAATATTATTATATCTTTTCATGTGACAACACTGAACAAATGACACTTTGCTAAAATGCTAAAGTAGTGAATATACAGCTTGTATAACAGTGTAAATTTGCTTTCCCCTCAGAATAACACAACAAACACCCGCCGGCAACAAAAGTGAGTACACCCCTAAGTGAAAATGTCCTCACTTTTGTGAGATACTGTATATTCTTTTCCCATGCACAGCAGTTCTAAACATACCAAAGCAGCCATTCTGGACTGGCAAGGACAACTGAACATCTACTCAAATGCGGCCTGAGATCAGCCAGTGCGTGCTGCTTGGCTTTGACAATAAAGGGTAGGACGATGTTGCCCAACAAATACAAACTTTAATACTCAATTATTTGTGAGGGATAATCAACAGCTTATGATGTGGTTACTGTCCAAATTTAGTTGACTTTTTTAAAGTCACTGAGGAGATTTTTTTGTCAAGAAACAATGATAGATCTATCAAATAAGTGTATATTCATTGTCCTATACAGTGGACATACCAAGTCACCAACTTTCAAAAGATGTATTGCATAGATCAGGCTGTCTCTCCAAACTGGATGACGAGGGAGGAGACTGATCAGAGAGGAAACAGTTGGCAACTTTGAAGGAGCTTTTCCGGCCTTTACGGGAAAGACTGGTCAATGTGTCAACGGGAAAGACTGGTCAACAAATCTGGCCTCTATGGGAAAGACAACATTCCAAAAAAAGACAACATCATGTCTCATTTGAGCTTGGCCAAAAAACACAATGTAGATTGCGGGGCCAAGTTGCAAAAAGTGCTGTGGTCGGATGAGACCAAAATTTAACTTATTGGCCTGAACGCAAAAAGATATGTCTGGCAAAAACCCAATACATCTTTCCATCCAAAGTACATCATGCTTACAGTAAAGCATGGCGGTGGCACCACCCTGCTGTGCGAGTGTTTATCTTCAGCAGTTGTCAGGATAGAAGGGAAAATTCACACAGAAAAATACCAACAGATTCTTAAGGATAACCTGCAGCCCACTTCCAGGAAGTTGAAAATGGGACGATTTTTCATGTTTCAACATGACGAGCACCCAAAGCACAACGCCAAAGCAACAATACAGTGGCTGAAGGACAAGAAGGTGAACGCCCTTGAGTGGAATAGTCAGAGCCCTGACCTAAATGGTTGGCAGGCAATTTGACTGAGCTTGAACAATTCTGCAAGGAAGAATGAGCAAATATTGCACAGTCTAGGTGTGTAACTTTGTAGAGACATATTCAGAGACTTGTGGTTGAAATTCAAACAAAAGGTGGTTCCACCAAGTATTAACTCAAGGGAGTGTTCATGCATCCAAATAATTAAAATAAATTATCAATTTGATATTGTGGGTTATTGGGGGTTACCCAGTAACCCACAGTAAGAGCACATCAAACATAAATTTGATGTGCTTTAATTTCAGGCTGTTAAGCAACACAAGATGAACATGTTGGGGATGGCAGACAATTTACAAGTATTAAGTATATCTATGTGCAAGTGGGAATGAATAGTTGTGCAAAGAGACAAATGCAAGTACAAATGACAATTCTGACTCTGCAATCGAGCAAGTTGGAGGTGTAAGGTAGTCTGTACAACTGAAATGCAGAGATAGCAGCAATGAGGTTCCTGAGGTAGATATGTAGTACAAGGGAGTAGTGCAACAAGGTCCCACAGATGCATTACTAAGCGGTGGGCGGGTGTGTATGGTTAGTGATGGGTTGGGTCACAGAGTTCTGCAGGGTTACAGTAGATGGAAAGAAGCTGTTCCTGAACCTGCTGGTGCGGGACCGAAGGGACCTGTACTGCCTGCCTGATGGTAGGAGGGAAAACAGTTTGTGGCATGGATGTAATGATGTTGACTGGCAAAAAAAGTGATCTGTTCCATTTTCCTCTTCAGGACATGCTATGAATGCATTCGCGACCAGCCATCAGAGGTGTAAAAAATACAAAGTAAAGGTTTTCAGCTGGGTCTGGCTGTGTTCACTACTTTAGGGATGTATATACAGTTGTAACCATAAGTTTGCATACTCTGGCAGAAATTGTGACATTTTGGCATTGATTTTGAAAATATGACTGATCATGCCAAAAAACGGTCTTTTATTTAAGGATATTGATCATATGAAGCCATCTATTATCACACCTTTTTAAATCATAAGACCAAAATAGATCTTTATGGTTACAACCGTAACCGCTATGTTTGGAGGGGGGTCAACAAAGCCTATAGTGAACAGAATACCATCGACAATGTGAAGCATGGTGGTGGCTCACTGATGTTTTGGGGGTGTGTGAACTCTAAAGGCATGGGGAATCTTGTAAAAATGTATGGCAAGATGAATGCAGCATGTTATCAGAAAATACTGGCAGACAATTTACATTCTTCTGCACGAAAGCTGCACATGGGACGCTCTTGGACTTTCCAGCACAACAATGACCCTAACCACAAGGCCAAGTTGACCCTCCAGTGGTTACAGCAGAAAAAGGTGAAGGTTCTGGAGTGGCCATCACGGTCTCCTGACCTTAATATAATCGAGCCGCTCTGGGGAGATCTCAAACGTGCAGTTCTTGCAAGAGTACCAAAGAGTTTGCATGACCTGGAGGGATTTTGCCAAAACAAATGCAAGAATCCGGGGCCTCATATTCAACTATTACAAAAGACTGCATGCTGTCATTGATGATAAAGTGGGCAATACACAGTATAAAGAACTAAGGGTATACAGACTTTTGAACAGGGGTCAGTTCATTTTTTTCTTTGATGCCATGTTTTGTTTTATGATTGTGTCATTCTGTTATGACTTACAATTGTGAATCCCATAAGAAAAAAAGATGTGTTTTGCCTGCTCACTCATGTTTTCTTTACAAATGGTACATATATTACCAATTCTCCAAGGGTATGCAAACTTTTGAGCACAACTGTATATTTGGTTGGGAAATCCAGGAGATTTAACATATTAGCTTGCTAACCAAACTTTGCGGTAAGGCATGCTAAATACATGTATGTGAAGTATCAGGTAAAAACATACTGTGTATGTGCATGAAAAGGAACTTTCTAAAAGATCTTGAACCCCACCTGTTAGGCCCTGTGTTGGCTACTACAGTTTTACTCACTAGGAGTAGCATACCATCACAGCCCAACAACCAGTCTCAAGCAAGGTTCCAACTGTCTGCACCAGTTAGTCGTTTGTCATTTCAGGGCTGGTTCAAACACATCCACTAAGAAGTGAAAAGTTGTGCAAGACATTCAGAAATGTGTACGCCATTGTTCGTCACCAAACCTGTTGCCCAAACACTTGCCTAAAACATTGCACCATTTGAGACTCTTCGGTCTCAAATTCTAATTTTGACAGTCAGTAATGCTGGCAATGTTCACAACAGCAGCCATATAAGAGACAGCTGCTGCATTCTTTTGGTGTAGGTGGGATACCAGGTTTTGTAGGTGGGATACAGTCTGCCTCGAACCTTTGATTCTTGACCATAATATTTTTCGGTATTTCTTATAACGCAAGAATTGATCTATTGGCCAGAAATAACCAAAACAAATGCACCATTTGACTGAATATGAACAAAGCTTGATTTTTGTCCTCCATATTTGAAGAAAATGTATACACAATGACTTGCCAGAAAGTGGTGCATCCAATGACATTATCAGTCTGGTGTACCTTTTTCTTTCCTTTCCAAAAAAGTCAAAAAGGAAGGTTTTGAGTGAGGAAAAGAAGGGTTAAAATTAAGAGACCAATGAAAATTGAACACTTCACTAAAAACGTTCCTTTTTAACTTTTTTGGAAAGGAAAGAAAAAGGTGCAGTGGTCTCTTCATTTGTTCCGGAGCTGTATGTAGTGACTAATTAACAATAACATTACTAACACAACTTATCATGTTAATGCCACACAAGTTATATGAAAATAGGGCTGGGAAGACAGAGAAGACAGAGATCTTACTAAATGAATCGGAATTATATGTAATCTATGCAAGTTTGATTACACCAGTAGAAAATGCAGCCCAAGAAAATATAGATAATTTACTGGTAATACATTTACTTTACCTTCACCCTTGGTTCTGTCTGTTTGGTTTAACAAATTGCTGGGTTGTGCCACAGCTAAAATACACTTGGTTTAAGTGACATCCTCACTCAAAACTTTCCTTTTCAACTTTTTTGGAAAGGAAAGGAAAAGATGCAGTGGTCTCTTAATTTGTTCTGGAGATGTATATGCAATCTGACTCAACCCTCTCCTTCTCTGAATTCCGGGCAACCAAAAGTGTAAATTACACATGCCGCCATCATTATGGTAAACACTTCTATGTTTAAGTGGCACAATATAATACATTACCGAATTCTTATTGAATTACCATCTCTTCTAATATGAAAGGTTCTAGGCGTTTTTAAGTAATAAAATGAAAATAACTTTAAAAACTCAAATGACAGCATACTCCTTTTTGGTGACAACTTCCACACAAATACAGGAACAGGTTTTAATCAAGTATATTTTGTGATGTTTACATAAATATTATTGTTAAGGAAAATGTCAGTCCACAGCCCGTAATTTACAGGATTCTAATGTCATACATTGGAACGTTGTCCCAACAATTATAGCAGTGTAAAGGACTTTTGGGGGTCTATTCAGTATCTCTTTAATTAATTCTGACGTTATTAGGGTTATAAAATTCCTCAAATGAATACCTGCTGTCTGCACTGAACCAGCTCTCTAGCAAGCAAAGAGAGAAAAAAACACAAGTGAGAAGACAAAATAAAGAGTAAGCGAGAACATGCAAGAGAGACATTGAGAGAAACACACATGGCCACTATGGCCAGCACCATCTATTTATGCTGCTTAACCAGCCATGTGATCGTCCTGGAATACCAATTACAAATACTCCTCTTCTCCCCCATCCAACCTTCTGTCTATCTCTTCCCTAAGTAAACCAAAGGGTCTCACCCCCCTCCCCCTTCTCTCTGCCAGTTGGGACCTAAATAGCTCAGACAGGTTTCCAGGGCGATGCTGTAGCAGGTCAGAGGGCTGATGTGAGTGGTGAGGGGGGATACAAAGGGACAGGCAATGGGTCCATCTGGACGAGTGACCTGACATAATTAGATATCAATCCTCCTCAAAGGGAAGGGGGAGGCTTAGATATATGGGGAAAAGGCATAGTGAAATTACGAGAACAGGGGGAACATGGTCAGTTTTGCTGATTAGCAAAGGATGTGTTTGCTGTTGAGCGGAGGGGTGTATTTGTCTCATATTGACATTTATTGGCTAGGATATTATTGCAGAGGAGTGTAAGAAAGAGGAAGATGGAAGATGCCTAAAGAGACAGATGGCATGGCATGTCTTGGTTCTCTGCCATCTTGGCGCACAAGTGTGCATCAACACACTTTAAAATACAGGTGTATGTCTGCGAACACCTGGGTCTTTTACTCCAGTAGCATGATATTACCATGAAAAGCAACATAAACATCTGAATGATATTAGATTGCAACCAGAATTCATTCAAACTCTCTCAAGATCAGTGAGGGTGTAAATAGTGAAACCATATGAAGCATTGATGGTTTCATTCAGTCTGTATGATGTACCGTGGAGACTCAACCCATTTTCCTGAGTCTGATGAGCTGATTTAAGAGATGTCATCCAATTTGGGGACCTGTTAGGCTGAGGGAATGTTCGAGTTGTGGTGGTCTGGTCATTTATGGAGTCTGCCAGAATTGTTTGTGTGTCCATACTGTGTGAAAGGGAAATAGTCTCCCCTCCTTGTGATGTGAGACATTTATGTTTTATGCCTGCAGCTAGCACGGTGAAAGTTTAAAATACTGTAGGCGAACCAAGCCTGTAGCCTGTGTAAATAACCTTGAATTGGCTCTTCGAGCTAATGCCAAGGCATTAGCACAGCTAGGTAACTCACCTTTGTCACACAGTGCACCTGGGTTTGGGTATGAGCTCATGAACATTCTTACACAGATTAAACACTTGTTCTTTGCCTCATTTATACAGAGGGAAATGCAAAGGTGAGTGAAAGAAGGGAGTGTAACGAGTGAGAGGAGAGAAAAATGAAGTATGTGTTTGTTGGAGGCATGTTTCCAGTTTAAAAAGTTGTAATTATCATAAGAGAGCCAGAGGCTTCTATTGAACAATGCTGAGCTCTATGCATGGAGTTAGTGTGAGTTAAGCATTCTCAGCTGTGCTCACACTGTCAGCATGTTTTCACCATATTCACACACTCAGCCTGGCCTCTATCTCTCTATTTCTCCCTCTCTCTGCCCCCAGCTCTCTATCAATCTTCTTTTCTCTGCCTTTCCTCTTTCTTTGCTTTTTCTCTTCCACTGCTCTGTCATTCCCCCTCTCACTCCCCGTTCCTCCTGTCCCTGTCACCCTCCCTCTCTCTGAGATATATGATGTGTGGGAGCAGGAGTACGCATATTTACTTTAGAGATAGGTGTGAAATTTCGCACTTACTTGTTGGTAAATACAAGCCATGTACTTATCAGACACTTCTACCAGCTGATGTAATATTTTCTTTTCAGAGAAAAGACATGTGACTTTAGAGATAGGTAATAGGTACATGGCTTGTTGGTAAATACAAGCCATGTACTTATCAGACACTTCTACCAGCTGATGTAATATTTTCTTTTCAGAGAAAAGACATGTGACATGTTGTTAGAATAGAGGGAATCTTTAGGAAAAGTTAAGAACTACAATATTTAATAATATAAAATGTGTGCTAAAATCAAAAACTAGTCGTCATTTACTCAATGCCACACAAGTATGTACACATACACACAAAGATATTTACAAATAAGACCCAAATGCTTAATCGATTCGGGAATATCTGAGTTTGTTAAACAACACATGTAAACACTTCCAGCTGCAACTATTTGATGCATTTTCATGCAAATGTATTAACCTATTATTGTGATGCAGGGCACTGGCATACTGCAGTTTTGATGGAACCCCCTCGTGAATGTGCCTGTGATGCAAGGGGCAACTAAGCACAACATTATTTTGTGATACGTGTGTAGAGATGTTTCGACCAATTAGTCGAAACTCCACAGGTCTTGAAGCTAGTTCCCTACATTAGCTGACATCCAAACCAACAACAGGTATTACAGGGTCACTACACTACATTCAAAGCATAAAATAAGACAGACTTCTGTATATGGCAAGTTAATAGCTATACGGTAATGAAAACAATGACTTCAATCAATCCATGGCTGTTCGTTTCTTTAGAAAACAATGACATTATGCTGTAAATCGAAATCGGGAGCTAAACACATAACATTGAATAAGTTCAAGTGCAATGTATGCAGCTGATCAAAAGGAGCTATTGTTCAGAAACATGCTGACAGGAAGGTGTAATTTAACTTAATACAGTATTTAATTATTATGTTAAATCCATTATAGTTTACCCTTGGTTAGGAATACATGGACAAAAAGGAGATCAGGTTTGAACTCTGTAAGATTAACAAGGGCAAGGTTACTCTCCAGTTATCCATGTTCATGTCTGAACAAAAGATTGTTTGTTGTGTTTCTGATCTTGGCTTCTACAGTTCAATTCAAAATGTAATGTTTTGGCGTGGCTAGGTTCTACGTTTCCCTCCAGATTGTCTGAAACATTCTGTTTTCTTGCCTTAACAGGTATGCCCATGCCCAGTGAAGTCAGATTTATTCAGGAAGTAAATACTGTCCCATTGTTAAGATTAAACATTTTGTAAAGGACAGCAAGACAGCAATCACACAATTATTTTTGTAGATTATGGTTGATTTATCTTATGCATAACCTGGAAAGCTGGAAAATTGTTGAGGACCGATTTTTCACAATGAATACCTGTCAAGATGTGGCTTGGAGGTAGGACACAGGCGCAGAGGTTTCGATCGCAAATATAGTTTAATACAAACACTTAGACATATAAACAGGGACCAACAGGGAGCTGAACAAATGACAGAACTAAATACAAGGCCGAAAGAGGGAAGAGGACACAGGTGAGAGGAAAACACAGGTGAAACCAATAAACTAAGGGAAGCTAAACAGAACACAGAAACAGATACACCAGAACAGAAACACACAGAATATAGAAACGGAATGTTACAATACCCATGTATTACTTTGATTGCTTTCATCATGTATTGAGTAGTAATTGTATTATGAATACCAATAAGCCTATGTAAGAATAATAGGAATTCTGTTTATTGATTAGAAACCTGATAAACAGCTATTCAAATTACAGTGTAATAAATGGAGTGTGTTTTGGCCATAACAATGCATGGGCGCATTGCTAACTTTCTTGATCCTGTGCGATGAAGGAATTAGAATAACAAACTGCTTTTGTGTTTGAGTTTGTTGAAAATGTTTTTCTTTGTCATCTTTCCTGAAAAGTTGACTTTTCCACATTGTTCATGTAATAATATTTCCTATATAATAATTCAAAATATTACATGCAGTCATTGAAAGAAACATATTCACAAAGGGCAGATTACAAAATAATTTAAAATGTTTACAGCACACAGAGATTTTATTATAATTTTTTTCCCTCTAACACTACACCCCTTTTGCCATATACCAAACCACCAAAGGGACACCAGCTGACCACAAACCCCCCTGAGAGGCCACAGAGTGTAGGCCACAGAGTTTGCTCCTTTTGCATAAGCCTTAGGGATGTAGGCCAGTGACCCTTAATAGCAATGTTCATCAATCCGGTACTTTGCAATTCACCTTCACAACCCTGGGCACCAATACACTTAATGCTGTATATTTTCATTAATGTATCATTTCCTTTCACATATAGTAATATAAATGTATTACACAAATATATTACTAAACAAGCATTAGTAAACTGCAAATACCAATACATAAGATGAAAAAATTTAACAAATGTATGGTTTAATAAACAAATACCACCCCACAACAATTAAAATAAATGCTTACCTGGAGACAGTTAAAGACCAAGCCAGTGCAACAGACATGACCCAGTCTTATTACTGTATTCGACAGTTTTTCCTGGCCATAAAAGAAAATTACGGGGCATTCACACTATTCGCGATAGGGGTGATGGCTCAATTTATTTCAATGAAGGGAAGCGTGACGAGCGACTGGCATGTTGGCCGATGCGTGGGATCCCTGAGGGGCGAAGAAAAAGTTCAGATTTTCGAACTTTATGCAAATCACCCGCGCCAATTGCTGGGGACTGACCAATCTTGAGATTTTGTGTAGGTGGTTGTGAAATGCTCTCCGTACGATTCAAATAACTTCAACAGAATTAAACAAACCCTTTGCGGTCCTTTTTAAAAAGAATGATGAAGGATTACATCATTGTCAATTCAATATGAATTGAGTAGAGATGTATAAAATGTAAACATTGATTAAAATACGTTTCCATTCCAATTTTAACCATTGTAATAATCTGACGTTCCTTCATACTAATGTGCTATTGCCAAACCTTAATACACAGTTTACCTCATGACGCTAGTTCGCCCACAGACACACCCACAGGTATGCTAAAGGCGAAGCACTCTGGTCGGTGCTATCGTTGGCAATCTGTAATTTCGCGAATAGTGTGAATGCACCGTTAGGCTGTATTTCTTACATACTATGCTCTACGTGTTGTGTCTTGAGATCCAGACCGGACGCTCACTGGAGGGAACCACAGTTTCACAGCCATGCTTCTTGAAATTCCTGGACAGGGAAAATATGATGTCTAAAGGGAGTATGTGGAAACTACATGTCAATTAAGTTAAAATGGGGCACTACTAATTGTTAATATATATATTCTAAACCTTAACTTAAAACATTAACTACAGATAGCTTTTGGTCGTTTATGCTTGTATTTATGCTTGTATTATAGTAAACACTTTTTTTAAAATTAATTCATCCTTTGGCCGATTAATCAGTGCAGTTAGGACGTTTTATAAACTATTGTTATTAAAATAACTTTTGGATTACTCAAACTCAGTAAAGTAATCTGAATACTTTGAACTGCTTATATTACTTTCATATTAAGAGGCATTGGGAAAAACAATAGGAATAACCTATAACCAACTGAACACCTTTGCGGGATCAATCAATGTTAGAGTTTATATTGCTGGCCAAAAACTGAATTTGCATTTTACCTTATAGGTTGTGTACAGTGCCTTTGGAAAGGCACCATTGCTTCTACTTCAATATGATTTGGCTACATCTCTACATTACACGCTAAAGGTCTGTCATATATTTAGTCATTTCAATTAATCCAATTACCCTCGATCTTCCAGAATCTTACTTTTTATCTGAACATAACCCAAAATCGAATAATGCATAAGGCTATTTTGTTATTTGTGTTTTATTCATGTTTTTAATTGCTTCAAAACATTGTTGAAAAATAAATGGCAATTACCTGTATGGACGGAGTTGATTGTGGCTACGTCAAATGCAAATAATCCTCCTTTAGCAGAGTGCTTCCCAACACATCTTTTTTCTCCTTCAAATGTCGTGGTAAGTTCCATTTAATGTTTTATCTTGAAGGCAGCGCCATGTTACAGCTATCTAAATAGTTGCCTAATCTATAAACAATTCCTGTCTAAGTTAAAGATACCACACCAGGTAGGCCTATCATTGTTCTGAGAAAGATGCGTCGAGTTGATAACTAAATTACATTGTATATGGCTTGGTTAATATTATCGTAGATATACTCTATACTCTGTTTTACTTTGCGCGCATGACGATCACACACAACCGAGGCCGCAATTCTCATTTTGGTTTTAAATTTTTTTTTAATGTTTTTAAAACATTAAATAATAAAATCAAACATGCAACGTGTCATATATCACTCACCTATTTGTTTTCAATTCAAATAATCCAAAAGTAATGCCAACCCACTAAAGCATGGACTCCACAAGACCCCTGAAGTTGTCCTGTGGTTTCTGGCATCAAGACATCAGCAGCAGATCCTTGAAGACCTGTAAGTAGCCCGGTGAAGCCATTGTGGATCATACTTCTTGATCCTGCACATCCCACCGATGCTCAGTCAGATTGAGTTCTGGGGAATTTGGAGGCCAGGCCAACACCTTGAACTCTTCGTCATGTTCCTCAAACCATTTCCAAACAATGTGTGCAGGGCGCGTTATCCTGCTGAAAGAGGCCCCTGCCTCAGGTGCACCTGGTCTGCAAGGATGTTCAGGTAGGTGGCACATGTCATTGACGTCCACATGAATGCCCAGACCCATAGTTTCCCAGCATAACATTGCCCAGAGCATCACACTCCTCCACCGGTTTGTCATTTTTCCACAGTGCATCCTGGTGCCATCACTTCCCCAGGTGAACGGTGGACTGACGATAAAAACAGACTCATTGGACCAGGTGACCTGTTTCCACTGCTCCAAGATCTGGTTTGGAATGCTTGCATGCCCATTGTAGGCGCTTTCGACGGTGGATCGTGGTCATCATGGGCTCTCTGACCAGTCTGTGGCTACGCAGCCATGCAGCAGGTGGTGATGCACCATGTGTTGAGACACATTCCTCCCATAACCGTCTTTAAAATTGTATTTTACTTGTGCTACAGTAGACCTTCTGTCGGTTCGGACCAGACGGGATAGTCTTTGTTGTCCACGCGCATGGATGAGGTTTGGGCACCCAGCACCCTGTTGCCAGTTTGTGGTTTGTCCCTCCTTGGACCACTGTAGGTACTCAAACAGTGCTCAACACTGCTGACCAGGAGCACCACTCAAGCCTTGGCATTTCAGAGATGCTCTGACCCAGTCGTCTGGCTATATTAATGTAGCCATTGTCAAAGTCGCTCTGATTTTAACACCATCCCATTTCTCCTGGGGTTTGTCAGAATTTGTGGGTTTTTGTTTGTCCACCTGCCTCTTGAGGATTGACCACAAGTTCTCAATGGGATTACATTTTGGGGAGTTTCCTGGCCATGGACCCAAAATGTTGATGTTCTGTTCCCCGAACCACTTAGTTATCACTTTTGCCTTATGGCAATGTGCTCCATCATTCTGGAAAAGGCATTGTTCGTGACTAAACTGTTATTGGATTGTTGGGAGAAGTTGCTCTCTGAGGATGTTTTGGCACCATTATTTATTCATGGCTGTGTTCTTAGGCAAAATTGTGAGTGAGCCCACTCCCCTGGCAACCACACATAGGAATAGTCTCTGGATGCTTTACTGTTGGCATGACACAGAACTGATGGTAGCGCTCACCTTGTCTTCTCCGGACAAGCTTTTTTCCGTATGCCCCAAACAATCGGAAAGGGGATTCATCAAAGAAAATGACCACCCCAGTCCTCACCAGTCCAATCCCTGTACCTTTTGAATATTTGTCTGTCCCTGATGTTTTTCCTGGTGAGAAGTGGCTTCTTTGCTGCCCTTCTTGAAACCAGGCCATCTTACAAAAGTCTTCGCCTCACTGTGCATGCAGATGCACTCACACCAGCCTGCTGCCATTCCTGAGCAAGTTCTGCACTGGTGGTGCCCCAATCCTTTCTTGGACTTTCTTGGGCACCCTGAAGCCTTCTTCACAATAATTGAACCGCTCTCCTTGAAGTTTTTGATGGTCCAATTAATGGTTAATTTAGGTGCAATCTTACTAACAGCAATATCCTTGCCTGTGAAGCCCTTTTTGTGCAAAGCAGTGATGAAGGATTTCAAGCACCACCTTCCTTTTAAAGCTTCCAGTCTGTTATTCTAACTCACTCAGCATGACTGAGTGATCTCGAGCCTTGTCTTCGTCAACAACCTGTGTTAACGAGAGGATCACTGACATGATGTCAGCTGGTCCTTTTGTGGCAGGGCTGAAATACAGTGGACATTTTTTTTTGGGGGGGTTAAGTTCATTTTCGTTGCAAAGAGGGACTTTGCAATTAATTGCAATTCATCTGATCACTCTTCATAACATTCTGGAGTATATGCAAATTGCCATCATAAGAACTGCGGCAGCAGACTTTGTGAAAATTCATATTTGTGTCAGTCTCAAAAGTTTTGGCCACTATAGTCTCAAAAGTTTTGACAATGGGCACGCATCTGTCAATGTGAAGAGCAGTGAACAAATTGATGAAACATTTAATACTTTTGTAGTCTCAAAATGAGGGATGTTTGTAGTAGAATTTTCAGTCAGAACCAAGTAAGAAACAAGTTAATAACTCATTAATATAACAGTTTCAGCATTACCCCTGTTCCTGCTTCTGCAGCTGAAAGGGAGGAGAGCTCACCAGTCATGCAATTTTTTTGGCAAGCCTGCTGAGCACACTGAAATTTAAAACTCTACCTGGACCTTCATCCAATGTCAACTATGTCAGTTGTGTTGAACAACCGGTTTCCAGCCTGATCCACATTTGCTGTTTTAGACATAATTTTTTTTAGGGTAATTCAAAAAAATTATAAGTTGTGCCAGTCCAGAGAAATACACATGGATACCTACAGTGACATTTACATTTCAGTCACTGAGCAGACACTATGATATGGAGCAACATGCCTATGCCGCAAATGGCTTGCTTCATAAATATAAACATACTGCTCCAAAAATTATAGAATATCAGTATGCCTGTCAGCATGTCCTCAGCAGTAAATTATTTTGATACACTGTGCAAAATGCAGCAGCTGGGAGAAGGAAGCAGCTGCTAATTTGTGAAAAGCTATATTAGCTAATCATAAGCTAGTTCTTTTATGCTCACTGTCACAGTGTGTGTGCATGTACACTACCGTTCAAAAGTTTGAGGTCACTTAGGAATGTCCTTGTTTCTAAAGAAAAGCATATTTTTGGTCAGTCAAAATCGCATCAAAATGATCAGAAATACAGTGTAGACATTGTTAATGTTGTAAATGACTATTGTAGCTGGAAACGGATGATTTAAACGGCTGATTTTAAACAGTACTACCATTGGAGACTTACAATCACACTCAACCTGGTCAACCATTAGTGATACAATCTGGAACTTGTATTTGCTTGAATGACTTGTAAGCTATTTGCACTTTTACTGGATAGGCTATGATACTGAGAATGAATATAAGCATCACTGGATGCTGATAGCAGTTCAGTTTAGCAATGAAATTCTTGTTGCACCCTTCACACAGCTTAAATCATCTCTGGTGGAGTCAGGCAGATATACAGGCACTGGTCTGCACTGATCATGCATGTGACTCTGTTGCTTTCATGTAGATAAACGGTCACTTGCCTTCAAGGGTAAGAAACACAGTAGAGCAGGTTGATTTGATTCATGAATACACTCAATAGCATGTGCACTCAAATAGGTTAATTAATAGACACAACATCAAAAATGAACATAGTAGCCATCTCAAAAAAACAAAGATATGCTTAGCCTTATCGCATACCAAAGGTGCAGACATTACATTAGACTTTTTAACTATTCTCAGCACATTCTAATATTCAAGAGACTGATTTTAATATCTCCCTATTAACACCAAATCTTGCTTAGGGCAAACTGCTTTTAGATACCCATCCCAGAATGACATTGACGTGATGTGACACATGACAGCAGAAATATCCATCCCCCTGCAGGTGAGAGCATCTTAAACAGACACTGCAATGGATGCTTCCAGTCTACTGCAGTAAAACTTCACACACTTTAAGCACATATTTTGAAACGGGCAATGCTTCTAGCTATTCCTGATTCACTCTAGCCCTCCCACTGGTAGACACTAAACACTGGAGGTATGGATGTATGGAAGTCCCAGTAGTTTTAAACCAAACAACTTATTCCTTGCCTTGCTCTTCACTTACCTCTTTTGGAAAACTGATTAACGGAACACAGTACCTTAGCACATTGCATATCACTTCATTTGAAAATTATTCCTATTAAAAAACATGATCTTAATTGGTGAAAGGATTTTTTCTAACAAAGTTGCCCAAAACCTTCAGATCCATGTATTGAAACAATGCCAAACAACAAAAAATGGCAAGAGTGTAATTTGACCACACATAGACTGCAACTTTGATGTGATAAATGGAGTGCTGACCAGGTGTAACCCTGAATCCATAATAGACACGGTGAATGTGTAGATCAGACTAAACACATTCACTTCAAAGGTTGTAGTTCTAGTCAGCCAGAGTTCAATCAGAAAGACACCCAGACACTGAGCAGGTCAGGGGGCATGAATGACAGGAAACATCTGAACTGGTTTATGTCACCGCAAGAGCTATGAAAATAAATATCTATAATTTTCAGTATTTTTCTCTATCGATACTGTAAGATTTGTTTCTGAGTGTTCCTTTTTGAAAATAAAGTATTTGTTAAAATGGTATTACCCTGTTTTTTTGTGTTTATTTTACAATTTTATAGAATTACTTGTGAATTTATTGCTATAGAATAAAGTGCTACCCAGGTGTCTATGCAACACATTTGAACAACCACAGGTTGATCAAATGATGTTTCTACTGTTACTCTTCCACCTCTAACACACAAACACCACCTTTGAGTACAGACATTGTTCATCAATAAGAGAAGTACAGTAATAAATATGCCAAGATTCTATATGTAATGATAAGAATTACCCATTTTTACCAATTTTACTGGGGACCCAAAAGAGACACAATTCACGGGTTAGGAGAAACTAAAAATAAATGTTTTGTGTGAATAGAATATTTTCAAATTATATTACAAAACCTTTTCTACAAAAATTGGGACGCTGCAAGAAATACAGATAAAAACAGAATTTAATTGAAAATAGTACAAAGACAACATATCAAATGTTGAAACTGAGGAATGTTATTGTTTTCTGAAAAATACATGCCCATTTTGAATTTGATGCCAGCAACACATTTCAAAAACGTTGGGACAGGGGCATGTTCACCACAATGTTGCATCACCTCATCTTTTAAGAATAATCTGTAAGCACTTGGGAACTAAGGAGACCAACTGCTGTAATTTTGAAAGTGAAATGTCTTCCCATTCTTGCTTGATATAGGATTTCAGCTGCTCAACAGGTTTGGGGTCTCCTTTGTCATGTTTTTCGTTTCATAATGTGCCAAATGTTTTCAATGGGTGACAGGTCTGGACTGCAGGCAGACCAGTTTAGCATCTTGACATTTTACTACAGAGCCATGCTGTTGTAATACCTGCTGAATGTGGTTTGGCATTGTCTTGCTGAAAAAAGTGAGGCCTTCCCTGAAAAAGACGTCAGTTCTTGGAGCATATGTTGCTTCAAAACCTATATATATTGTTCAGCATTTATGGTGCCTTCAAATATGTGCAAATTGCCCAAGCACCTAATGTACCCCCATACCATCATGGATACTGGCTTTTGAACTATGTGTCAGATTATCCCTCTTTTCTTTAGGAGGATGCACTTTCCATCATTCCCTAAAATACTTTCACATTATTATTTGTCAGACCACCCTACACAGTTTTCCACTTAGCCTCAGTCCATCTTAGATGAGCTTGGGCCCAAAGAAGGTCCCAGTGTTTCTGGATCTTGTTTATAAATGGTTTCTTCTTTGCATGGTAGAGTTTTAACTTGCACGTGTGGGTGCAGTGACATACTGGGTTGTTTATCGGAAGTGTTCCTGTGCCCATGCAGTGATTTCCACTACAGAGTCAAAGTTTGTTTTTAATGCAGGCCCAAAGATCATGACCATCGAATACTGGTTTTCGGCCTTACATCCAGAGATTCTCTGAATCTTTTAATGATACTATGTCCACAGATGAAGATATCTCCACGCTCTTTGCAATTTTAGACTGAGAAACGTTATTCTTAAATTATTGCACTATTTGCCTGCTCAGTCTTGCCTGCCCTTTATTTCTGAAAGACTCATCCTCTCTGGGATGCTCTTTTAATAGCCAATCATGTTACTGACCTGTTGCCAGTTATCCTAATTATTTTTGGGATTTTCCACCAGTTTGTTTAGCATTATACA
Organism: Esox lucius; assembly: GCF_011004845.1. NCBI lineage: Eukaryota > Metazoa > Chordata > Actinopteri > Esociformes > Esocidae > Esox > Esox lucius. The sequence continues at coordinate 22,112,912 of NC_047588.1, read as the reverse complement.
ACTTTTCCAGTCTTTTGTTACCCCTCTTTTGGAAATGTGTTGCTGGCATCAAATTCAAAGTGGGCATATATTATTCAAGAAACAATAACATTTCTCAGTTTCAACACTTGATATGTTGTCTTTGTACTACTTCCTATTGAATATAGGATTACAATTTTTTGCACATCACTGCTTTAATTTTTTTACATTTTACACAGATTCCCAGCTTTATTGAAATGTAATTGTCACAACAGTTGTTGTTGTCCAAATCGTCTCATAGATAATAATTCAATATTCAGGCACTGACTGGAGGAAAGCAACCACCCCAAAACATTAGTAATCTACCTTATTTTCTTGGCAGCATTGCTTTGGATACATACTCTGCACTAGCTAACTGTATTGCACAATCATTGATGCCATCTTTAGGGTTTCGGCCATCAATATACTGCTACAGTGCTATATTTTGGGGTGGCAGGTAGCCTAGTGGTAAAATCATCTTTCCAGTCATCATATACCGTTCTCTGTTGTTCTGTCACTGAGCAAGGGAGTTAATTTTGCTCTACTAAAATATTGGTTGAAATGTTTTATGTTCAGTTCAATAAAAGAGAATAGGCCAATAAAGTGGCTGAAATAATTTTCTATGGTGGGATTTTCAAACTTTTCATTTTTATTATACTAGTCTAGCTCTTAGTTCCCTTTATGTCTCTGAAGACCCTTGGACTTTTTGCTTCTTAGTCCTCAAGAGCTGAGTGGACAGACAGTGGAGGGAGTGGAGGGCCATCTTGGATAAAAAAAGATTCTGAGCTGTCTGTCTGGCCAATATGGCACCATGGAAAAATGGGATGCGTGACTCATCTGACCAAACAGGGGATTAACTGGTAATGATCTGGCAAATGGTTTTGAAATTGTAATTATCTGCCCAGTGCTGCCATGCCTGAGTCTGGTTTGGGTAGTGGTGGTGGTGGGGGGACAGAAAATATATGTCAATAATCACATTTCACAGAGTAAAGTAATGTTGTGTAGGAAAAAAATCATGACAGGTGTGATGGAAGTGTTAACACAGAAGGACAATTCATTTGTTTGACACAGTGGGGTCTTAATGTGCTTGTAAAATTAATTATGCAATAAATTAAGGGGGAAATGCCTTCAAACCTACTAGATAATTGTGTTCTGCGGTCCTTTTACTGAAACTCTGGAAGCATGACGTTTCTTAGGATACAAGTGATATAACTTGTGAATGCACAAAGGGATGCTCCATCGAAGTGTTATGCTCCACTGTGTACAGCTACAGACGGTCTTATTCTGCTGACTTAATGATTGATGTGTAGCTTCTAATTAATCAATGAACATAATTTCACACATATACATAATAATGTTATCATGTGGCTTAGGATACCCGCTCTGTATAGCAAGTGGTTTACTAGAGCGCCGGTGCCTGGAACAGTGTGGGAAGATCTGAAATATTTCTAATAAGACTTGTTTGAAAATGCAATGGGAACCCATCGAACTTAAGCATATCAGAGAGTAAAAACATAGCTGGTGGGAACATTCACATCTTTCTCACATGCCAATTGCATTTGATGTCGACAAAGAAAAATACCTGTAATAAAATCACTTCTAATTTGCATTCCTAATTGTCCCTGAATCTCTGTGGGTAGCTCAGTGGTCTCTCCAGAGCATTTGCAGTGCCATCACATTGTTTTGTATAGGATCTTGGGTATAACTTTCAGTCATGGTGCAACTATGGAAATGTTTTCCTAACTATGACTACATTATCTGATAGTGTTTTGACAAGTATTATTTTAAACCATCTGAGACCACATTCCTCAGAAGAAACCCTGTTTAAAGTTAATATCATAAGAAATTGCTGCAACTACTCAGCTATTCAGCTACTTTAAAACAAAACTATACTGCTATAAACTCTATCAAGTATTTTTCTTTATCTAAAAATAACTAAATATTGTCTGAATGTTCAGAACAGTATGTTATGACAAACCAAATGGATTTCATAACAACTAGTTAACTGTCAATTGTCCTGTCATTGTTAGTGTTTTCTGCCATCTACAGGACATCTAATAGAAAAGCATACTGGCAGAATTAGAATCAAGATCATGGTTTTTATTTTGAAACTTATGGATTGCTATGTTGTACTGTGTGTGTGTGTGTGTGTGTGTGTGTGTGTGTGTGTGTGTGTGTGTGTGTGTATTTGCACTTTTCCTGAAACTATATACATTATACAACTGTGAGTTTAGAAGACGTTCAAAGTACAGTAGAGTCAACATGGACAATAGGCTACAATACATGTATATATTAGGTTGTCAGTTAGCAGCAGTTTCTTATCATTTCTTATCTTAGATGGAGTGTTAGATATATGTTATTCAATGTCTGACACACATTTTACCTATAATCCAAAGCACTTTTATTTTGAAATCCCATGTGAAGATGAAGATATCTCTACCTAGGAATCCTCTTAGTGAGACTTGGCTTATCAGATTATGTGAGAATGTAGGGCTATCCCTGCACTGACTCTTGTTGTTCATATATATACCTTATGGTACATACCTGGCTAATTTAGAACTTTGATGTTAACATTTCTGAATTTTAACAAAATAACTATAGGCGAATGGCCCATTTTAAAATATGATGTCTAATAATTCCAGTGAAGATTCAGACGAAGACGAGATTGAGGAAAATGGAGTAAGAGGGAAATATTTTTCGATCGTGACTAGTTTTTTCTCTGGTTTCCCAGGTATGCTAGACAATCTCCATTAATAATTTTGCGGCTTGCAATGTAAGAGTCCCCCCTTTAGATTTTTACTTCAGATCTTCAAATAAATTGACAAAATTGAAAAAATGCAAACATCTATTCCTGTACAGTGTCACTTTTGAGACCAGCTACTTTGAGTGTATAATATCTTCATCTTTATTGCTATTCAAATTTGAATTCAGAACAGAAACAATCAAGAGTTACAAGTTTTAGTTTATACCAACTCAATTTGTTAACTCACTTCATACTGCTAATTTGATTGTCATAGAACTTTCGGTCCCGCTATCAGTTACGTTTAGGTTAAATATGCATAACACAACATATCTGTGTTATGTAGAATCAATAATCATGTGTCATGCTTTATAAACGGATCATTAATGTGGCATTTTGTGGCAGTTACTAAAGGAATAGTTTGACCGAGATTCATATTTGGGTGAAATTCCGTTTACTCTGAGTTGTTCTTAAAGGCCTAGGGAGTTATTTTTTACAACAAGCCATTTTTCACCTGTGTCACTGCCTGGAATTAGCAATATTAGTATCGTCCAAAATCATGATTTTAAACTGTATTCCGAGCCACAAAAGCTGCATTGCAAGCGGAAAAAACGAAAAGAATACTGCTATTGTTCAATTTAAATATATTTTTAAAAACATATTTGGTATACATTTAAAAATTTAAAAAATTGGCCAATTAATGTATTTAAGGAAAGGTAATTAATACATTTAGAATACATTTGGAAATATATTACCAAATGCATATAAAATGTATCAAAGATATATTGGAGATGTATTTGATACTAAATATAGTGTACATTACATTTGGTTAATATATTTTTTAATACATTTAAAAAAAAATTGCATTTGGCAGGCTGTGTCTCAAACCCCAGATGTTTAGCTTTTAAAGCAAGTGAGCTAACCACTACTCCATATATCTGTGTCAGAAGGTCAAGTTGTGGTCTTACCAAAGTTGTTCCAGTACGTTAGTGTCTATTGGTGACAGCAAGATTAAATGCATTTTCTAAGTTTATGTCTATAAATATATATGTATTTCAACATCTAAAAGTGATGTCATCAAGACTTAGTGTGTTCCCTGTGTAAACACAAGTGAACTGCATTTGTTTAAAAAATCTGGTCCTATTATTGGCTGTAATATACAGGTGCTGGTCATAAAATTAGAATATCATCAAAAAGTTTATTTATTTCAGTAATTCCATTCAAAAAGTGAACCTTGTATATTATATTCACTCATTACACACAGATTGATATATTTCAAATGTTTATTTCTTTTAATTGTGATGATTATAACTGACAACTAATGAAAATCCCAAATTCACTATATCCGAAAATTAGAATATTACTTAAGACCAATACCAAAAAATTATTTTTAGAAATGTTGGCCAACTGAAAAGTATGAACATGAAAAGTATGAGCATGTACAGCACTCAACACTTAGTTGGGGCTCCTTTTGCCTAAATTACTGCAGCAATGCGGCGTGGCATGGAGTTGATCAGTCTGTGGCACTGCTCAGGTGTTATGAGAGCCCAGGTTGCTCTGATAGTGGCCTTCTGCTCTTCTGCATTGTTGGGTCTGGTGTTTCACTTCCTCTTCCTCTTCACAATACCCCATAGATTTTTTATAGGGTTAAGGTTGGGCGAGTTTGCTGGCCAATTAAGAACAGGGATACCATGGTCCTTAAACCAGGTTCTGGTAGCTTTGCACTGTGTGCAGGTGCCAAGTCATGTTGGAAAATGAAATCTGCATCTCCATAAAGTTGGTCAGCAGCAGGAAGTGTGAAGTGCTCTAAAACTTCCTGGTTGACGGCTGCATTGACCTTGGACCTCAGAAAACACAGTGGACCAACACCAGCAAATGACATGGCACCCCAAACCATCACTGACTGAGGAAACTTTACACTGGACTTCAAGCAACGTGGATTCTGTGCCCCTCCTCTCTACCTCCAGACTCTGGGACCTTGATTTCCAAAGGAAAATGCTAAATTTACTTTCATCAGAGAACATAACTGTGGACCACTCAGCAGCAGTCCAGTCCTTTTTGTCTTTAGCCCAGGCGAGACAGTTCTGACGCTGTGTCTTCAAGAGTGGCTTGACACAAGGAATGCGACAGCTGAAACCCATATCTTGCATATGTCTGTGCGTGGTGGTTCTTGAAGCACTGACTCCAGCTGCAGTCCACTCTTTGTGAATCTCCCCCACATTTTTGAATGGGTTTTGTTTCACAATCCTCTCCAAGGTGCGGTTATCCCAATTGCTTGTACACTTTTTTCTACCACATCCTTTCCTTCCCTTCGCCTCTCTATTAATGTGCTTGGACACAGAGCTCTGTGAACAGCCAGCCTCTTTAGCTATGACCTTTTGTGTCTTGCCCTGCTTGTGCAAGGTGTCAATGGTCATCTTTTGGACAGCTGTCAAGTCAGCAGTCTTCCCCATGATTGTGTAGCCAAAAGAAATAGACTGAGAGACCATTTAAAGGCCTTTGCAGGTGTTTTGGGTTAATTAGCTGAATAGAGTGTGGCACCAGGTGTCTTCAATATTGAGCCTTTTCACAATATTCTAATTTTCTGAGATACTGAATTTGGGGGTTTCATTATTTGTCAGTTATAATCATCAAAATTAAAAGAAATAAACACTTGAAATATATCAGTATATCAGTGGAATGAATATATACATTATACAAGTTTCACTTTTTGAATGGAATTACTGAAATAAATCAACTTTTGGATGATATTCTAATTGTATGACCAGCACCTGTACAGTGAGGGAAAACATTATTTGATCCCCTGCTGATTTTGTACATTTGCCCACTGACAAAGTCTATAATTGTAATGGTAGGTTTATTTGAACAGTGAGAGACAGAAAAACAACAACAAAAACAGAAAAACACATTTCAATGAGTGAAATAAGTATTCGACTTAGTACTTGATGGCAAAACCTTTGTTGGCAATCACAGAGGTCAGACATTTCTTGTATTTGGCCACCAGGTTTGCATTTATCTCAGGTGGGATTTTGTCCCACTCCCTCCACAGATTTTCGGGACTTTAATGTGCTTCTTCTTGAGCCACTCCATTGTTGCCTTGGCCATGTGTTTTGGGTCATTGTCATGCTGAAATACCCATCCATGACCCATTTTCAATGTCCTGGTTGAGGGAAGGAGGTTCTCACCCAGGATTTGATGGTACATGGCCCCATCCATTGTCCCTTTGATGCAGTGAAGTTGTCCTGTCCCCTTAGCAGAAAAACACTCCCAAAGCATAATGTTTCCACCTCCATGTTTGAGAGTGGGGATGGTGTTCTTGGGGTCATAGGCAACATTCCTTCTCCTCCAAACATGGCGAGTTGAGTTGATGCCAAAGAGTTAGATTTTTGTCTCATCTGACCACAACATTTTCACCCAGTTCTCCTCTGAATCATTCAGATGTTCATTGGCAAACTTCAGACAGGCCTGTACATGTGCTTTCCTGAGCAGGGGGACCTTGCAGGCGCTGCAGTATTTGGGTCCTTCACGGCGTAGTGTTACCAATTGTTTTCTTGGTGACTATGGTCCCAAGATCATTGACAAGATCCTCCCGTGTAGTTCTGGGCAGATTCCTCACCGTTCCCATGATCATTGCAACTCCGCGAGGTGAGATCTTGCATGGAGCCCTAGACCGAGGGAAACTGACAGTTCTTTTGTGTTTCTTCCATTTGCGAATATCGCATCAACTGTTGTCATCTTCCCCCCAAGCTGATTGGCGATGGTCTTGTAGCCCATTCCAGCCTTGTTAAGGTCTACAATCTTGTCCTTGAAATCCATGGACAGCTCTTTGGTCTTGGCCATGGTGGAGAGTTTGGAATCTGATTGATTGATTTCTTCTGTGGACAGGTGTCTTTTATACAGATAACAAGCTGAGATTCGGAGCACTCCCTTTAAGAGTGTGCTCCTAATCTCACCTCGTTACCAGTATAAAATACACTTTGGAGCCAGAAATCTTTCTGATTGAGAGGGGATCAAATACTTATTTCACTCATTAAAATGCTAATCAATTTATACAATTTTTGACATGCGTTTTTCTGGAATTTTGTTGTTATTCTGTCTCTCACTTTTCAAATAAACCTACCATGAAAATTATAGACTGATCATTTCTTTGTCAGTGGGCAAAGTGAATAAAAAAAATGTAAGAAGCCTTACATGAATGTGTGAGTTCATACAAGTTTATCAGTCAGTTAATTAAACCATTATGTAACGATTTCACATGACTAAGAACACAGATACCGTAAGTGTGTATGACAATGTTTTATTTCATGTCATAAAACACGGGACCCACACTTTATGTTCGATGTTGTAGGACCTCCTGTACACCCCCTCCACAATTTTACTTCAAGCTGTAAAGAGGAAGCAGCCAATGATATCTAGAGTAGAAATCTGCTGTGGATAGAGTCTGTATGTATAGTGATGGCCAAACGAGGCTTCATTAGCCTTATTTTAGCAGCATAATATTATGCTGGCAGCACTCAGATTTTCTTTAGCACAATAAAAGCCATCTTTGACATTTGTAAGGCAGCATAGTTAACAATCTAGTCCGCAAAAAAGAATAGACACAAACAATATTGGAACGGATATTAAATATAAAATTTACAGACTAGATTGCTAACTATGTTGTCATATATATTTCAATGATGGCTTTTAATTTGAAAAATACATTTTCAGTTAGTGTTACAAGCATAATATCTTGCTGCTAGAAGAGCGGTAATAAAGCCTCGCATGGCCATCACTATGCATGTATTCATAAATATGACAGAATTATGCAGACCAAATTATGCAATATTTTCCTATGCTTCAGAGATTACAGGAGTGGAACATAACTGCAACAATGTTATGATGTTAACCTATGATCAACGTTTTGATAATAACACATTTTAATTGTGCATGAGATTTCAAGTCATAATTTTTATGTTGATCATGTAATCTTAATTTATTTGCAAATGAGTACGTCAACCACTTCACTGTAGAAAATAGCTTGTCTATGAAGAATTTCTGGGATGCTTTTTAACACTGGGTGGCGCTCTCTTCGTTGCTAATCCTTTTTTGTAAGATGTGTTTTATTCGTCATCATATTGCGACATCATCTGTAACTACCGTAGAAATGTAGTTTATAGCAGTGGGATTTCAGAATAATTGTCGTTGCCACATTCACATATTGCCATATGAAGAATGTGGTGGACGTCTTATTTCTTCAGACTAAATTTTAGCATATCTACCAGACAAGTCATATGTCTGATACGAAAATATTTCATCGTTTTGTTGTGAATTTGCTCTACCGGATTGCTAACTAGCAAGCTAAGTTAGCTAGCTAACGTTTGCTAAATTACTTAAACAGTGTCACTCAGTGTCACTTCCTGGAAATTTCGATTGCGACAAAACGGAATATTTAGATATTTTTTTCATGATCGTAAGAGTTGGAGCTTTCTTGACGTGGTAACAGACTATCCCTTCCTCAGAATTCATACGGAATTGGAGCTGCTTTCGAAGAGTCGCGATGCTGAACGTCCCATCTCAGTCATTCCCTGCAGTCGGCTCTCAGCAGCGCGTTGCTCCAGCTGGTCAGTCCAGCAGGAACAAGGTACTGTACCAGTACCTGATGAACGCTAGCCTATATCATGTTGATGAACCATCAGTTAGCCAGACATTTGGGGTCTTATGTTTACGCTTTGTGCTATGACCCATACTTTGATTAGTAATTTGTATTCAATAGGGCAGGCATGATGATAATTATTTTAGAGTGTCCTTTGCAGTGAAAACGTTCTTGTTTTAAAAATATCCTTTGAATGGTGGAAAGGACTTGTCTTACCAACACATATTTTGTAAGACTGTAATTTGCTATGTGCTGTTTTTATATATAGACTGTTCTCAATGCTTTTCCAGGTAGTGTTGAAGCCTGGTCACAGTCTTATGGACTGGATCCGTGTAGCCAAGAGTGGCCGGGATCTGACAGGGCTGAGAGGACGTGTCTTAGATGTCACAGAGGAGGAGTTGCAGAAACACAACACACGTGAAGACTGCTGGACCTGCATAAGAGGTGTCACACAAAGTACTGTAGATACAAACATACATAAATACTGCCCAAAGTGAAAAGAGCAATGAAATGTCCTACTCAAGTACCTTTACTGAAATTGTACTTAAGTAGAAGTAAAACCGATTGGGGTAGAAAACTACTCAATGTAAAAAGTGGTGAATTCAAATAGTACTTAAGTCATTAAGAGCTCAGCAGATGTTCTCAATGTCATAAAAAACATTTCCCATCTCAACAGGTAAAACTAATGACTTTAGTAACTGCTCAGGTAGTGGTGTGAAATGACTAGTTACAGTAGTTAGTTAGCTCTTGGCACTGATAGCATTTCTTTTGGTAAAGTTATTTGCTCTGAAACCTTGAAGGAGCTACCTACCCACGTCACTTAAGCCAGCCATAGTAATTAAAAAATATACCTGTTTTAGGCCAGCTGTTATTTTACCATTACATGGTTTCTCAAGTTTGAGGCAGCATTTTTTTTTAGGTAGCCACCTCTGTCATCCTGGGTAGGCAAAGCTTGCATTGCACCATAACGCTGTCGCCTCTACTCTACTTGAAGCAGAGCAAGTCATTGTGATACAGCCAGGGATTTTCCTCCTCTGCAGACACTGGGTCTGTCTGTGTCTGAATAATCTCCTCTGTCTTGTTCGTTTCATGGTGTTCTTCACACTGCTTCGACAAATACTTTCCTTTGTGCTAGCTAATGTTGGTTAAGTAATTTTTTTAAAATCTTTCTGAAAATCATCCAACTGATCTTCAGCAAAGCTGAGTATTTCCTCATTGTTACTTCCTCTCCTGCATTCTGTACATGCATACTTTACCATCTTTGTTCTTGCTGGCTAGCTTTTGTTCCAATAATGTTCTAACATTGTATTCAATTTATCTAGGGCTCTATGCCAATTCTGCTTTTTTTGCCAACTTTCTTGGACTTTGTATTTTCAAGCCCATTTTCTCCTCTTATTTTTCCTTGTATGCAATTCAGATTAAATGGACTCCTTAATAGTCATGGAGTGAGTTTGCTTGTCAAAGGACTGAGTAAGAAAGATTACATCATGCAGGCTTTATTGAATTGAGGTAGGTGTGTGAATGTCTAAAACATTTAACAGGCTTGTTTGACCTAAAATCATAGGGTATTCTTCGAAACTTAGAGGGAGCGTTCAAAAGGATACCTGAGCATACTTTTTGGGTTGACCCCTTGTCCCCGGTCACATTACTTAAGCTACATAAACATTTTGGACTTTAGACTTAACAGACTGACCCTAGTCCTCCGTCACAATAATATAGCAGTGTGAAACTAGGGGCTGAGACAAGGGGGTCGAGAGACACTGGTCAAATCCGAAGGTAACCTGGAGAGGGTCTACCGACAGGAACTCCACCCACTTTGCCGTGTATCAGACCAAAAGGTTTACCAACCACCCTGAAAGAGGGCAGAGTATAGCCTACTTAGTTCACCCCCACTGCACAAGGACAGCAAGGGGGAACAAGAGTAATAAGCCAGTGACTCTGCCCCCAAATGGCACTAGAGGGAGGACATCCCAGTGGATATGAGAGAATGTGGGATCAATATGAATAATTCAATCTGAAACAAGTGTCATTGCTTATTTAGAGAGCTCAATTTAGTTAAACCTCATGGCATGGAGTTCCTTTTTTTTAAGTGAGTTATTGTTCATTGCTAATGTATGGTTGAGTTCTGTATTAATGAACATTACCACCAATACGGTGGGCTAGTTGTGCTCTTGGAATTTGTTCACAGCAAGTGAGCAGCACCTGTTAGCTAAGCATTCATAATGTTGCTGAGGGATCATGCATTTTTTCCCAAAGTTGACAAATCTATAATTTCAATTCAATAGGTGCTTTATTGGCATGAATGGATGATTGCCACTTTTGCCAAAGCAAACACATTTCCAGAGTTCTGAGAATAGAAAATAAAGATTTATTATAGAGCATTTGGGCTTTTTGCCATTATGTCTCCAATGCTGTCAACTTTATACAGGAGTTAGTTCTAATGTGTAGGCCTTTCGTGTGTGTGTCTTAGGCATGGTTTACAATGTAAGCCCCTACATGGATTACCATCCTGGAGGAGAGGAGGAACTGATGAAGGCCGCTGGGATAGACGGGACCAAACTTTTTGACCAGGTCTTATGTCAAAACATCTAAATGCAGAACATGAAAGCACATTGTGTAATTCATGGTGGTCTTAACCCTTGTGTAAGTGCTCTTAATCTCTTTATCTCTGTCTGCTTTTGTCCCTGTTTTCCCCATATGATCAGGTCCACAGGTGGGTGAATTATGAGTCAATGCTTAAGGAGTGTCTGGTAGGAAGGATGGCTGTGAAAGCCACCACAGTTATGAAAGGTACAGTAACACAACACCCTCTGTCTCAGTACATGGTCACACTAAAGTACTAGTTATTCAGACCCCTTCACTTTCACCGTATTTAGTTCTGTTATCAACTACAATTGTATTTGATTACAGTATTTGTTTTGCCATCAACACACCATAGAGCGAAAAAGTTCTTATATATTTGCGCCAATTCATTGAATATGAGGAATTGAAATATCTCATGTATGTGAGGATTCAGACCCTTTATTAAGTACTTTGATGTAAGATCCTCTCAAGCTCTTTCAGATTCAAGGACAAGAACATTCACAGTGTCCTAAAGGCACTCCAGTTTTGTTTTTGCTGTGTTTTGGGTCATTGTAGGGGTGCAAGATGAATCTTCTCCCCCGTCTGAGGTCCTGGGCGCTCTGAATCAGATTTTCATCAAAGATCTTGCTGTATTTATTCTGTCCACTCTATCATAATGGCTTGATGAGGGAGTGCTACAGAGGTGGTTAGGCATCTGATAAATGGGGTCAGTGGCCAACAATAGGGGTCCACTCTACGTTAATAACCAACCAACTGAAAGTAACAATATTTTTTCTGATAATTTCAGACATGCTATTTGATGACATGCAAGCTAATGTCTTTTTGTTTTGTAATATAAACTTTTCCTGTGAATTTGTAGCATTGTATTCAAATATTACAAGGGGCTTGGAGTTTGAAACATTGTCTCAATTGGGTCAAAACACAAGCCATGTTTCTTCGCAACATTGAAATAGTTATTGTTAACTGTTTCCTACAGAGCACAATAACGCTAGTGAGAGTGAGAAGAGAAGACAAATAATAGAATATAATTTGTGCAAGCCAAAATAGCATGGTAGTTAATCTGTGGGATCTCCACAATACGTGATGCGCACAACATGACAGAAGAGCTCTTACAATGAGTTTTAAAGTTATTGTGAAGGGTCGACACATCGATCAAATATTGTTGGCTAATTAGTCTAATAAGAAATGCATGAACAAGCTCATGCACCCACAGGTTAGCACTGCTTGGCTGTTTTCCTAGCCTGCTCCAAGTTCTGTGGAAGTTTAAAAACGCGTTGCAGAGTTCGCTGATTGTAGTCAATTAATTTATATTGTTTTCCGTTCACCTCTGGGTGACAGCGTGCTGGGTGAGCCCTCATGTTAATAGTATTACCGCAATACTTTAACTTAGAGTGGCAATGGTTGCATTGGTTCTAATCAAGCACGTTTGTGCCTTGATTTTCATGACAATCAAATGCACCCACACGCATGCTTTCAGTGAAGGTAGGGCTGGTCTATGCTGCGTCCGCCATGCTTGCAGGTATCTGTAATTAGAGGACCCACTTCCGTTGCAAAAAATGTGAAAAAGTATTCAGAATTGTGACAGATGGTCATGATTTGTATGTGTATCATCCCTATTGTCTATTGGTATACTTTTAATTTATTGTTTCTCCCAGAAGTCTCTTTTGTTCCCCAACCGTGACAAGGGTTGACACTAGGTCACTGTCTGATTACAGATGTGAAGTAGAATGTGGTTTCTACTTTCATTTCATGGACACGTCTACTTTATTCTGCTCCTGCATCAAGTGCATTTCCCTCTTTCCAGAATGACCCGTCAAGGTCTTTTCCTGGCGATAGAACCACAATCTAAAAATAGTCACCGACATTCATTGGAATCAAGGCCGGCTCCAGGCATAAGCGACATAAGCAGTCACTTAGGGCCGAAATCAAATTTTGCTTAGGGCCCCTAAATTATCCATTTGTTTTTCACAATTGTTGGTTACAATATCTTATTAAAGGTTAAAAGGTCTGATATGATTTGTCTTTAAAATGTAGTCTTCGCATAAACAAAACCTGCATTTTCGATAAGAGCGAATCGATTTTTACTCATACATGAGGGTTTTGAGAATATTTTATTTCTCTCTACAGCTCAGTCGGCAAAAAAGGAAAACATCACTCAACTGAATGGTAATTTACACACATAGGAAGAATACTGCCAAAATAAACAGCTGATTCCTATAAATTGTTCTGTGTGGTCTCGTACAGAATTTCCGTGTGAATGTTCTAATTTGGCGGAAACCATAGTTGTTTCTCCTGTCTTTCTCTTCTCAGGAGTAGCCCCCCCTCCCCCCACATCATTGCTCCCCCCAGCATCTCTTAATCTTTCCTCATCACTGCCACCCTTAGCTACCCTGCCACTAGTACCGCCCAAAGACGTCCGGCCCAGGTACAGCCATCCTCAACATTGCCTTTTTCAAAATACAGTGCACAATTCTTCATTTTGAGCATTGACTGCTGATATATACTTTGTTGATTGTACTTATTATTACTGTTGTGTGGTGGTCCCACCTACCTATTATATACCAGCCTAGATACCAACTGGATATTGCTCTGGATAAAAGCGTGTGATAAATTACTAAAATGTAACATTTGACAAGGTTATTGTTTTTATATTAATGAACATATCACAAAAAATATTTTCCTTTTTGTTTTTAGCTATGACTGGTTTCAAACCGATGTCACTGTCAATATTGTGGTTTACACCAAACGGAAGGTAAACAGCAGTTTTGAAAATAAAATTGTATTGAAATGTGAGCTATAATGCAATTTTTTAAATCCTCTTTCCTATTCTCTCTGTTCTTATCTTCCTTCTCTCTTTTCTAGCTCCCCAATTCTGGCTGTAGCACAGTGGACCTGCAGGATGATGTTCTACGAGTGGAAGTTCATTTGGGAAAAATGTCCTACATGCTACATCTACGTCAGTAGCAGCCTCACTTAATTTTACTGTCCACTTTACCTAGTGTCCTCAATACACCTAGTGGATCCAAGCCCTAGATATTTTTTGGTTAACCCCTAATGTTTTGCGAGAGGATATTTAATGCCGCTAGTGTTATGAAATGTGCACAATTGGAAACAACTGCTTTTATTTATAATTGTTTTTACACAGCGCAAATGTCTTTTCAATTGCACAGGGTTGGGTGTTGGGTAATCGAAACTGCCCAACTCCCAAGATCAGGTTGCGATGCACATTGCCTGATTAAGTTGTCCTCCTGACAGCACTATCTTGGGGCAGTGTTATACTCTGGTTTGGAGAGATAATGCCCTCTCCCCTGGCACACTGTAAATTGGGATAATTAAGGCATTCTTTGACAGTTTTGCCCAGTTAGGGTACACCTGACTGAAATCCCTTATGAGCACTATGAAAGTATTTTGGAAGTTTTAGAAACTGAATAGTTAAATCTTTCTTCCCATCTATTTGGCTGGCAGCCAATAATTGTAATCGTCAGAAAACTGTAGCCTGCAAATGGAAGCCCTGGTTTCAGCTTGCCAGAAGATATGTGAACCGTTATTTTGTATTGTTTTTCACTGGTTTATTAATGGAAGGAAATATTTACTGTTTTACCTCATTTTCTCACCATTTATCTCTTGCTTTCTTTCTCTATAACACCTTTCTCATCCTCTGCCAACTGGGACTTTTCTGTTCCATAAATGAATGTGAATATATTATTTGCTGGTCAAAAACTGACTTAATGTTCTATTTTTCAGGTCTAGCTCAAAAAGTAGAGCAAAGAGTTGCTGGTAAGGTGAACATTTGTCTTCTGGTTTATTTTTGTGAATGAAAGCTTACGAACTATTGACACTCACCCACAACCTCCTTTGCTTTTTCACTCTCCCTTTATCTCTTTCCTTCCCCCTTTCCTATCTTTCTATGCTGCTACAGTACAGACATCCTGTGCTGTGGGGAAGATTCAGGTCAGCATACATAAATTGGTAAAAGAAAAGTGGGCAGAGCTTGGTGAACCAATGGAATTCCATGATTCTCTTTTCAAGAGGAAAGATCGAGGTATGAGTCTGCATTGAAAATAGGTCTTTGATTTCTTATTCACAATTTAACACCTTTTCAAAACACATTGGAGGAGAATGTCAAAAGGGGCGAATTTGGACCTTCTCTTAGAATTGGAAAAAATAGCTTGGACCCAATTTTAGACCCAGCTAATACGTGTACAAACTACTACAATTCATCCTTCTTTGATATCTGTTTTACACTACAATACATTTGTGCACCACCATTCATGCAAATGATGCCTTTTTGACAGGTAATTTTTCAATGTTCTAAGTCTAATAAATACATTTTATATGATATTAGAACATATTTGTTTGGTTGTGTTCATGATGTCCTTCAGCATCATTATTTTGAATGACGTTATAGTACTTACTTTTTGTTTTTGCGAATGTTGACTACAGTCATGTGAAAAAATTAGGACACCCCATTAAATATTCAGTTATTCATTAAGAAATGTTCACATATCGATGTCTAATCTTGTTTTATTCATCTCTGGAAAAGAAAGTGATCTAATTGCAGGTAAACAGCAAAAAATTACATTGTTTTACTCATTAAACAAAAGACATCAACATAAATGCATATTCTAACTGAGGAAAAAGTTAGGACACCCTACCCCCTAATACGCTTCTTGTAACCCTCTACCAGTCTCTGAAATCGGTCTGAGGAAAGTTTGCCCCACTCCTCAATGCAGAATGCTTTAACTTGTGTGATGTTTGAGGGGTTTCTTGCATGTACAGCCCGTTTCAAGTCACTCCACAGCATCTCAATGGGATTAAGATCTGGGCTTTGACTGGGCCATTCCAGGACTCTCCATTTCTTAGTTTTCAGCCAGTCCTTGGTGGATTTACTGGTATGTTTAGGGTCATTGTCATGTTGCAGGGTCCAGTTCCGCTTCAGTTTAAATTTTCTTACAGATGGTCTCACATGTTGCTCAAGCACCCTCTGATACACTGTTCATGATGGATTCTATGATGGTGAACTTGCCAGGTCCTGCTGCAGCAAAGCATCCCCAAACCATGACACTTCCACCTCCATGCTTCACAGTTGGTATGAGTTCTTTTTCCTGGAACACTGTATTTGGTGTGCGCCAAACATGTCTGTTCTGGTGTCCAAATAATTCAATTTTAGACTCATCTGTTCAAAGAACTTTATTCCAGAAGTCCTGTTCTTTGTCTATGTTCTCTCTGGCAAACTTCAGTCTGGCCTTAGTGTTTCTCTTGGAGAGTAAAGGTTTCCTCCTTGCACACATCCCGTGAAGATTCAACTTGTGCAGTCTCTTTCTGATTGTAGAGGCATGCACTTTCACATCAACAGTCGCCAGAGCCTGCTGTAGGTCCTGTGATTACATTTTAGGGGTTTTGGAGACTTCTTTTAGCATCTTGCGGTCTGTTCTCGGTGGGAATTTGCTTGGACGGCCAGACCTGGGCATGTTGGCAGTTGTTTTGAATGTCCTCCAATATTTTCCGGACAGTGGAATGGCTGATTTCAAACTCTTTTGAGAGCTTTTTAAATCCCATACCAGACTCATAACCTGCAACAATCTTCTTTCTGAAGGCCTCAGACAGGTCTTTTGATCCCACCATGGTGTTCACTCTCACACCAACAGTCAGGAGCACACCAAACTGAATGTCTGAGGTTTAAATAGGGCAAGCCTCCTTGAAAATGCTGAGTAACAATGTTCTAATCATGTGCACCTGATGTGATACACCTGTGAGCCATTTTAAGTGGGACAAAATATGGAGGTGTCCTTTAACTTATGTTTATTTTATTACATTTTACAGAATGTTTTAAAAAGTATTTTCTTTAGTTTTACTTGTTTAGTTAAACTACTTGAATCTCCCAGTATTGTTAAAATTGATATTTAATATCCACATGTCTAAATATGTTAAAAACACACGTTTTAATAGGGTGACCAAATTTTTCACATGACTGTATATGTCAATAACAAAAAACACCTAACTAAGTTGTATTATCTAGTGCCTTTTTTACACATGAAGAATGTGAATTGAAGCACTGTAACGGCTATTTTCTACAACGAAAAATGCCTAATAAAAAACCAAAACCATCTAAAGTTGCTGGATATTGGCAGGACCTGGAACACACTGTCGTATACGCCGATCCAGAGCATCCCAAACATGCTCAATGGGTGACATGTCCGGTGAGTATGCTGGCCATGCAAGAACTGGGATGTTTTCAGCTTCCAGGATTTGTGTACAGATCCTTGCCACATGGGGCCGTGCATTATCATGCTGCCACATGAGGTGATGGTCGTGGTTGAATGGCACAACAATGGGCCTCAGGATCTCGTCACGGTATCTCTGTGCATTCAAAATGCCATCAATAAAATGCACCTGTGTTCGTTGCGCACACATGCCTGCCCATACCATAACCCCACCGCCACCATGGGCCACTCGATCCACAGCGTTGACATCAGTAAACAGCTTACCCACACGACGCCATACACGCTGCC
This sequence comes from Esox lucius, assembly GCF_011004845.1. Classification (NCBI taxonomy): domain Eukaryota; kingdom Metazoa; phylum Chordata; class Actinopteri; order Esociformes; family Esocidae; genus Esox; species Esox lucius. The sequence goes on along the minus strand of NC_047588.1, from coordinate 22,095,445 downwards.
ATCTGCTCAGTACAGTGAAAACCGGGATTCATACGTGAAGAGAACACCTCTCCAAAGTGCCAGACGCCATCAAATATGAGCATTTGCCCACTCAAGTCAGTTACGACGACGAACTGCAGTCAGGTCGAGACCCCGATGAGGACAACGAGCATGCAGATGAGCTTCCCTGAGACGGTTTCTGACAGTTGGTGCAAAATTATTAGGTTATGCAAACCAATTGTTGCAGCAGCTGTCCAGATGGCTGGTCTCAGACGATCTTGGAGGTGAAGTTGCTGGATGTCGAGGTCCTGGGCTGGTGGGGTTACACGTGGTCTGTGGTTGTGAGGCTGGTTGGATGTACTGCCAAATTCTCTGAAACGCCTTTGGAGACGGCTTATGGTAAAGAAATGAACATTCAATTCACAGGCAACAGCTCTGGTGGACATTCCTTCAGTCAGCATGCCAATTGCACGCTCCCTCATGGGGGCAAAAAGAAAAGTGTTGCGTTTATAATTTTGTTCAGTGTATTTTGTTGTAAATCACTATTAGACCTCAAGTCACTCTTAATACAACCCATTGACTCAACAGAAATATGGAGAGGTGAGACTCCATATTATAAACAAACTGAGTATGGCGTTATTGTTTATTTTACTACCAGAAAAATGTTGCCTTTTATTTTTTGCAACCAGAAAGCCATATCGCGTTGGTAGTTTACTCTTCCCTCCCCATCTGAGCCCCTCAAGTCCTTGGGACTGAATGTATAGTCGAAACAGGAAAGTCTAGAGCCAACATCAGCATAAATCACTGGTGTAGCCCTGGTACCGGGGTAAAGCACCAGTGGAAATGTGGTTATCTCGATTTAGTTTTACTGTGGATGTAGATCATTTTGTGTCTGTTTCCTCCAGCAACTTCACAATGTCCTTTGCTGTTGTTCAGGGAAAGTATATGGAGGTGGAGAGAGTCTGTAACCATAACTGTACAATAAATGAATGAAAGCGTACAAAAAGAACAATTACATAGATAGTGAAAAGGCATCCAAATGAACTGATAAACAAAAGGTCCACAAGGTTTAACACCTAGAGGAGTTTTTGGAAAAATACAAAACATCTTGGACTAGTGGATAGGCTACGAAATTGTGTTAATTCAAATGCATATCGCGACACCACTTCTGTCAACTTAGTATGTATGTAAACTTCTTGACCCACTGGAATTGTGATATAGTAAATTATAAGTTAAATAATCTGTCTGTAAACAACTGTTGGAAAAACTATGTATGTCATGTGCAAAGTAGATGTCCTAACAGACTTGCCAAAACTATTGTATGTTAACATGATATCTGTGGAGTGATTGAAAAATGTGTTTTAAGACTTTGACCTAAGTGTATGTAAAGCTCCGACTTCAACTTAATCTGCGTCAAATCAGTCTCAAAAGCTATTGGCCATTAAAATCACATGAGTTATTCACTGTCTCTCTTGCTCTGCAGATATCTTCTATAGGGAGTGTGTGTTGGTTTCTAAGACAGAAGTCACACATGACACCTGGTTATTCAGGTTACAGCTTCCAAGTGGTACTGCCATGCATGTGCCTGTTGGAAAACACATCTACCTCAAGATCCTCATCCAAGGTAAGGACATGTCTTAAGCTGGCATATCATCTCATTGATTGTCGAGTAAAAAATGGATGATGGGGGTGAGGGTGGGGAGAGGATGTGTTTAGAACTCTCTGAAGTCTAGGGTGGTCCTGGACAAATAAAATATTGGTGCTCTCAAACAATCGATTTGTTGACATTTCAAAGTTTCTATTTTTCCATATTATATATTTTAAGAGAAAGGAGTGAATGAACTGAGCTTGTCTGATGCATTAACAGTGCACTTAACGAGAGAGCAATATTGCTAAATGATGCTGCGCTCATGCTAGCTGAACCCCGCTCTCCCTGAGTGGGAGTTGCGCTCATAGATAGACAGTCTGACAATTACATAAAGCGTGTAATGAGATTTTTAAAGGTGCAGTCAAAGACAGACACATTTCAAATAAATTCGTTTTCTGCTACAATCACAGGAAACAATTGATAGCATAATATGATGTGACACTGACTCATCCGTATGACAGCTAGCTTGAGACAGTTTTCATAATGTTTCTTCTGCACTGTTCAGCCAGAAGTGAAATAAAAGGTGAGGTGAAGTGTCCCCCTTGCTAATGTCAAAAGGCAAAAGTCAGTTTCTCTCTTACCAGTTTCTCTCATCACTATGACCTTTACTTGTCGGGAACACTCTAGATTCAGCATAATTCTTGTTAGCTAACTATGATTATGGGGAGTCGACTGAATTTTGTTAATTTTAGCATTTCTAGTTATTTTTGGCAGGCTTTGTAAAGTAATAACAACATTGCCATTTATCTAAAGTAGATGTTTCCATCCATATTTAAATCTTGGTTAATAAAGTGCAGTGCATTCCTTTTTGGATGTTGACCGGTTTTGTTGTTTTGGCTCTGTACTCCAGACATTGGATATTAAATGTCTTACAATGATTAAAGTACAGACTGTCCATTTTAATTTGAGGATATTTGCATTCAGAAACCATGAAAAAGGTATTGCTGTTTTTATACATAGCCATTTTGGGGGACCAAAAGTAATCAACAGATACTGTGTGTTGTCCCTACGTATGCTCTGCCAGGCCTATAATTTAGCCATCTTCAGTTCCAGTTTTTTGAAGTCATTGGTTTTCTTTTAGTCTAATTTTCAGCACTTCAGAATTCATGCTGCTGCTGCCATCAGCAGTTACATCATCAGTAAAAAAAAGAGAGCCAGTTCCTGGGTTAATCATAAATGCCCAAATCACAACCCACTTCAGCTTATTTTGCTGATAAGTTGGTATCCCAGTTCTTTTTTTTCACGCTTTCCTCTTGCCATCAGTCTGGTACATACTGATAGTGTCTATTGTTTTTACCATACCATTTCCTGACCTCCCCGGGCCCTCTCTTTAAAATATTTTTTAGGCCATTTTGTTTTGGAGGTTAACTAATGTTTTTCCACCTTGCAGTCCAGCCTCTGTAGCTTTCAGTCTTCTGACACACAAACGAATACCGCCTGGAGAATAACCCTGATGTGTCAGAAAGATTTTTCTTTTTCATTATGTTAAGCATTCTTTGCTTATCCCTTGTTCTACAGTCAAATTTGCTATTACTGATCTAACCATTGCTTTTTTTCTTTCTTGTTGATGTACTAAAGAGGTAGAAATGGTGACGCCTAATTCTTATGATATGTCTTTGATCGATTCTGATATCTGCACCATGATAGCCAGCTTGACTTTCAAAGACATTTTTTTGCTCCTTGTGTTGTAAGACACCAGGAACCAACTCCAAATGCAAAGCCTACAATCAAGACTAGACATTGACAGCTCTCTTATGCATAATATAATAAAACATATACAAACAAACACACCTGTCTAAGAGACTGTAGTAAAGACAATTGTTCAAATATGTGGGCAGTGTACAAAATGTGCTGTTATTTCCAAATGGTTTATCCATTATGGATTTCAATACTCTGAAATCAAACCTGACAGTCTCTATTTTTATCCCATGGAAACTTTTTGAATATGGAGCCGAAGAGCAAAAAAAAAAGTGTTTCTGTCCATGCTAATGCTAACACTACATCTGGGATATAACGAATCCCATAGCAACCAATGTAAAATATTGCTAATGCTATGCCACGTCTGTAGACACTGAGGTAGTGAAGCCCTACACACCAGTAGAGGAGACACTGGTACCAGCTACGCAGGACACCACACTGGAGACCGATGACATCTTTCTAATGATCAAAGTCTACCCAGATGGAGTGTTGACGCCACACCTAAACAAACTCAACATTGGTAAGTTTAGGCCACCAGTAAATGCCAATATCAAGCGGTTAAGTTTGCTCGTGTGTGTGAGATTTTATAATGGCCTTCTACTTCAACCTTGCCTTGTGAATGCGTGCATGCTGGTCCGCTAGACCCTAGACCCTTATTTTTCATTGCTTATGTCTGAGATTTACAGCAGCATATGTCAATCTGTGGTGGTTTCATCCACTGTGGAATACTAATGCCTCATAAGGGGGCAGAGTAGGCAACAACAACATGCTAAAGACACGTGGGAATATTGTTTTTCTTCCAACCTGGATTAATAAGATAACCTTTTTTAGGCCAGTTTTAACTTATTTAGACAAAAAAATCATTATTACTATGTACATTTTACGTTACTCCAACATTTGACTAAACCGACTGACCACACTGATATGTTATTTTTGTAGTGGTTGTATGAACAAACGGGTGGTCAGTCATAAGCCTCATTATTTTGGTGCTTTTTTTGGGTTGAATTCGAAATGTAACGTGAGGTCTGGGCTAGATAGTGAGTTTCCCTTCTGTTTGGCTTAAATATTTAGTATTCTCATATGAGTGGTGTGCCCAGTCCCATGCAAGGAGTCCCTTTCCTTATAGAATAAGATTTTCTTCCATTATCACTACCTAACTCCTCGGTACAATAGTCCACCTGGAAACTGTTATGTTTCTAGATCCTATAGTCAGGGAGCCAGGACATCCACCGCCTTTCCTTTCTTTCTATTACCAATTAATCTGATTTCATGCCTTTTGTTTTTTATACTGCATTCTGTTATCTTATGAGTGGTATCTGTCCATCTCTCAATCCATTACCTCATCCTTCTTTGTGTGGACATTATATAAACAAATATGGACAGGAAGCATAGCTCTCACAGATTTAGGTTATGTTATTCCCCTTATCTCGGGCTCATCGTCCAAAGATAACTCAGTAATTATATTAGCTTTGTGTGTATGTGTGATTGCTTTCTGTGGAACATTGGTACAGATTAAAGATGTTTGTCTGGTGATGCTGGAACTTTGGGAGAGATAAAGGATGTTTAGTTTCCTGTCAATTAATAAACAAGAAAACAATCTCCATTACAACAGAGCTGTGCAACTTTCACTGATGTACAGTACATCTAGATAAGACATAATAACAAAACTGAAGCATAATGAAGTGGAAAATAGTTCTCTATGCATTCTTTAATATTCAATGTAATTTTTCTTCCATCAGTATCAACGTTTGTTTTGTATGGTTTCTCAGCTTAGTGCTTTCCTGCTCTCCTCTTCCCTGGTTGCTTAGGTGACCACCTGTCCGTCAGCAGCCCAGGTGGTCCATTCAGTTTCCGCCTCCTGCGTGAGGTAACTCATCTCTACCTATTTGCAGCCGGCACAGGTTTCACGCCCATGGCTCGGGTGATCCGGCTAGCACTCCAGGGCCTGGACTCAATCAGGTTAGAAACACTATGACCTTGCCCAGAAAAATCTGTAACTCTGTGGATACTGCATGTGTATATATAAATTGGATTTGTACAAACAATATAGAAAGCTTGGTCCTGCTTTTATGGACTACATGGCAGGCGGTTTTTGCTGTTATTCGTCAGCAATAATGGCAATGCTTCTGAAATATAACACTGTTTCCAAAGAAGTTGGGACGTTGCATAATATGCAAATAAAAACAGAATGCAACGATGTTCAAATAATGTATCCCTATATTTACTTGAAAATAGTACTAAGACAGCATATCAAATATTGAAACTGATCACATTGTATTGTATTGTTGTTTTGGAAAAATACATGCTCGTTTTGAATTTGATGCCAGTAACATGTTTCAAAGAAGTTGGAACAGGGGCATGTTTACCACTGTGTTGCATCTCCTCTTCTTTTAACAATACTCTGTAAGCGTTTGGGAACTAAGGAGACCAATTGCTGTAGTATCTTGCTTGATATAGGATTTCAACTGCTCAACAGTTCAGGGTCTCCTTTGTCGTGTTTTTCGTTTTATGATGCGCCAAATGTTTTCAATAGGGAGCAGGTCTGGACTGCAGGCTGGCCAGTTTAGCACCTGGACTCTTACTGGCAAGGCCTTCCCTTAAAAAAACGTAATCTGGATGGCAGCATATGTGGCTCCATAACCTGTATATATCGTTCAGCATTAATTGTACTTTTATAGATGTGCAAGTCACCCATGCAGTGTGCACAAATGCACACCCATACCATCACGGATGCTGGCTTTTGAACTGTGCACTGATAACAAGCTGGATGGTCCCTTTCCTCTTTAGTCCAGAGGACGCAGTGTTCATGATTCCCAAAAATAATTTCAAATGTTTATTTGTCAGACCACAGGACAGTTTTCCACTTCGCCTCAGTCTATCTCAAATGAGCTCGGCCCAGAGGAGGCAGCGACAGTTCTGGATCTTGTTTATATATGGGGTCTTTTTTGCTCTTTGCGTGGCCATGTTTTAACTTGCATTTCTGGATGCTGCGATGTACTGTGTTCACAGACAATGGTTATCAGAAGTGTTCCTGAGCCCACGCAGTGATTTCCACTGCAGAATCGTGTCTGTTTTGATTGCAGTGCAGCCTGAGGACCCGAAGAACACGGCCATCCAATTTCCATACAGAGATTTCTCCTGATTGTCTGAATCTTTGAATGATATTATGTACCATAGATAATGAGATCCCCAAATTAACTTCTGACAGACCCACTCTCTCTGGAATTATCTTTTAATACTCAATCATGTTACTCACCTGTTGCCAGTTGACCTAATTGGTTGTATGATATTCCACCAGGTTTAGTTATTTTTTTGTGCAGTATACAACTTTTCCAGTCTTTTGTTGCCTCTGTCACAATGTTTTTGAAACATGTTGGTGGCGTCAAATTCAGTGGGCATATATTTTTCAAGAAAGATTCAAAATTCTCTGTTTCAACATTTGATATGTTGTCTTTGTACTATTTTATATTGAATATAGGGTTTAAATGATTTGCACATCAGTGCATTGTTTTTATTTCTATTTTAAACGGTGTCCCAACTTTTTTTGGAAACCGGGTTGTAGAAGACATGTAGAAGGTTCTTCTCACAGCATTAAATCTGTGTGTTTTTGTGTGTTCTAGGAAAACCAAGCTGATGTTTTTTAACCGACAGGAAAGAGACATCCTATGGCGCTCTGAACTTGACAGTCTTGCTGCTAAAGACAAGAGGTGTGTGTGTTGGTGTGTGTGTGTGTGTGCATGTGTGCACTGTATATTCATATTGAGGGTAGCAATACTAACCCTTTGAAGGCACTCATCATTATCTAGTTGTTTGTAACTGAGCCCTTGCCTGAGTCTTTTTATCTGCTTCATGTGTCTGGATGGTTGCATTTAATGATAAGGAACCGAAAATCAGCAGGCTCTGGACTTTTTGAGGCTTTGAAGTTGAGCTCCCGTGCTGTTTTAGTATTTTCATGTGATCAGGGTCGGGTAAGTTACTTTGTAAATGTAATATCTTTAGGCCTGAAACGATAGTTGGTTTAAGTTGACTTATTCGACTAGTGAAAAACGTCAACTTCATTTTCGCCGTCAATTAGTCACTTATATTTCCCTTATTAGCTTATATGTTTGGCAACTGTAAGCACAACGATCTAACGTGGATTTCCTAAAATGTTTCTGAACCTGGAATATACCAATGTGCGATAGTCCGTGTCAGGCCCTGATCTGACTGCCTGCCCGATTGCACTGACATATGGAGTACCATCTCCACAATGTGTGTCACACATACAGTGAGGGAAAAAAGTATTTGATCCCCTGCTGATTTTGTACTTTTTACCAAGAACTGAACGTCCCTCCAAAATTGATGAAAAGAAAAGAAGAAAATGGTCAGGTAGGCTTCCAAGAGGCCTACAGCAACATTAAAGGAACTGCCAGAATTTCTGGCAAGTACTGGCTGTGTGCTACATGTGACAACAATCTCCCATATTCTTCATATGAATGGGCTATGGTGTAGGGTGGCAAGACGGAAGCCATTTCTTACAAAGAAAACATCCAAGCCTCCAAGTTTGCAAAAACAAACATCAAGTCCCCCAAAAGCATGTGGGAAAATGTGTTATGGTCTGATGAAACCAAGGTTGAAAATGTTGGCCATAATTCCAAAAGGTATGTTTGGCGCAAAAACAACACTGTTCATCACCCAAAGAACACCATACCCACAGTGAAGCAAGTTGGTGGTTGCATCATGCTTTGGGGCTTTTTTTCTTCAGCTAGAACCGGGGGCCTTTCGTCAGGGTGGAGGGAATTATGAACAGATCCAAATACCAGGCAATTTTGGCACAATACCTTCAGGCGTTAGAAAGCTGAAGATGAAGAGGAGGTTCACCTTTCAGCAAGACAATGACCCAAAGCGCACATCCAAATCCACAAAAGCATGGCTTGATCAGAAGGAGATTGTTTTGGAATGGCCCAGCCGGAGCCCAGACCTGAATCCAATTGAACATCTGTGGAGTGATCTGAAGAAGGCTGTGCACAGGAGATCTCCTCGCAATCTGATTTGCAAAGAAGAGTGGGCTTTTGCAAAGAAGAGTGGGCAAATATTGCCACGTCATGATGTGCCATACTAATAGACTCCTACTGAGTGCTGTAATAAAATCAAAAGGTGCTTCAACAAAGTATTTGTTTAAGGGTGTGCACACTTATGCAACCAGGATATTGTGAGTTTTTTATTTTTCCCCCTGTTTTTCAATTGAATTGTTCATGTTATAGGTCACATTAAAGTGGGAAAAAGTTATTTATTTTTGTCTCATTCTACACAGGGGTGTATACTTTTTATATCCATTGTATATAATAACATTTGGTCAAATACACAACGTGTCATACTTCCATGTGCATGTTGTTTCTGAATTTACGTTATCTAAGAAGTTTTTATGTAGTTTTTCTGTAATCTGGTCAGATAATTTTAATTAGTAACTTAATGCCTCACAATTTCTTTCTTGTTTTAGCTGTTACATGTAACAGAATGCCTGTGAAACATCATTTTTATGTATGTTGTCCTGTGGCTGCTACTAAGAATTTCTGCTTTGAATTAAGGCAGAAGATACATTTTTGGTTCGTACAAAAATATATTTTGTATTCAGTCTTCTCTACTATTTGGTTGCAGGTTGCAGGTGGAGTATGTTCTTTCAGAGCCTTGTGATAGGTGGACAGGCAGGAAGGGGCGGATTGGGGCCTCCATGTTGACTGACTTCTTGGTTAAGCCTGAAGGGTCAAAGGTCCTTGTCTGTGTGTGTGGCCCCTCAGCCTTCACCGAGCTGACTGTGGGGTGAGTGAAACTCCAGAACCCTCTACATGCTCCAGAATCTGTGTATAAATATCAAACCCTTATTGATAAGCAAGTATGTTTTTATGAGAAAATGTATCTATTAAAACCATTTCAGTTTATGCACTGCAGGGAAGTTCACATTTGAGTTTAATTTCAAGAGAAACCTCCAACACACATTTGCCCATTGTAGAAGTGTTCTGAAAGTGACTTTTTGGACCTGAATGCCACAATCAAGAGATAAAGGTTCTCATAGTTGACCTGTTTTATAACCATTGCTAATTACTGTCATTAGGCATTCCATTCTGGGGAGGCATTTGTACAATCAATGGCCATCAAAAACATTTACAATCAGTGAGGATTTTCAGTAAAAATTTTAATATTCATTCACATTGTAACCTCAGCAAGGTACCGCTATACACAAATGTTTCATGAAGTTAGTGGTAAACATAGTTGCTTCAAAGTTTTACATTCAAATACCTGTGTATGTTATAAATATAAGAATATGCAACAACTTGCAGTGGGTTTATAAGATGACCTGGATTGTGCAGTTGGCTGCTCAATGAAATAACTTTCTTTG